>NC_134866.1:5556428-5887142 GCF_049852395.1 Peromyscus maniculatus bairdii | reverse complement strand
CTGCAGGGCAGTACCTTCAGCCGGCTGTCCTGACTTGGATGCTATCTGTCTTGGTGCTACCCTGATTGCCTGCCTTGTTACTTCAGTAGCTGCTGAGCAGCCACCAAAAGACAAGACATAGGAAACTATTCCCCAAAGGCATCTTCTTCACACAGTGGCCTATGCAAAGCATCCCTGTTCTCAGCCAGACGGCAGCAACCGTGAGAGGCTGGGTTCAACAGGCAGGAGAAAACTGGTGTCACAAAGACGTTATGGGTAAATTCCCAAACGGCAAGACTCAAGGCTGGAGAGGGCTCAGTAGTTGAGTGTGCTGGCTGTTCTCCAGAGGGTCCACACTGTAGCTAACAACCATCCCTCTGTAACTCCAGTTCCAAGGGATCTGATGCTCTCTTCTGGCCTCAGCTGGCACCAGGCATGCATGTGGTGGGTAGACACACACACAAGCCAAAACATCCACACACATAACCATTCAAAAACCAAACCAAACCAGATGAAGCCAACCAACCAACCAACCAGCCAACCAACCAACCAACCAACCAACCAACCAACCAACCAACCAACCAACTGTTCAACAAACCAACCCATCCACCCACCCCATGAGGCAGACCACAGAAGAAAGGCTCTGTGTAGTGTAAACCCTGACCCAGCCCAGGAGCTCACCATGTTGAAGACAGCCATGATTAATATGATGGCAGTGGTGACAATCGTGAGAGAGATCCGTGGCCATGGGCGGTTGGCGATGATGCCTGATGACTTTAAAAGCCACATGAGAGAAGCAGAGGCTTTCTTGCTGCATTGCTGTGGGGAAAGAGAAAGAAGAATCATACTACTGTTTAGTGTATTCTCTGAAGCAGAAAATGACAGTGTTTAAAACACCAATGCTTTTCAGAGATTAAACAAATGGATTCTATCCCTCCCTGCGGGCCCATACCAAGTCACAAACCTTATTAAAATTACGTTGGCTGGGCTGTCAAATTAAGAACAAATTTAACATCTATGACAAAGATATGATATGATTGCGTGTCTTTTTGGACAGACCTGAAATTATTATTTTAGGTAATTTTGGCAGAGGGAAAATTTCAGTTAATTAAGTCACTCTGGGGGATGTACTGAATGGATGTTTCATCTGAAACAATAACGATAAATTTAGTTGATTTATGGACAAGACAGGTCAACAAATCTCCCATTTCTCTTCCTGCATCAGCAGCTGGTCATAAGAACTGACCAAGAGAGCAGTCTTAGTTTGCTGACTGACTGAATCTACAGATAAGATATACAACGACAGGTGGTTTCCTCTCATGCTATTGGTGATTCATTCTTCTACAGAGTTCTCTCTCTCTCTCTTTTCCCCCCAGGGTAAAATATAAGCATTTATTCAGAAATAATATATATTCTAAAGTTTTAGAAAAATAATTTGTCTGTTAAACATAATCATGATTGCTCAAAAACAGTTTGGCCAATATGTATAAAAGTAATGTATTATTTATTCATCAAGGATTATTTATTAAGATGACTTTGCAAAAGTTTTTTAGTCTCTTTTGCACTTTTTCCTGTACTTTTTTGTTTATTTATTTTTTCTTTGTGTTCACACCCCAACCAAAGTTTCCCGACCCGCCTCTCTTCACCGTCCCTCTTCCCCCCCTCTGCTCCCACATCTACCCCTCCTCCTCCTCTCCATTTCTCTTCAGATATGGACGTGCCTCCCATGGATGTCAGCCAGCTGTGGTATATCAAGTTGCAGTGAGACTAGGAACCTCCTCTTCTACTCAGGCTGGATGAGGCAATCCAGTAGAAGGAAAGGGTACCAGAAGCAGGCAACAGAGTCAGAGACAGCCTCTGCTCCCACTGTTAGGAGTCCCACAAGAAGACCAAGCTACACAACTGTAACATACATGCAGAGTACCTACGTCAGTCCCATGCAAGGCTCCCTGGTTGTTGGTTCAGTTTCTGTGAGGCCCTGTGAGTCCAGGTTAGTTGGTTCTGTGAGTTTTCTTGTGATACCTTTGACTCCACTGGCTCCTACATCCTTCCTCCCACTCTTCTGCAGGTCTTCCTGAGCTCTGTCTAATATTTGGCTGTGGATCTCTGCATCTATTTCCATTAGTTGCTGGGTAAAGCCTCTCTGACGACAATTGTGCTGGGATTGGTGCCTAGCCCAACTGTCATCAGAGAAGTTCTCTTTTAAAATTTTATTTCAAATGTTCCTCTTTCTTTGAGATCCACTGAATTTCACCATATGACCTATGTGTCCATGGACTAGGAACTA
Organism: Peromyscus maniculatus bairdii; assembly: GCF_049852395.1. Classification (NCBI taxonomy): domain Eukaryota; kingdom Metazoa; phylum Chordata; class Mammalia; order Rodentia; family Cricetidae; genus Peromyscus; species Peromyscus maniculatus. Next base: position 5,884,876 of record NC_134866.1, on the reverse strand, counting down.
TCCACTGGAGCCTGTTGGGTACCTCAGTGAGTATACAACTAAATAACGCCAATGACTTCCTCCCCTAGGATCCATCAGTAGTCAACACTCCCTCTCCGGTGTGTGACTGGCTGTTGGTAGAGCTGGTCATCTGAGAGTCAGTGTATGCAGCCACAGATTCTCGAAGACATGACTGCCCCAAAGTCAGCATCCACACCATCTCTCCTCATCTTCTGGCTCTTACATTCTTTCTTTCCTCTCTTCCACAATGATCCCTATACTTTATCAGCAGTGGTATAAATGTCCTGTTCAGGGCTGAGCACCAAGAGTAGCCATTTGGCTCTTCATGGATGTTTGAAAGGCAACAGTAGGGAGGAGGGGAGGAGGAGGAGGGGTGGAGGAAGGCTAGACAGGGTGGGGCTCCAGTAATCAGAATAACTTATATTTTTTAAATTATATTCATTTATTTGATGTGTGTTATGTGGAGGTCAGAGGTCAAAGGACAACTTATAAGAGAGTTAATTCCCACCTACCACCATGTGGGTTCTGGAGGATTGAATTTATGCATCAGGCTTGGTGGCAGGTACCTTTACCAAGTGCCTTTACTTACTAAGCCATCTTCTTGCCCTCCAGTTTCCACGATTTTGACTATTCTAAACACCTTGAATATGTGGAATCATACATTTTCCCTGGTGACTGGTTTATTTCACTCATAATTATTCTCTAAAGTTCATCATGCTGTAGATGTTTCCCTCTTCATAAAAGCAGAGTAAAGTCCCATTGTAAGTACACTGTATACTGCTGTGAGATTCTCTTTCTGTATGCTGTGAATATGTGTTGCTCTCATTGGATGATAAATAAAGCTGGTTTGGCCAATAGCCAGGCAGAATAGGTTAGGTGGTACAATCAAACTGAAGATGAAGAAGGGTGGAGTCAGGAGTTGCCAGCCAGACACAGAGAAAGCAAGATAAGATTGTCATACTGAGAAAAAGTACCAAGCCATGTGGCTAAACATAGATAAGAATTATGGGTTAATTTAAGTGTAAGAACTAGTTAGTAATAAGCCTGAGCTACTGGCTGAGCATTTATAACTTATATTAAGCCTCCGAGTCAGTTATTTGAGAAGTGGCTGCCAGATATTTGGGAGTTGCTGGTGGTACAGAAACTTCCACCTACAGTATACTTTCTTTATTGAAGTAGATGTGGGATGCTTCCACCCCATTGTCCAGAGAGCATGGCAACTGAAGCTCTGTTGCTACAAGAAGGAATCACAATTGTCATAAAATGGGAGCTGAGGTTCCCTCACATTTTCCATGGGCTCTGCACTGCACTATGGTGCTTCATGGCTGCACTTACATCCACTTCTCAATGGAGGTGCCACTGAGTCTGATTTCAGTGTAGGTCAGAGGGCAGAGCACAGAGAGCTCCATCTAGGAGTGAGTCATATGGTCACATGAGGAGAGTGCACTTTATCTACTATGGCAGTCAGTATCTGAGGAATTCTCCAGGGAATCTCTAGGGAGATGGGTTTCAACCTTCCTAATAGAGACGACTTCCAAGTTTATAGAGTGGTAGTCCTGGTAGACCTAAATAAAACTCAATGTGGGATAACCCCCTATGGCATTGATAAGCAGCACTTAGATTTACCTATTTCATATGTTGTTTTTGAATTACTCCTAAAATACTGTTGGCATAAGCAGTGTGATATGTCAAATGTCAACACAACTATCAAATAAGTTTGATGATGAATAAATAAGAGGCTGTTAGAGGGTAAAAGACCAGTCAGCAACTCGTATGCAATTTCCCACAGCTGCAAGACTTTCTGTCAGTCAATTTACTCTCTTGTCTCAGTTTGTTTATCCACCTCCTTGTCCTTTCAGAGACTTAAACGTGAGGCTTTGGCAAGGAACTCGAAAGTGTGGGCTTTTCTCATTTCAGCGAAGAAAACATTGATATCTCTCAACAGCATCTTTGTGACTTGGAGTCTATTTCAGTTTTCTTCAAATGACATCATTTGAAGCAATCAATTCTTTCTTTTCCCTCTTAGTCTATACTATGGCACCCCCCTCACCTACAGTCTCTGATACCAAAAATGAAGAATGTGGGTCTTAACTCTTCATGAGGACTTACGTTTTGAGCTCAATCCTTGGGTAGAGGATTTTTTTTCTCAGGCAATTTCCCAAGAGGCTGGTGCCGAGCTCGAGTCAGTGCTGTTTGGCTCCAGGAGCTGAACCTCTGGCTGGAGCAGGAGCCACATTAACTGCCTCTCCAAGGCCTGCAAGGCCTCCTCCCACCAGCATACAGGGAACCAGATGTGCATCTCACATGTTGATCAAATGGCAGGGCTTAAACAGGGGTTGGCAATATCTTTGAATCTGTTACCCAGTGTGGTGGCCCTTAACTCTCAGAACGTACAAGATCTTAAAAGGTCAGGGGTTAAAGGGAGTGCATCATTATTGTGTAATGAATACTATATCTAGTGGTGTTGACGATGTTCTGTAGAAGCAGGGATGAAGTACGAAGATCCAGATCCAAGAAATCATATCATTCTTATCTAGCTCAGACTCTGGCAGACAATAATATCTGGCTGGACTCTGGTCAATTAAAACATTACTTCTATGTTTGCAGCCTATGGAGTAGGATTGGTATTTTTCTGAAGATAAAAATGATTCTAATCAACGATTTTCTCTCTGTATTGAGAGTGATAAATACCCATGACACTGAAGATTTAGAATAGAAAACATAAATCCTTATCACTTCAAGGAAAACACATATCCATCTCAGATTCCATATCATAACCAATTAGGTATTATCTAGTTACTGCAAGACACTTTTGAAATTATAAAATTAAAAATTCTGAAGTTTTAGAATAAATTATGACAATGTATTTTAAATATACCATCTAATAAGAATCTGTTATAAAGAATCTGTTATATTCCACCCCTAGGCCTGTTGTCCACTGAAATAGATGTGGACAAACTGACGGGAACTTCGTCTCTATGCATGCAGCAGAATCAAGTGACAAACAGAACTTGGAGAGACTCTTAGGCACAGGAGTTTTGTGTGCATGGGCTCAGAACCACAGATTCAAGATGCACCTGGCTTCATTCCGTCTCCCACACAGCTTAGACCCTCAAAGCTGTGCTGTGAGATCATTTATAAACATATCAAGCCACATGCTCATTGTTTTAAAGGCCAAGGAGGCAGGCATCTCTGTTTCTACCTACATTGCCAACAAGAGTCAGAGTTAAAAGCAAATGTTGATAGCTGGTCATCAGTGCTAGTATCTAGGAAGAGGAAGCAGAAGGGCTTGGTGGGCAAACAGAGAAACCAATGGCGGGAAAAGGAAGAACCAAAAGACTGGGATTTTAAAATGAAAGGAAAATGATCAAAGTATAATGAAGAACCCAAGCAAGGGGACACATGCCACAAACCCAGCACTCTGGAGGAGGAGGCAGGGAGATCAGAAGTTCAACGTCATCCTTGGTTTCACAATGAGTTCGAGATCAGCCTGGGCTAACAAAGACCCTGCCTCTAGTAGAAATGGGAGTATGAAAATGTGACACTAAAATCCATGACTTTGTACTTTAATTTATTATTAAAAGGGTCAACACTGATTCTGTTTGCACTTCTCTACACAGCTCAGAATATTCAATTTTCAGTACTTGAGTAACACCCCTGATAGAAAAGGAGGCTTATTAAAACCCCTCCTATTTCGATTCAACATTACCAATAGAAAGTTGACCTGTCCTCAGAAGGTGTCACTCAATTGAAGAGGAGGTGCTTCCTGAGCCCAGGGCAGTATAGCCTTTGACTTAACTACCATCAGCATTCCACCAAATCTACTTCCTTATACTCTTGCTCATCACTGGGCCACTGTGTCCAAGGATTGGCTCTTCCTTACACTGAGACAGGACCACATTCACCACCAACAAACAGGATTGGTGCTAACTATACTGAGAGAGATATAGAAAGAACGAATATACACTTACAGGGAAATCTTACCCTAGATGTTAAGATGGGACCCACGAGACCCATAGGGTGGTGAAAAGGCACATGATGAACGCTCAAGTCCTTGAACTCAAACAGACTCTCCACAAGAGAGTTAATGCTGATACAACACACTTGGATTTCAAATAGCTGAAAAGATAGCTCAACCCAAACTATTGCCTTCACTGAGGCAGGACAGGAGACTTGGCTCAGCTGGTAAAGCACTAGCTGTGAAAATGTGAGAACCTGAGTTCAGATCCCCAGATCCACGCAGAACCCAGTGTAGCAGAACATGCCTGTAAACCCATTGCTGTTATGCTGCGGTGGGAGACAGAGACAGGGGAATCTCTGGAAACTTGTAGGCTGGCTAGCCTTGTGTATGCAGGACTGAAAAATGGGAAACCTGGTCTCAAGCAAGGTGAAAGGTGAGGACCAACACTTAAATCTTTCTTCTGACTTCCATATGCCGTGCTTGGACACAGATGGGGAAGAGGGGGAAAGGGAGGGGGAGAGAGAGGGGAAGGGGAAAAAGGAGGGGGAGAGAGAGGGGGTAGGGGGAAGAGGGAGGGGCAGAGGGAGGGGGAGAGGGAGAGTTCTCAGTACTATACAGACCAGGAGAATATGGAATTGTTAGAACAAAATTTTAAAAAATGATGATAAAGGATCACAATGAAGAAACATGTATTTATAAAATAAAAAAGCTGACATGCAAACTCTCATGGGAAGGGTCAGGAAGGCAGGTGTTTTTTACTGAGAAAACTGAATTCAGAGGAAGATAACATGTTCAGAAAGGGATAGTCAGAAAATCACTAACCAACAAGAATAATGATAAAGCGAATAATCTGAGAATATTAAATATATAAAGATTAAACAATACTAGCCTGGAAGATAAGATTGGTAATGAGATTAGAGTATGGTCCCTGCATTGTTCAAGATGCAGTTATAACAGAATTTGAGAATCAGGTGCACAGCACAAGTTTTAAAGTAAACTAAAACCTAACCCCAAATAAACAGCCAGGCTGGAGTGCATCATATCCAAGTTATTGGTGCGAAAAAAGTACAATTGTTTTTTTAAAAAAAGCAGAAGAGAGGAACAATAGACAAAAGCAAAGAGACATGGCGAATTAAAAAAAAATCACATCAGATTGTAGCAGCAATTATAATGTCCATATACACTGCACGTCAAACGAAGGACGGGACTTCTGGGTCTCAGGAAGCAGCATGCAGCCACATGCTATTTGCCAGCTGTATCACCACATTATTACTAATTTTCCAAACAGACAAAGAGAAGCTGAGGGAAAGATGGAAAAGGGGTCACCAGCAAGTTCAGCCCAAGAAGGCGGCGAGTGCCGCAGTGCCATTAGAGAAGCCGGACTTCAATGGACAAGCACTCCTGAGGAGGAGAGAGCTTTGTGTTAGCTGGGGTGCGACCTACTTTCCCTCTGCTAGCATGAACTCGGCATCCGTGCTTTCATTATCGTCCTAAAGGAGGTGGCTGGCAGGGCGGCATCAGACTCACGTCTACTGCACAAGGCAGGGGGTAACAACACTGGAGGAAAATGGCTCCTGACATTTTCTAGCATTTTCAAAGGTAAGCTTTGTTTGGGGGATGCTGTGTGTGTGTGTGTGTGTGTGTGTGTGTGTGTGTGTGTGTGTGTGTGTGTGTGTGTGCGCGCGCGCTATTTCTGGTCAGAGTGACTGTTTTGTACCATAGAGAGCTAAGTCCCTTCCACACAGCTCAGAAGCCGTCCAGCAATATCTGTGCTCATTATTAACATTGCCATCACTGTAATTTTTCTTTTATTGGCTCTGAGCATCTGTGAGGAGATAGACGGGCTTCCTCGAGCAGAAGAGGGGAAGTAAGGATGTCTGTGTGTAGGCAGTGCCTACTTACAAAACAGTTCATGTAGACAGGATTATACAGGGTCTAGTGGGAGGCTGCCTGGGTGTTGAGAAGCCATTCTTGTCTTAAGGGACTTACTATATGTCAGGGGAAGCAATGACAAGATAAAAAAAAGGCCACAATGCACATTATAAAATTGAGGCTTAACTATGTAGCACACGTCTGGAGTCCCATGATGCTCAGCACAAAACTGGTGTAGATTCCAAGGTCTCTGGGAATGGGACTGTCTGCTGAGCCACTTCCATGGGCAAGAACTTGGCAGTGAGTGCCGTGGTGGTTCGGAGGGAGCACTCCCTGGGGAGGCAGTGGCAAGCTGCAGGGGCGAGGGAAAGGCAGGGAGGAGCTGTTCAGTGAGCCATTGTAAAAGAAAGAAATTCCCGACAAGGCTCAGAACAAGTTACGGAATAAACCGCCTCACGTTTGGGGGTCAACAAGAAGAAGCTAGGACCCGCGTGTCATTATCGCTCCAGGGTTTGCACACGGCCCGCGTTCCTACCTTTGGCCAAGCCAGCTATGAAATGCCAACCATGATGGCTTCCTTGTGCTGCACATTTTGTGCAGAAGACCACGACAAGGACCAAGTTTGGAAGGACAAGTATCGACCAGATTGACAGGATTAGTGACTTCTCTCATTGCTGTGACCAAAAATCTGACCAAAGCAACTTAAGCCAGGGTTCATCGTGAATCCTAGCTTGGCAGAATACAGTTGGTCCATCATGGCAGGAGAAGCATGGCAGTGGGAGCAGCATGCCAGGAAGCAGAGAAAGGGAAAAACACCTAACTGGCCTTTTCCTTCTCCCCTTGTAGTTCAGTCCAGCTCATGTGATGGTGTGATCCACATTTGAGATGGGGTTTTTCTCCTCTATTAAACAGCCCTGGAAACACCTTTACAGATACACCCATCTATATGCCTCATTTGTGCCTCAATGTTTCTTATTCCAATCATGTTGAAAGTCAAAACTCTAAAACTAGCCCTCACACTTGCCTCTGCGTGACTTCCTTCTGAAAGAGCAGCTTTACTTTAATTCTTCACAGCGAGACTTTCACACTGGCATCTCTAGCATCAGTACTGCCCTTGGCATTTACGTTTGCAGGTTAACAGTTGGCGGCATTCTGTACATTTTCAGAAGTTCGGTATTTAATTAACAAGTAAATGCTCATCCCACCAGCTCTTATGCAACTGGTAAGTTTCCCAGGGCCCAGAGAATGAGCAGCCAGGTGGCTGAACCATCTTTCCATGACCACCATTGAGGATCTGTGATATACACAACTTTCCGTTCTATTTGCAATAACACTTAACACTCTCTAAACCAGTTACTCATGAATACCCTCACTGTTGACAGTTAAACAATCATTACAGAATCCTGCAAACACCAAAAGAAACCATTCCTGGAATGAGAATTTCTTCCTGAAGTTACAACTGGCCACTGGGGAGCCTTATTCAAGGATCCCTTTATTGAATGTTCAAGAGAAATGTCCTAATTTGCTTTTACCTGGAGGTGAGGCTGTCGAACACCTTTGAAAATATTTATTAGCCGTTTGTGTTTAGTTTTCTGAGAACTATCTGTTCAGTTCATTGGCTCATTTATTGATTAGCAGGTTTATGCTTTTTTGTGTGTTCAATTTGTACATATTTATACACTCTGGATATTAATTTTCTATCTGAACCACAACTGATAAGGATTTGATTCTGTAGGCTCTTTTCTCTGCCAAGAGTTTCCTTTCATGTAACACCATTTGTCAGTTCTTGGTTACTTCCTGTACTACTGGAGTCCTGTTTCACAAGGTTGTGTCTATGCCTATAGCTTGGAGTGTTTTCTTTCTCCCTAGCAGTTTCAGCACTTCAGTTTTTGACTTAAGAGCACAGATCCATTTTGACTCAATTTTTGTCAAAAGAGAGATCTTACTCTAGTTAGAGTGGACATCGAGAAAATGAATGACAACACATGCTACAGAGGACATTGGGAAAGAGGAACTCTTATTCACTGCTAGTGGGATTGTAAACTGGTATGGGCAATACAGAAATCAAGGTTTTTGATTTTGATTTTTTGATTTGTATTGCCCAAGGCGGAGGTTTTTCAAAACACTAAAAAGAGAACTACCATGTAATCCAGATATACCACTCCTGGGCATACATTCAAGGGACTCTGTAGCTTACTACAGAGATATTTGCATAATGTTTGTTGCTGTGGTATTCACAACAGCAAGGAAATTAAATTGGTCTAGGAATCCATAAATGTAGAAGTGAACGGCAAAAATGGGATACATACACGATGACATTTTATTCAGCTCTAAAAAATTATGAAATTTGAAGGAAATATGATGTGCCTGAAAATTATATTAAGGTATCCCAGACTCAGTGTCAGGGACAAGGACAGAATTTCTAGTTAGTGGAAAAATACAGACCCCCAATAAGACAGGGAACTAGATCATCTTACAGTCACCACATGATCTCTCTCACATGAAGATTAGAGATCCTAATTTACTTTTTGAGACAGCGTCTTACTCTGTAGCCCCAACTGTCCTGGAACTCACTATGTTGACCAAGCTGGCCTTGAACTTGCAGTGATCTCTCTCTCTCAGATTATAGGACTGCTGGTGTGTATTTATGTGGGAGTGAGTACAGGGATAGGCCTCCAAACTATGAAGGGAGCATGAGTTGGGAAGGGAATCTCTAAGGAATGGGCTAGGAGCAGGTGACAAAATATAGGAGACATGAAAATGGAAAGGATAGTACTGGGGATGGAAGGGTTCACGTGAGGGGAGAGAAGAGGGAGAGGAGCAGGGGAGGAGGAGAATCCAAAACAATTCATGCATAAAAATGTACTAAGGAAACTCATTCCTTTCCGTATGCAAATTTGAAAGGTAAATAAAAAGACAAATATCTTCAAGTTTAGCCTTTGCAATCCATGGCATGTTATAGTCTTCTGAGGGTGAGGTAGACACTGGTTCATTTGTAGGTTCAAGATTTTCTCAGAGACACCGAGAACTTGCAAGTTGCAAGTCGGTACTAGGGTTTGGGAAGCCCCTGGAAAGGGTGGTAGTGATGGGGAACTATTAATTTCATCTTGATAGAACTTGGGAGTCTACAGTCTAAGAACAGGGGGTCTCAAGAGCTATGTGATTAATGATAAAGTGGCTGGAGTCTCCGATGCCAAAAGGGAGGCATGAGAAAGATCATAGCATTTCTTTGAAAGTAACAGAGCCAATATCTTCCATGCCCCATCTCCACATCAATGACAAACACAGCTGCTTAGGCACAGAGGTGTAAAATATTATTTTTCGAACAGGGCTGGATTTATAATGGAGCCACAGTGATGGTTCTTGTGCTGAAGGCCTGAGAAGGGGGCTGAAGAGAAGGACAAGGAAGAGAGAGTGAGTCTGTGTGCTTTTCCACACAGGGAAGACTGTAGATCATGGAAAAACACGTGCATTCTCATTGTAAGTATTTTATGTGCATGGATGCGTTGCTTGCATATATGTCTGTGCACCCCATGCATGCTGGGTGCTCAGTTTAGGTAGTGTCTCCTGTTTTCACTTGTGTCCAGCGAAATGAAACATTGGCTTACTGTATGTCTCCTTGTTGGCTTTCTAAGATAGCTCTCATAGTGCTCTGGCCATCCAGTGACATTTGCTTAACATGCAAACAATAAATGAAGAGATAATTTTTATATCCCAAATTAGTGCTTAGTTCGCATGTAAACTATGAAACTGTGCAAGGGTTGGCTTCAAATGCAAATAAATGGTATTTTTCCATCTGTTAGATTCCAAATTTTTATATCTTCAAACTAGAATTAAAAGGTGTCGTTAAAAAGATCTTAATTGCCCTTTACATGAAAAGCTTCTCATGCTTGCATTCACTGCTGCAAGTAGTCCGAAACTCAGAGATGAATTTAAAACAGCTGACAATCAGATGAGCAAAAGCATGCGTCTTATGAAGTGACACCCAACATTTTTGCTGGGTGCAGTGGTACATATCCATTTCCCCAGCTGTTTGGAAGGCGGAGGTAATAGGATTGTAAGTTGGAGGCCAGTCTGGGCTACAGAGTGAGTCCTCATCTCCAGGAGAAAAAAAGCCATGTAACATCATAATAGCTGTTAAATGAGGGTCTTTGTTGTCCCTGAGACACTTCAGTTTGTACCTGAGGGTCTCTCTCCCACTGGCCTGAAGGATGCTAGAAACATCTACCGCTCTTCAAATAGTCAACAATTCCCTTGCTTCTGAGAAATGAAAGTAAGCCATTTCAATACAATAAACACACTTTCCAAAGAAGTTCTATGTTTGAAGCACCTACCAAAAGCTGTCCAGCGAAGCAGACAAAGAGGATGAAGGTGAGGGAGAAAAACGCAGCTCCAAAGGAGAAGCCAAGGATGGATGTTCTACCAGGAGACAAAAAGCAACAGGTTAGTGTAGAGGTCATGTCTGTCACTCTGGAAATCACCAATAACACTTTTTACTTAATTAGAAGGTAACTAAATCAGGACTTCAAACCTCAATATATATATAAAATTTTTGGAGAAAAGAAAAAAATGAAGCAAAGCCAAATTAAGTGTCCTTGGAAAAGTGTTGATAGCCATGGTGGAACACGACCCTGAGACTGAACAAAACAGCACTATAACACTGGTATTTTATGGATGAAAGGACCGTTTTTATGGGGCTCCCATTGTGTTTCACTATTTTATGCTCCATTTGTCCATCCCATCACCCAAGTCACCTCTCTCCTGTTGCTGGTGTCTTAGAAGCTGCTGTGAATCCATTCTATGGATGCCACCATGACCACCTTGAGCATCTCATCCTACCCTTATCACTGGTGTCCTGGAGACAGTGAATCTCCACTCTCCTCCATAACTTCCACTCAGATTCAACTTTATTCAACACAGTCACGGTTAAGTGTCTCCTGAATTTCTTGCAGGATTTTATAGCACAGGCTATACATAGGCTTGATCATGTCAACAAACATGAAAGTATCCTGTGATCACATGAAAAGCATATTCATTGGGTTAAATCTGCCCAGACAGCTTTCAGGCTCACATATAAGATCTGTATGTCAGGGCTGTGGAGAAAGCTCAGTGGATAAAAGCACTTTCTTGTAAGGACGAAGACTAGACTTTTTATCCTTAGTACCCAATAATAAACCATGTGAGTGTGGAAGGCCATGTTCCTAGCACTCAAAAGGGAGAGACAGTGGATCCCCAGGGCAAATTGGCTTGTTGGGCTAGCTGCATGATCTTCAGGTTCAACAAGAGATTCCTTCTCAGTGAATAAAGGTGGAGAGTGACAGAAGACACCTTATGTTAACATCTGACCCTCACATGCATATGCATGTACCCATAGGTGATTGCACCCACACACATGTGAGCATGCGTGCACGCACGTGCGCGCGCGCACACACACACACACACACACTCTATACACTACACACATACACACACACACACACACTATACACAAATACACATGAGAAAAAAGGAATTTTATGTATTTCTGAGTGGTACTTTAAATTACTAAAGAATTCATAATCTTCAAAATGCCATTTAATCCCATGCTAGAAGAATTCAGGACTAAGTAAAGGGCCAAAGCACTATGAACAATTGAAGATGAAATTCAAATGGAACATCCAAGGAAAGGTCGGATGCAATCTGAGGCCACCATGGAAGCTTATGCCAATGCAACGGGCTAGAAACCGAGAAGAAACAGATGGAGCAGCACTGAAGAGGAGAGAGCCCTCCTGATGACAAGGATGTGAGTAGAAAAACCAGACACAAATGAGTAAGTACAAGTGCAACCAGTCATCCTGCAAGAACACACCCTGAGCCCCAGGAAGAGCAACAAAGCAAGTGGATGATGTACTGAGCAACACCTGAGGTCCTCCTCACAATGGGGCACGATCTCTCAACCCCCTGTCACGCACACCTACGATATTTCAGGAGATGATTTTGGTGGCCTCAGAAGACTGTAAACTTCACTTCAAGTCAATGCTTGGGCACCAAGTCAAGGTGGTTCAGATAAGACCCTATACGATGGTGTACACAGAGCAAATCTAGCTTGTTGACCGGCATCATGGGTCCTCAAGCTGCGATTACACAAAAAGGGGTGAGATGGGATCTCAGGGCTACTTAGAGTCTAGCTGAGGTCAATATTATGTGCTCCCTAAACTCCCCTATCCGGAACATTATCCCCCCAGAGAACAATCCAGTTCTTACGCCGTGGTCAGAAGCCAGCAAAGATCCTGTTTGCCAGCCTCTGCCCTAGGCTTATAACCTCCTTACTTGCACACCACAGAAACTCCTCTTAGGGGAGGGAGTGTGTGCAGTCTAAAGTAGCAAGCAACCATAGTTAAGTACCAGTGGGTCCCCTCCACAAAACAGACATGAAAGTAGGTGGGAGTCTTGTTTGGCAGATGAAGGTTATATCTCCGTTACATAATATGCACACAATGCCTATGTGGTTGCATTTTAAATCCAAAACAGATTTATTCCTTTTATGTGTATAAACCTTTTACCTGCATGTATGTATGTATGTATGTATGTATGTATGTATGTGTGTATACTATGTATATGCTTACTGTCAGTGGAAGTCAGAAGAGGGCATTGGATCCCCATAACTGCAGTTATCCATGGTTGTGTGCCACCACCATGTGTCCTGGGAACCTGGATCCTCTGCAAGAGCAATCTGTGATCTCAACCAATGAGCAATCTCTTCAGCCACAGTGTAATTATACTTTTGACGGAGATCTGTTTTTACTCATAGGCATTACATAATTCTGGCATGTTTGTTGGTTCTGTTTCTTGGATCAATCTTGATAATGCCACTAGGAAATTATCTATTTTATTTGGATTTTCAAATGTGAAAATTCTACGTAGCATCTACAGCACGATCTGTGTACCTAAGGCTCAGGGATCTTAGCAGCAAAGAGGGCGGTAGGATTGTATGAACCAGGGAAGAGCCATCTCCCTCCAGAACTGGTGATCCAGTGCCGCATGGTCAACCCTGAGATCATATACACGCAGGTAACATTGTGTGGGGTGAGCGAGTTGTATTTATATATTTAGGAGTTTATCTATATGCACAATAGCACTTAAGGAAAAAGAAGTCATGAAGTTGAGTGAGGACAAGGGGAATGCACGGGAGGAGACGGAGGAAGAAAGTGGAAAGAGGAAAATAATGCAATTATAATTTAAAATTATAAAAAAATCCTATGTAAATTTTTCCTATAATTTAAAAAATCCTCATATTTGAAGTAATTTATTTTTGTGCTTAATATTATTTTTTTCTAAAATCCAGATGAGTCTTGAAACCACATATTTTGCCAAACTCAAAACTTGAGTTTTTGTTTCTTATTAAGTACTATGATTTCTGTTAATTTTCTACATTATTAGCTTCCAATTCAAATTAAAATAACCTTATTGAAACTTATACTCTTCTCTTTCTTAATTGTTATTATCAATATTTTATATTTCCCAATAAATATATTTAAGAACACAAATATTCCAACAATTATTCTTTTACTCAAATCATAGCTTTTGATTTATAGCTACTCATTGTTACTCTTTTCTATAAAGTCTATAATTTCAATTTCCATCTCCTTATAATATGAGAATAATTAAAAACATGACTATCAAATTCTGCAGAGTGGCTATTTTTGGTTGGCCCTTGTTATTTCTAATTTCATTATATCTGAGCAGAAACTGAAGATTCTGTTTTTCCCATTATGGTAATTTACTTTTGCTCTGGGTATGATAAATACATCACATTTCTACTATGTCTTATGCAGTTTGAAAATGCTATATATTTTACTTATTGTTGGTAACAAAGTGTGTTATCTAAGAACTTTGAGAGAGCCGGAGGAGTTAGACTTTCACTTGACCTGTGAAGGTTAGGGAGTGTAAAAGTATTTCCCATCAGGACTCTGAGTTTGTCAATATATCTGAACATTCCAATAAATCTTGTTCTTTTCCTTCAAAGAGAAGCTGGAGTACACAGGAAGTTATGATTGCTAAATTCTCTTGGAGATTACATCATAATAAAACTCAAGGTTCCAAAGGAGGGAAGCGAAAAGCAGTCCTACGCAGCCGTGATACCTGTGAACCACAAGGACCAGTGTGGTAGGGTGACCCTAAGGGTGCAGTGGAGGCATAAACACCTTGGTGGCAACTCTGGTTGGATAAAGATACACTCGACAATGGTTAAATCATGTCTGATACCAAAAACATACCAACTAACCAGGGCTAGTGAGTCCTGAGTCTATTGGGCGCACCTACAACCACCACTTTACAAATCAAACATAATCTCCTCCTGAACATTTGTCCTTATACCCACAGATAAGTGTCCTCATCTGGCATCAAGGAAAATTCTTTTTTTGCAAGAGATAAAAACCATTTCAGAAAACAAAACCAATCAAGATGCAGACTTGTGGAGCCCAGTCCCAACAGAAACATCGATGACACAACTCCTGCACCCAAGGCTCAGGAAACATTGCAGAAAAGGCGGCAGAAAGGTTGTTAAAAGCCCGAGAACCAGGACGTTCGCTGTGAGATCGTGTCTCCTAGTAACATCAGAAGCGACACCCATAAAGTCTCACCAACAGGACTGCCCAAGCGTGAGTTGAACAGGGACAACAGACATGCTAATGTGGACCTGGGAAAGCACATCTCAACCCTCCACAAGGGCAACTGAGAAATACTCAGACTGTGATCAACAGTCCTCCTCAGAGAAGAACGTGCCCATTAGTTATCCAACACCAAACAGACATGTCTGAAAACATCTGCATACAAGAAGCATTATATAGACTAAGCGTGTCATATTTATATAGTTAGGAATATATGTGTATATACACATATGTACATAACAACAATTAATGAAAAAAGGGGCCATGAATTTGAAAGCGAGCAAGGGGTTTATGGGAGGGTTTAGAGGGAGGAATGATATGATTATATTATAATCTTAAAAAATAAAAGAGATAATTAAAAAGCTCTTTATTCATACATAATGCCTTTCATTTGAATTCTCTCATGCCAAGAAATTATATCACGACAGATAGCTCTACCTTTGACTTCCTGTTTCTGATCTCCAGGACACAGAGAAACGTGACCTTGGATTTGTAGCCTGGGGTTTCTATGCTCTTTTTTTTTTTTTTTTGGATAGTATGTTTTTATTCATTTACATTTGTAAGATTTGTTAATATTTGATCAATTCTTTCCTCTTGTTTTCTTAAAACATTTGGTGAGATTCACATATAAATATTCGGATGTAGACTTTCTCTTATGGGAAGAATTTTATTTTATTTTTTTTTTATTTATTTTTTTATTTTTATTTATTTATTTATTTATTTATTTTTTGGTTTTTCGAGACAGGGTTTCTCTGTGTAGCTTTGCGCCTTTCCTGGAACTCACTTGGTAGCCCAGGCTGGCCTCGAACTGACAGAGATCCACCTGGCTCTGCCTCCCGAGTGCTGGGATTAAAGGCGTGCGCCACCACTGCCCGGCTATGGGAAAAATTTTAAAGCAAATTTAAGTAAATCAATAGATACAAAATCACTTAAAGTTTTGTTTTTCTAAGGAATACTATTTTTATCATTATATAAATACTTTTGGCCTCAGGTAATTATAAAATTCCTAATGTATCCAGTTGATGTCTGTAAGTACGTAGTGCATCATTTTCTCCCTAACTGTTAGGGAACCTCATGTTAATCTCTTCTATGTCTTTTCATTAGTCTTGCTGCTGGCTTAGAAATTTTTAAACTACTCCCCCCCCAAAAAATCCATGTTTTAGCTTTATTAATTTTTCTTAATTATTTTCTATTTTACTGACTTTAAAAAGCATTATCTATTTTGACTTGCTTGTTTGATTCTAATTTGTTCATTAGAATTCCTGCCTCCCTAAGTTAGAAACAGTTAAATGATTAGTTTTCCTCTGTTCTAATACAAGCATTTTATTTTATTTTAAAATATTACTTAATAAGAGTTATATATTCTGGACAAAACTGACAAAAATAATAGAGTTCATAAAATTCCACTATTTTACACACTATACTATATTGTAATGCACGAAGATTTATATGAAAAAGAGCTTAGGAACATTTAATCATGGAGTAAGATGAATACAGTAAGATAATAGACCTGAAAATTCAATGCATAATTATTTCCAATATTTTTGATAGTATCACATCAATCTTGTTTATATGAAATATGTTATTGGCATATACTTGCATGCTTTGCTATACTATGGCCACAAAATGAGCAATACACAATGCAGCTCAGTCCATTACAAAGACGTGGGTACTGAATATGCATTGGGGCTGACTACCTCTACCTTTAAAAGCACATCTAAGGTCTCATGTATATTCCCAGGAGATGTTTTACAGAAGATTTGTTGTATTTTATAAATTCACCTGCGCCCTTTATAGATAAGCAGTTAATTAAATGTATGTGAAAAATTCTTTGTATAGAACTGCATCTTAAATTCTTTTTGTGACCACAGATTTTATGGTATCCCCTCCCTCTTCTCTTCCCAATCCTCTAATGCTTTAAAGCAAGAATCTCTACCATTCGCATACTTCATTTACTATATTTCACATATTTTAATATATGACCTGTTACTATTTAAACATTTAAGAATTTCTCTTATGATTTTTCAGTAGACTTCCAGCTTATTCAAAGGCAAATAGCCTAGGATCAAAATACACAGGGATATTTTAGATATTTAGATAATGTTGGTTATTTATTATTTGATTTTGGTATGTTTATATATCTGACTCTAGGATTTTAACGTTTTTCTAATTTATTTCAATCTTTATCAAACCTGTTGGGGGCTTTTCTGAGTTTGTACAAGTTATATATTGGTCAATATTTCATGTAAAGTTGGAGAAAATATGTAGTTTGGTTTATTGTTTCATGAAACGGTAATCAGGAAGATGATAATTTTCCTCCAATACCATCCTTGTCTGTAGAGCAAGGAGTGGCCCAGCTCTCAAAGTGTCTAAAGGTACCATGCAAGCTGCCAAGGAAGAAAAACAATCCTACCCAGTTGTCAAACCTACACACCACAATAATGACCAGCACTGAAAGATACCCTCAGTTTTACAATAGTGGCATGTTTATCTCTGGGGTAATCAATAGCTGTTAATTGGACTTTAGACCCACTCAATAGGAGGGAAATCATGCCTAGTACTAAAACCTAGCCAACTTCCTGTTTACTGGAGAGGTCACAGACCCTCGAGAGAACCTACTAATGTAATTTTCCTAAATCCTTAAAGCAGAAAACATTGTCACAGCTGTCATTATTGTTCATATAGACATCTGTCTCTTCTAAGGTTGTTTATGTACTGAATGCTTGTGTGGGATGTGAGTAGATCATCAGAATGGAGTGAGTCTCCAACCATAAGAAGTTCCTTATCAGACCTATCCATGCTGCCACCCTGAAAACAGACTTCTGCTTCCTAAAATACTTTGAGATAAATTCCTGTTGTTTACAAACTATGAATTCAATGGTACTTTGTAATAGAAGACACCAGGGAACAAGAAATACCACAAGTCAAAGTAGTGGTTGGTCAAAAGCTCTTAATTACCACCATTTATCCAGCTTGTTCTTTCAAAAGCATGCTCTGGCCCATTAAGTGTACCAAGATGTTTGTGCAACTTAATCAATTTCAATTAACATTCTTGTTGCAAAGCTGTTTCTTTTAAACACATGAGTATAATTGATTTATATACTTACTGAAAAGTAAGTTTGACTCTTCCTTGCCATGAAGCAAGAAAAATTATAGCTTTTAGTGATGATGTTTGACTTTGGCACTTTAATCAGGTATATTGTTACATTCATGGAAAAGGCTGATTGGAGACAAAGGCCTTTCCCTGCTATGATTTTGCCTTCATGAAATAAAGGTGGCCCTAACAAAGGCAGAGCCACTCATTTTGGGGGAGAATAACTCAGCAGAAGCACGCTCTCTCAAAGCCTACAATTCATACTTATCATAAGCCATTGCATTGGATAGACATGGATGCCTTCCTCTGGAATTTAACTCAAGGCAATAAGACATGTGCCCTCTTTTCCTCACCACCCTGACATGTCCCTCCAAGGAAGGCTGTTCTACTCTATTCAGAACTTCTGAATGGCATTCATCAAGGGGAATGGTGGAGGGGAAAGAACGCTTAACTATAAGTCCTCATGAAACAATTGGAAGTCTCCTTTATAGATAAATGATACAACTTCAAAATGAAAGGGACTTCAGCAGCAACCAAAACCAGAAAAGAAGTGTAAGTTCAGGAAAGGGAAAGGAATTCATAGGGTTGTTGCCACAGTAGCTGGCTTCCTGATGACTAGACTCAGCTTTGAAGTGTTCAGACCACCTGGATGTCCTCAAATGTGGAGAGAGAAAAAAGCTTATTATTGGCTAGCAAAGTTTCCCTTCATGGCTACAATACAGACCAAAGGTTTGAACTTCCCAACATGTTTTATCCTATGAAAGCGCACACTCTTTCTCACTGTCTAACTCACATGAATTCGAACCCTTTCCCTAGACTTAAAGTCTACCTGAGTAATAAATTTTCCAGATTGTACCTCAATGCAGCTTCTTCCATTATCCCAAAATTCACAAACTTTCTTCCTTCCTGAAACACAAGCACCTGGTGTCTAATGCATGCACACATCCTTAGTGTAAAAAATGAGCCCTGGGATCCACATTTTCCCTCAAATCTGTCCCTTCCACGGGATGCTTTCTTTCTGTAGAATGGCAGGCTATTCTAGCTTCTCAAACGAAGCACACAAACAGAGCTCGGATAATTTTCATATCCACACAACAGTCCTCTGATAATTTTCATTTCTAATGAAGCAGCAAGACCCATCTGCATCACTATACTGCAGCTCAGAACTTGTCCATTTTCATCCTGTTCAGTGCCATCTCCATGCAAACCACATCATACTCAGTCCCGTTTCTTTCCTGCTCCAAAAAAGCAAACACATCACTGCAAAGCACATCCAGATCATGACGTCTGCTTCAAATCCTCCATGGCTTCTCAGAGCACTATTCATCAATAGCTCTTACGGTGGGCCACAGTACAGGGGTCCCCACAACCTGCCTCGACACTGCTTCTTGTAACTCATCATATGCCTGCTCTTCTGAGGTGTATTCTAAAAGCAAACGGCCTCTACTGTAGTTATTTCCCACTGTCACAGCCAAAGGAATCAAGTCTATTTCTACTGGGTATGAATGATAATACTTTCACATTCTTTTCTGTTATTTTCCTCTTTTGGGATAATGCTAAAAAATGGCCTTTTGAAAAAGTATTAAAGAATTACTGAAAATAAATTTTTAAATGAATAAGGAAATTGACAGAGTCTACGTAGAAACAATCGTTCTGAGGTTGTAATTTTGCTATTAAATTTTCTTAAGTGAAGTATCATTGTTATTAGCTTAGCTTGGGATAATGAAGCACAAGATATCTAACTAAACATTATTAGAAAAACTTATCCTTGCTTCAACAATTTTCACAATGCCTGGTTTAACACAATCATTGAATTTGACAGATAATTTGAATAAAATAATGAAACATGCAAAAGTGCTCTGTGTTTGAATATTATTTGGTTTTGAAAGAAGTGTGTATCTGCAGTAAAATTATACATATGCAGTGCAGGAAGAACAACCTGCAAAGAGGAGCCAATCAAGTCTACTCAGTCCTGAAACCAGAGGAGGTTCCAAAATTTTGGCTAGGTAAAGAAGGTCCCAGAATCTCTTTCCAGAAAATGCTTTCCTCCACTGACCATTTCCAAGTAAAAACAAAATCCCTCTGTTAGTCATTCATTATATGCTCACTCACTCATTCCTAATCACTGCTTGCCTTTCTTGATTTAGAAAAAATTTATCAGGTAATAGATATAACTACCTTCATTTTTAATTTACCCCCTACCTATAATTATCAAAATATCACACCATGAGCCATATATACATATAATGATCACTTATTAATTAAAATTCAAAAATCACAAATACACAGACATGCATGCACTATGGGGGGGGGCGCTAAAGAAGACGCAGCCTCGCTAGAAGACGACCAAGTCAGAAATCAAGTACGGGTGTGTCAGCAGAGGTGAGATGTACGAGTTTCAGTGAAAATGCTTCAAACAATGCAACCAATTTTTTTTTCATACAAATTAGGTAAGAAATAAAATTCTTAGCTCCAAGAATGGCATTAAACACTGAGGGGCACTGACGCCTGATAGACCCAAGGGAACCCAGGGCTGGTGGGGTCTCTATAGTCTGAGATTTAACATCTACCAGAGTAAGGGATGCATCCAGAAATTTGATTAATTGTGAACTGGAGTTGAGCTACTTCAGTGAAGTTAGGGCTATGAAGTACTGTACCTACCAGAGTAGAAAGCAGGCCTGGAAATCTCGAGGGAAGAATACTATCTGGGGCCCTAAGTAGAAAAGGCATCATAGACATTCAAGATCCCCAGTCTCATTCCATGCCATGGACACAAAGTACAGCCATCTCCATCTAGGGATGTAACCAAAGGTGGCACCTCGGACAAGTGAATCCCAGAGGTACTTGGCACCAAAAGCCACCTCATGATGATGCCTTTATAACAAAGAATGGATGGGGTGACTGAGAGCCAGAGTCCTTGCAATGAAATCATGTCTAAATTAGAAATAGTGAAGGGAACACCTCCATGAGATAGTCAACAGACCAAATGGCACAACCCATGTATTTATGAGCCATAAGTAATGGAACAAAACCAACAATATTGTTGCAGCAGATGAAAGAAATGTCCAAAATCCATACACAAACTATAACTGTCATACCATAACTATAAATGTCATACTTTCACAAGAAGCCAGTAGATACACATTGGAATTATGAAAGATGGATATGGAATCTAAATGAAACACAAACACATCAGTGGAACCTGAAGGAAAAACCGTATAGCTTGCAGCTCAGATTGGAAACAATGTACAGTCAGGAAGCGCTGGGATTGAAGGGAAGCAATGTGTATGGAGACAAAAAGCAGGCATCTCAGAAACTCAGCAAAGACAGGAGAGGCTACACTTGTCACTCAGGTGTATAGGAACAGATGTACACCTACACTAAGACACCAGAAGAGACGAAAGCCCTTCAAGGACTCCGAGAAGGCAGACTTCCTACAAAGGTACGCAGTGAGATGGCAACAACAGGGAACAGGATGCATTCCTATGAACTGTGTCTGTGGACATCCATGCTTCAGAACCAGTCAAGAATCACAGAATCAATTAATCCTTTAAAAGTTAGGAATATGGATCCAAATACAGTCAGCACAAGGTAAGATGGTAGAGATGAAAGCATTCTCAAGCAAATACAATAAAAATATCAACTGAACAAAATCATGTTCATATGAAGTAAGACTGAGCACATTAGAAAGACGATTAAGGGAACACACCTAAATCCAAACAGTACCCAGAGGAAGGACCACATCTGCACCATACAGGACACAGGTTTAGCATTTGAAAGGTCTGTGCTGGGAACACTGGGATGCTTGTAACATTACTCTTTGTCCTTTTCTGTGTCTTTGAAACATTTCAAAGCAAACGCCATTTAAATAGAAAGAGACAGGGCTCCTATGAAGGAGAAGTGGAGGGAGAAAGGCGATACACCAAGACTTTTGAGACAGGCGTGGCCCCGAGCCTGGGCGGCAGGAACCTTGCTCTGGGCTTGCATCTGCCAGCGCCAGTGGGGAAGGTGGCCGGTGTGGACTCCACAGGGCTCATGGTCAGTGGTCAACCTATGTTTTCAATGTAAAAACAAGTATGTGATGAAATTTGAGAGAATGGACTTTCCTTGGGTCCATCAAGATGTAGCAGAATACCAGAGACAAGAAAATCAAATCCAACACTGCAAGATGACAGGGTGTGATGTAATGCCATCTTTTTTCCTTTTTAATTTTTAAGAATTCTTATTTGCAATGCCTCTCTTAACACTGAGAACTGTGAAGTGTTTTTCCCCCTCAGTCTTTGCTTTCTTTAGGGATGTTTTCAAAATAGCCATTCATGTTTCCAGCTCCTTCCAGAGAGTGACAGCCCCTACATCACTTTGGTTGTGGGTATTGTAGAGACTCACATAATGGGCAGATGCAGGAAAATGAATGAACTCATGTCCTCAACAGTAGCAGTGAGGCTCCAGCTCCCTGGGCGATCGTGAGTCCACCAACATGCCTCTGCTCCCTGGCATTCTGAGGAGAGGGCGAACATTTCTCTCATGTACCAGCTGGTGCAGGCCTGGTACTAGAAAGGAATTTAATTTGTTGGCATATTTGAACGGAAGGCTGATCAGCTGACAGCGGGGAATTTCACTGACGATTTTTTTTTTCAAGCGGAGAAGGGTGCCTTTGGCTCATGCTTGCCGACGCTAATTTGTGGGAAAAGAGGAAATCTGGCGGGAACCCCTCCAAAACTGGGGAGATAGCTGAGGAACTGTACACATAAATAATGCCTTGCCTTGCTATTTCTCCTATAAATGGCATTGTCTTGGCTCAGCGCCCGGGATAAAACCCTTTGCAGTATAGAGAGAAAGACAGCATTTGCTTCTAATTGTTAAGCATCTTCATCTGAAAAAAGCCGCCACTCAATCTAAGCAGTTCAGCTGCCCACAAATCCTCGCTGCACTACACAGGATAAGTTGCAGCACACCATTGAATTCTGGTAGATTGAAAATGGCTTTTGGGCTCCTACAGAATAGGTAGTGACAAGAGAAAAACCTATTTCAGAAAATTTTCTCTATATCCATTTATTATAAGAATGATGAGTTTCTTAAGATTTCATTTAAAATATAAAGAGAGTCATCTTCTCTGAAGACAACCATGTTAAGAAAGTGTGTGAGGAAGGGTCCTTTAGGAGTCAGGGTGGCGAAGGCTGTAGAGCAAAACTGGACAGGCAGCTTAGGCTAGAGACCCCACAGGTGGGAGGGAGATCGGGGTCCTGAGCAACGCCCCGCTCCATGCCGCTCCATGTGCGGACATGATCGGAACGCTGGTCCAGACTCTGCTCCTGTCTGGTGAACAGTTTTGGAACTGGATCTCGGGTTTTCATGGTGGAGATGGACTGTATTTAGCCCTGGTTTCAACACATCTCCTAAATGATGCCAGGCTACCTCTTTGTAGGAAGGATTGTTACAGAAACCTTTAGCAGTGAGTTGTTAATGACGGTTAGGAATGACCAATAGCTATTTTCCCTTTCAAGAGCCTGGAATCTGTTCCTGTTCGTGGATGGAGACCTAACATTTTAAGCTACCCCAGACCACAAGTGTTAATCCAGCTAGGCCTGTCAATCACCTGAACAGCCAGGTGAAAGAGATGGGAGGACTAACATGCCTTTCCTTCTCAGAAACTCAGCCCTCAGGACAGTCACTCGGTGAGCGCTGGGTTAAGCGTGCCTGATTTTTATGAATTACTTAGAAAAATGTAACTTTTCCTTCTCTCCATCTCCTTTTTTTAGATACTAGCCAAAGCCCAGGTACTTAAGGCATCCTCATTTTCCCCTAAAGTCCCACCCCACCCCAACATTTCTATCTCCCAAGTTGCTTACAAATGGCATGGGTTTCTCTCTTCTTCTTTTCCATCCTTTTCCTCCAGGAATTCTCCTGCTTTTTTTTTTCTTTCAAACTCAAATAAAACTGTCTTCAAGCTTTCTTCTGAGTCTTTTCTCAAATTCTTTTATTAACGAGACTAATAACTCTAAGATGAGACACCAATTTCCCCAGTTACAATCGAATGTTTTCTGAGAGTGGGTGGAGCCTGAAGGAATCCAACCTAGAGTATGGGACAGATTCCCTGCTTGGCTCTGATTCTCCACCCTGTGTCTATGTCTCTCTTAAGACCAGCTGGACTCTGACCTATAACAGAGGGTAGATTTAAGACAAAAGGAGGGTGCATGACTCAGAGAATGTACAAATAATGGAGGAGTGGACCTGCCCAGAGCAGGTGTTGCCCTTTTGTCCAATAATGGCACTGTGTGTGCACATACATGCACATGTGCACGTGTGCTCTTTCATGCCTGTGTGCTGTGAAGGCCAGAAGTCGACACCAGTAACCTTCCTCCACTGCTCGCTACATTATCATTTCGACACAGAGCTTCTCACTGAACCCGAAGCTTGCCATTTTGGCTAGAATAGCTACCCAAAAGATCCTAAGATTCCTTTGTCTCCGACCCTGCAGCCAGGGCTGGGGTTGAAGATCCCAGGATCCACTTGTCTCTGAGCACCCCCAGTTAGCGCCTGGGGATGCAGGACTTGTTTCCAGAGTGAGCTTTTACTGTAGATGTTTTGGGCTCCAAAGTCAGTTCCTCATGGTTGCCCAGAGAGTACTTTCCCACCGAGTCATCTCTTCAGCCCCAACAATGGCATTAAAAACATTAGAAATGGCACCAGTTTTGGTCTGGGGATTCGGCATCAAGGTAGAGCACTCAACTACATGCTTACTTACGGCTCTGGGTCTGGTTCCTGGTATTGCAAGAAATCACAATACCTTGCAATCAAGCTCTTTGTAGATAAAATATATTGGTCTAATTTTTTTTAGACTGGGCATCAGAGTAATACCCAGATCAAAAAAATAAAGGTCAAATTTATTTATAAAAAATTATATAATGAAAGTCAGAATAGCCATATATGAAAATCTAGCATTATTATCACTAAGCCTTAGCCTCACCAGTGCTGTGATGTGGTTAATGGCCCCTCTGTTTGTAAATTAGTATTCTTGCATATCCTTTAGATGAACGCAGACTCCCACGGAGAGCCGCCCCGGCTGAGCATCCCCAGCGGGTGGGCGGATGGACTTACTTTGGCAGTACAAGAATCTGCACGATGAAGATGCAGAGGAAGATGAGGCAGGCACAGGTCACGTAGTACTTGAAGGCGGGCAGTGCAGTGGCTCGGTACTGAGGAGGAAAGGGGCACGGTGAGAAACGGTGGAGGGGTGCGGAGGAGAGGAGCTGCACCCAGCCACCCGGCCCCTTCACTGCATCTGGGACGGGGGGACGCTTGGAAGTCGCAGATTTCAGCAAAAACAAGCTGTGGCTTCCACCTCAGGCAGGGTGTCCTCCCTGTGAGTGTCTTTTATTTATTTATTTATTTATTTATTTATTTATTTATTTATTTATTTATTTATTTCGAGACAGGGTTTCTCTGTGTAGCTTTGCGCCTTTCCTGGAACTCACTTGGTAGCGCAGGCTGGCCTCGAACTCACAGAGATCCGCCTGGCTCTGCCTCCCGAGTGCTGGGATTAAAGGCGTGCGCCACCACCGCCCGGCCGAACTGTGAGTGTCTTACGCAGGCTGCCATATATGAGTGTAAGAGCTGGGAACCTACTTATATGTGATAGAGTCAAGCCAGTAAAGGAAGGAAACACCCCAGAAGAAGCTGAGTGGAAGGGCTCAGTGGATCTCACCTGTGCCCCAGTTCCCCTACTCTGGCATTATTTGGGGAAAAGAAATGACTTTCCAAATAATAACACTTTAAAACAGCACCAAGAAAATGACAGACATATGCATTTTACTTCCTTATTTATCTCAATGCTACTTAGAGTGTTGGATGAAGGTAGAAGACAAAAGGTGTGTAGGACTGGTTCCGGAGGGTGGCCCAGTGGGTCTCCTTTCTCTTGTCCAGCACCTTCAGTAGGGGATCTGTCTACCATGCAGGACCACAGACTGACCACGCTGGCTGTCTCTCCAGGACTGCTCCTGGTTGATTAGTCAGGAACACAAAGCCAGACACCACTGTATCAACGATGATGGTGGCGGGTGGTGGTGACGGCGGCCTCTGTTTCTAATTGACAACTCTGAGTGCTTTAGGTCCTAAATGCACAACCCTGCTAACAGACCCACAGGGAGGCAGAAACTATTTCTGTCCCTGTTTCTGGTTGAAGGAACTGCAGACCGGAGTTCACATTAATATTGATGATTAATGTGCTAAGGGACTCACTTAATATGAAGCCCTAGGATCTGCAGCAGGAAGACGGAAGGCAGCCTTCTACATAGGAAGCTACACTGATTTCCCAAACCGAGTTCATAACAAAATTAAGGGAGGCAAAGCTTTGTGAAATGGCACTGTAACTTCTTGCAAATGCTCCCAGGTTCTATCGTCTATGTTGGCCTAGCCTGTTTCCCAAGTTAGGAAGAATCGGATGCAGTTCTTGGGTTTCAGCCACTCAGGTGCTAGAAGACGGCTCTCCCTTAGGTCTCTTGATTCTTTGTCCACATGTCTTGCTGTATTCTCTCCCCCTTTACAAGGAGTGCAGGCTGTTGGGTAGGTGGATGAGCGAGTCCTTCAATCCCAGCGTTCTCCTGACTTTGCCTGAGTGTTGGCATCTGCGGATACGTACACACAGGGAGTGTGTGTACAATTGCTCAAAAGCTGCATTCCTAATGATGATTACCTTCTCCTTAGGAGAATGTCTCTCCTCCTGAATTTTGTGACTTAATAGCCAGGACGATTTGCATGCTGATGAAGGCTCTGTATTAGCATAATTGCTGGAATGTGATTAGATCTCAGGCATTCCATTCCTTCCTTATCTTTGAACTTCTCCAGGGCTTTGTGTTGAGATGTAACTGCTTTTTGGTATTAACCAAGGGCTTCTAGCAGGAAGGAATAGTGTGACAGCTGAAGAATAAACAGCCTTCAGTATTTTCATAGTGTGACAGTTTTAAGTAACAAACAGCCTTCTGTATCTGTTAGCATCACTCAGGGGTAAGGGTGTATTAAGTATTAATTTGGCAACAATTTGTAGACAAAGTATTTAACTGAGAAGGTGGCAACTGACCTTCTTGACCAGTTGTGTGTGCCTATAAAATCCAACTTTCATGGACTTTGGAAAGACTTTTAATGTTTTGATGTTTTCATTCAGTTTCTATGAAACAATGAACTGAGCGTTTCGAGCAGAATTTTCCTAACAGTTGAGCATGCTGCCAGTAACCTAAGCATTTTGCTCAAACTGAGCTTGTAATTACGTGGTTGGGTGATGGACATGACCTCTGACTCCTGTTCTTTCTCTGATCAACACAAAACCAGAGGTGAGTGGGTGCAGGTGGCTAACAGAACCACGCATCCTTCCTGGATGATTTTTTTAACCTGTGCTTAACAAATCTGTAAAAATCAAACACCTGCTGCTTATCTGAGCCTAAACTGGTTCACTAAGAATCATGGTGCCAAAATATTTAGATGCAGCAAACTTAAATGTTTGAGTTTTCTAATATCCTTAACACAGTGGCCAGATGTCAACATTAGAACAATTTGTGTAATGACATTGCCAGTTTATTAGGAACACTTTTTTTCTTTTAAATCAGTGATTCTCAACCTATGGGTCTCAATGCCTTTGGGGTCGAATGAGTCCCTTTCACAGGGTCACCTAAGACCATCAGAAAATACTGATGTTTCTATTACGACTCATTACAGTGGCAAAATTACAGTTATGAAGTAGCAATGAAAACAATTTTATGGTTGGGGGTCAGCACAACATGAGGAAATGTTAAATTAAAGGGTTGCAGCATCAGGAAGGTTGAGAATCATGGTTTTAAAGGCTTTTCTGAGAAAATTTCACACTAAAACCAGTCAGACATTAGCTATTAGCTCTTCCCGTTCTTTCTGAATTTCAGCTATGCATCATTTACTACTAGGACTGCAGAAAATACCAGAGGGCCAAAAAAAAAAAAAAAAAGTTTGGAAAAAAGAAATGTGCTGAAAGCGTGCCTGGGAGCAGCAGAGTTGGTCCAGGTATTCCTGGCCCAGTTAGATGCAGTGCAGTTTGGGGGTTGCAGAAATCAGAATGCCCTGTGTATATGTCTGAAATTGTCAAAGAACAAATCCAATAAAAGTTTCAAACACAGATATTAGTAAAGTATTTAACTGAAAACTATATTAAAAATATCCACCCAGTTTCATGAATGAAATCAAAACTACTATTTCAGAAAGAAAATCATATAATTTTAGGAGGAAAAAATGGCTTACTTCTTTTTCTATATTCTTGTTATAGAAAAGCAGGGAAATTCTTTGAATGTCTTCAGACTTGAGCCATTGCCTGGAAATGAGAAAGACAGATGACATCAAACATCTAACCAAGAATCTGAAAGTATTTACAAAAATAAAAAAAAAAAATCCAGTGTTGTTCTTTCTTGAATGTAAACCATGCTAAACTGAATATCTTTTTAGTATATAATGCCAACTTATTTGGTTTGCAAACTACAAATGGCTACAAATATAGCAGCATCTGTAAGTGTAACATGCCTAGCCACACAATGGCCTTTTGGGAAAATCATATATTATAATTGTCATATTAAATTGAAACTAAATTTAACCAAATTAAATAGCTAAAAAGAGAAGTCATTCCAAGGATACAACCATGTCCACACTTCATCCACACTCACCCCCAAATCCTTCTGTTATCATCTTTCCCATCTCAAGAGAGTAAAAACCATGTTGGAATGAAGTTTTCAAAAGAAATGCTAAAAATAGAGATTTATGTGCAAGCATTGCCATGATCTGTTGACTTAAGAGTCCTTTGGGCATATTCCTAGGAATGTCATAATCAGGTTGTATGTAGACATAGGCTCCTGGAGCCCAATGGCGGCTGCCTCTGCTGAAGGACTCAGGGCCTAGAGAGGCCCCTTCTCCTTGGCCGTGGGAAGCGCTGTATGCAGCACTCAGTGCTCAGATTATGGCAAGCACTCAACAAAAATCCTTTAATGTCATTTTGATAGTAAAAACCATGTCAGAAGAAAGTTTTCAAAAAGTTGCTGAAAATAAAGATTTATGTGCAAGCATGATCTGTTGACTTAAGAGTCCCTTGGGTATATTCCGAGGAATGGCATAATTAGGTCATATATAGACATATCATATTTTTAGTTTTTTTCAGGGACCTCCATTCTGATTTCCATAGTTACTGGACTCATTAAAATAGAAATTTGTTTATAGGAATCAAGGAAGAGGGGGCTGAGGAAGGAAGGAAAAAGCAAGAATAAAGGATCACAGGGGTAGAGGGTAATACGGTCAAAATATATTATATGCTGGTATG
Organism: Peromyscus maniculatus bairdii; assembly: GCF_049852395.1. Classification (NCBI taxonomy): domain Eukaryota; kingdom Metazoa; phylum Chordata; class Mammalia; order Rodentia; family Cricetidae; genus Peromyscus; species Peromyscus maniculatus. The sequence continues at coordinate 5,855,978 of NC_134866.1, read as the reverse complement.
ACAATGTCTTAGTGGAACCCCGTCCTATGTACAATGAATATACCCAACTAACAATTACTAAAAATGCCAATATCAAGATCCATTGGTTTGTAATGTTGACCTAAACCTATAACATTACAAGTTAAGCACATAAACCTGATACTGAAAAGTAAATAAAAATTATATGGGTCTGTGCACCCTGTCACACCATCCACTTTCATAAATCTGCTTCCGGTAGCTACAGTATAAGGAGAAAGTCTCTCACTAGAATGCTTACTGTAACCCCAGGCAACAGCAACACTGGGCCCAGGGCACAGGAACAGAACATAAGATACTGATATGGCCATGCATTTGACAGTAAAACGAGATAAGGGTGACACAGAAGGACACACTTTCTCACATTTGTGATTACAGAAATACAAGCCACAGTCCAGATCTGATCAAGAAGAGTCCCTGGAAATGCCAAGAAGAAATCATTACTGATAGGTTTGCCCCACTAGTCATTGAAGGAGGCAATGTCTACTTTCCTAAGCTTCCTTAAGTAAAACTTTCTCTAATTGAAAAATCTAATAGTCTCAAATATGTGGAACTGTATATGTTTATATATTCTTATGTTTATAACTATACATATTTACATAGACATCTAGATGTGGCTGTTTTCCATTTTTATTATATCTATCTATCTATCTATCTATCTATCTATCTATCTATCTATCTATCTACCCATCTGTCTATCCTTATATTTAGGTGTCAATGTACCTACCTATCTATCTGAGCACAAGCATTAGGAATCTTAGATAAATATGTTTTACATAAATTTCCAAAAATATTATATAACTATTTCAACAATTACCAAATCACAAAAATGTCTTTTAAAAAATGACATTTATTTATTTGTTTATTATTTATTTGGGGGGCACATGTGCCCCACAGCACATATATGGAGGGCAGGGGACAACTTGAGGGAGCTGGTTCTCGCTTTCTATTGTGTGGGTCCCAGGGATCAAACTCAGGCCATCAGGCCTGGCAGCAAGCTCATTTATCCACTTAGCCATCTTACTGGTCCTGAATTTCTTAATACAGCACATTTGCAATACACTGAATTAGGGAGATACAGGATAGAGATTTGTGAGTAATCGTGGAACAAGAAGACGTGAAATGGTCTGTCGGCCAAGCACTCAACAAGAGTCCGGGTTAGGCCTCTGGGGGTGGGCTTGCATGTTTGACAATGGTTAATGACATGGCAGCCAGGAGAGGAGCAGGGCTGAGGTGGGGTTTCCTCCAGGGTCTTAGACACCTTTGCTGTTCTAACTACCAGATTGTCACCTAGTCACCTTGACTGACGCAGAAGACAGAGCTATCAAGCGCCTGTTTCTAGCTGAGCTGCAGAGTCAATGGCGTATTCTGGGAGAGCTACCCTTCAAAGTTCAATTGTCAACCACGCTGCTTCACCGAAGGTCGAGCTACAGGCTTCAAATACACCACCTCGTCGGTATTTCTTATCACTGCAGCTGATGTAGACTTGCCTCTAGTTTATGAGACTATTGCAGGACTCAACTCGTGATTTTATTTCCACTTTTTAAGGTTCACTCTTATTTTATTAACACATTTTTGTTTTCTGGAAGCAGTTTGTAAATTTTTAAATTAGGAATCAAGAGTTAATTTCCATTAAAATACTCAGAAAATAAAAAGTAAAATAATAATGAAATTTTATGTGACTTCTAATTTTTATTATGTTTTAATGGATTTTGTGTGCATGTGTGTACATGTGCGCTTAGGCACATACACGCCACTGCTGATGTATGGAAGTTAGAGAATACGTTGTGGGAATAAGTTCTTTCTGGTCCTGGGGATTGAACTTAGGTAGTCAGGCTTGGTGGCAAGCTCCTTTATCCGTTGTTCTATCTTACTGGCCCCCGAATAAATTTTATTATACTCATTGTTACAACTGTATTTATCAGAACATGTGTAGCACATGCAGTTAAATTACCCCAAATGTTTCCCCCTTTATCAAAACAGCAGAATATAATTTTAAAGATGCTTCCAGAAAATAGAAAATTGTAAATAAAATAAGAATGAACTTGAAAAACTGGAAATAAAATCCGTTTTCCCTTTGTCATCAGGGTGTGGCCTCCATGTCTAAGTTTACAGCCCCTGTGTCCTGCAGGCAAATAGGAAGGCCCCAGGACCAGGACTCAGCTGCCTAGCATTGCCCAAGCCCAGCACGGTACCCCACAAGCCAGGAGTCCCCAAGGAAACAACTAATCCCAACAAATCCACATGCTCACTTCCCTTTCCCCACAGCAAGGCTTGTCTGACCTGTGGCTTGCCTGAAGCAGTACGCAGTGAACAAATCTGACTTTGGTGTCTTTGGATTAAGAGATTACGTTGTTTCCACAGACTCAGTCTCTGTGAAGCCCCTGAAGGGCTCTGCATTCCCTCTAATGACTTGTAAGACATTCACATTTAATATTATGACCTGTCTGTTAGATATGCTAGACCTGCAGTATTCCCACCGAGTTTTCTTCACAGAACTGACTGAGCTAAGTAAACAGAAAAAAATTTATGTGGGCTGAGAAGGTCAGATACTCTTTTTGGAAATTGGAGCTATAGAGCAAGAGAGGACAGGAATCAAAAGGATATTGAGGGAGGAAAAGAGGGGAAGAGAGAGTAGAAGGAGAGAGGAAGGGAGGAGAGAGGAGGAAGGGGCAGACAGTTGCAACAGAGGGAACAGGAAACGTATGTGTGGTATCCATGGTCTCCCGATGTTTCCCATCTGATGTAACGTATGGCAGAAAGAAACCGCAACTAGACCCAGCCTACGCTGTCCATGGTTCCCTGTTAATTTACGGTGGTTTTGCTTCTGTGATTTATCTTTCTAGGTCTAGGAAAAATAAAAGATTACAAGTAAGAGCCTGTGTGAAGAAGGCAGAAGCAGCTCCCCCATCCTCATTGAGAATACTGTGCACTAGAAGGCAAGTTCTGAAACAACTGAAGCCATGAGGCAGAGAGGAAGCCATTCTATTGTGTATTAACTGTTCGTGTCTTCCTCCATTCTATATGTTGAGGCCCTGACCTCTAACACAGCTGCACTGGGATGTGGGGGCCTCCTGGGTATTGTTAAGGTCAATGAGGTCATAGGAGCAGGGCTGGACTTGATAGGACTGGCCATCTCAGATCAGACAGAAGCAACTGACCCTGAGCTCTGTGCACGTATCCAGGAAAGAAAGGTTGGTGTGTGAGTCTGTTGCTCTGATTCTGAACTGAATACATGCCAATCTGCAGAGAAATCACTGTTTTATATAAAGGACAAGAAACACTAACTGTTAATCCAGTCCCAGTGGCATCGTTAGGTGGGAACCAGAAGATCATTATACCAAAACCAACAGGAGTTAATGGTTAGGGCACAAGAACACATAATCAATGCCAACCCAACCCAAAGGCCAAAGAGCTTCCCTTTAAACAGTTCCCTTTTCTGTTTCAAGAACAGCATGGAGTTCTTCTCTATTTCAGTTGGGAAACTTATGACAGAAGCAGTTAAGACATCAGGAAGCATTCCTTAGGCAAAAATCTGCATGGGAACCTGCCATTTTTAAGTGCATGTGTCTGAATTATAATGATGCAGAGAAAATCAAGAGTTCAAAGTTAACCTTAACAATGAAGCAAGGCCACCATAGCACTGGCTAACTGTCCCTTGGGAGGACAGAAGTAGCCTGGAAGGTAGGGGTCCTGCCTGAGCACACACTGAGCCTGGGTTAGAGCTTGGAATTTTAGTGTTACTATTGTTATTATTGCTGGTGCTAAACTCTGTCAATGGACACTTGGTTGTAGTGGGTAGCCATTCCAGCTTGGTTCTGGAAGTTCCAACCCCCATTGAGACTCTGGCAACTGTCACGCCTACGAGGCGGGGCGAGGGGAGGCACCTGGGGACCCGAGAGCTGGATGGGCCAGCGCTCTCTCTGGGCGCTCTCTCGGTGCCGGTGCCAGAACGCTGACCAGTGGAGATTGACTGTGCAGAGCTCCGGAGAACACCGCTGGACTGCATTACACCTTCCCCAGACCCTGCGACCTACCCATTACTTAATTTGCGAGTTACGCCATTAAATAAATATCCTTTTAACTACATGGAGTGGCCAAAATAATTTCTCCAATACTTGGTCCTCTTTCTCCTAATGTTTGTTATTCTGGGGGGAACAGAGCATCCCCTACTGTTCTCTCTAGTTGGACGACTCTCCATGTTCCTCGGTTTTGGCTGCTGGTAGCTTGCAGGTCATGGTTAGCTTCTTTCTGGAATGCTGAAGTGTGTCCGCTGGAGCAGAAGTCAAGCCAGAGTCAGGCTTCTACCAGGCACTGCTCATGAGCCCTGAGCACGCAGGCTGATGGAAGGCTTTGCCACCTTGGACACACGAAGGAGCTCCGACAGGTGATGACAACTGTACTCTGCATACCTTTCTTGCAGCTCACCTGATCAAGTTGCCTCACTGCACAGACAAGGTAGCCTGACACCCATGCTGTAGAACACACATCTGTGGCTCTTTCATAAACCCTGTGCATATTCTGAATATCTATACGGGACAGTCTAGAACAAACATGCATTTTGCAAAGATAGGCAACTGAGGTCTTGCAGCTTTACATGATGCTATATTAATTGAGGGTGAAAGTCATTTTATTTGTCAGAAAATCAACTTGGATGTAGTATGTGAAGTAGATTACTTTAAAGATGGAAAATTTTCTGTAAACCTTTTCTCATGTAGATCTCCTGTTGCTCATTATAACTGAATATTTAAAAAGTACCGATTGTCTAAGCATGCTGGATATTCCACCTGCTTTTGGCTTGCTGTTAGATCTTCTGAGACATAGGTGAGGTCCTCTATGGCACAGCTGAGTCCTATTATACAGGTGAGTCCCCCCCATGACACAGGTAAGTCTTCTATGACATAGGTGAGTCTCTCTACAGCACAGTTAAGTCCTCTCTAACTCAAGTGAGGTCCTCTATTACACAGGCCAGTCTCCCCATGGCGCAGGCGACTTTCTCTATGACCCAAGTGAGTCCTCAATGAAACAGGGAATAGTCTCTGTAACACAGATGAGGTCCTATGTCATAGCTGACTTTATGTGACATAGCCAAGTCCTCCCATGGCATAGGTGAGTTCCTTTATGACAGAGATGAGTTTCATGACAAATCTAAGTTTCTCCATGCTTATTAATTTTAAACTATGTAACAACAAACAACGTGGGCCAACAAATATGGGCCATGGATTTGAGAGAGTGAGCAAGGGGATGCATGGGAAAAGCTGGAGGGAAGAAAGGGAATTACATAATTGAAAAAATAAAAGCAAAGCACATGACCTGTCACATAATTTTTCTCTGTATAACTACTTGCCATACTGTTTGTTACTAAGTGACCAGGTGGCTGTTTTCTAGGCAGAACTTACTTGCTTTTTACATTGTATGACAGAAATCCTACTAACAAGAGCTACTACAAAGGGCACTGGGAAGAAATTGATGAACGAATGGTCTGAGACACTTGGTTTTGCCATGGTAAGGATGGCAGTGCTGGCTAGGAGACACTTGGAAAATGTTACACCAAATTGACACATTAGACTTTGAAATAAGCTGGTTGAGGATAAAAACACTCACTTTTGTGCATTGATCCCGTCAATTGCCTGGATCATCCTTTCATTCAATTCTTCTTCAAATCTCTTTTTCTGTGACTTAGTTCTATACGAAAAAGGAAAAACGTTATGAGTGAGAATGTTAGTGGGAAGATAAACATTAGGCCAGTTCTCATGGTAATAAAGCATATACCACACCATGGACTGAAGAAGTTGACCATAATGCTTACTGTGGTAAATACATTGACTTACTATTCTGTGAAACTCACTGGACTTTCAAATCACTATTGAGAGTACCTGGTGTTTGATTTGAAAGGACCTTTTTTGCCAACTCGGGATGTGCAGCTTCAGTAAACTGCATTTTATGATTAAATCACACTGGCTATAGAAATAACCCTAGAGAAATTTGATTATGTTAGTCATTCCTATATTTGATGTATTTTTCGACCAGTTTCCAAGAATTTGCAAAGCTACAGTCTTTGTTTATACATTTTAAAGTTTCATTTCATATATAATATATTTAGTATAATTGTTGGGCTTAAATGTAAGTATTCTGAGGTTGGCAAAAGTCACACTCATAGACAGACTGCTTCTGTTTGTAGACTTACAGATTACCATACTTGGTCTTGGGGAAGGTGATCTTCAGTCATCGTGAGACAGTTTCTAAGTGAACTATGCGAATTAAAAGTCCCCCGTCCCCCCGAAAGATGGATAATTCACATGAGAATGGCATGAAGGAGACAGTGAGGTTGGCATCTATTTTAAAAGTTAAGTATCTACTGGAAAGATTAAAGGCACAGGTTGGCCCTTGCTAGCCAGTCTAAACAAAGGCCATGCTTGTCTTCACACACAGGAATCTAGATGGTTCAATACTAAATGGGTATATTTAATCTGGAATAACACTGGCACTCTCCTGAGGTCCTATTTGCCTAAACACACAGATAAGACCACTAACAAACATATCAGGTCACACTTATCATTTATCTGTAATTAAATCTCAAAGAACTGTCAGTGAGACACAGTGATGTTTGTATTCCCACAGTCTATATTTTGACTTTGTGTCTCTGTCATTCTCTAAAAGGTCAAGGGCAGATTTCATTCGAAAACAAAAATGACACGAAGTGAGCCAACTGTACACATCAAGCCAAATCAATTATGAGGTTTAAATACACCAAATTCAAATCCATTTGAAGAAGGCACATTGGTTTGGGGCCCATTTTGTTTGGGTGTGGTCCTGGGAACTCACAGTGCCTTATGCAGGATCATCCTGTGTTCTACCACCAAGTCTTGCCTCCATCCCCTTTACATTTTTTTTAAAATAAAGACCTTTAGCAATCATTTGGTGTGGACATGCACCCTCATTTACAGACTCCAAGTGATGTATTTAGACCCTTATTTAAAATTTCCATTTCCATGATGAGGCTGGAGTTTCTGGACTTCAGTGGTTTTCTTTTTCATAGTCTGGCCAAATCTAAGGAAATGCATGGTTAACTTGGGGCTCACAGGCAAATGTACCTATTTCCTGAGAGGTCAAGCTAAGGTATTAGCTCCATTAGTCTGCTCAGTGTTAGTAAATACTGCCCATGCAGGGCTCACCATTTTAAATGTAATGTGAAGTAGCCACAAAGTACATGTTATGATGAGTCATTTGAATTGACTATCTCCATGATGATTCTGATGTAGACACAGATTTCTCATTTGTGTCACCTCCACTGTGGAGAGGATAAGGCACCTATAAACCTGTTGTTCCAATCACCAAGACATCTTGATTGACTAGGTCCCTTTGATTCAGCACCGCTGATTTCTCTGACCTTCCACTAGCCCCTGAATCTGAGCTCAGTTTCCCCACTGCTCAGTGCTCCAATCCTGCTTTCCAATGTGTCAACACCCATCTAGATTGTTTTCCTCCTCAGATCTGTCCAACCCTACATCCTGTGCAAGTCCACTTAAAGAGGCACAGAAGATGTCATGAGAAATCAGGGTCCTAGTCAGACAAAAATCTCAGAAAAGTTTGTAAGGGTCCAGGTTACAGAGCCCAGAAGTGGGAGGAAGCCCGTTGAGCCTGACTGAAAAGCTGAGTTCTCTCCATATGCTTAGAGGCCACTAAATTCACCTCTTTGCCCTGTGCTAGGTTCCTATGAAGCATTTCCCACTGTATCTTGTCCATTGAAACTGAGCTGCAAGGTGATGAATACAGATGGCAGAAGTTCCTGAGGGGAGCTGTTTACACATGTGTGAGCATCCTACCAGCCTCAGGCAGGCGATGCCTTCTCAAGGTATCTTAGGGATAAAGAGATATTGTATGATCTTCTTAAGATTACTTGAAGTTCTCTTTAATATGGTATCCATCATGGGAAAATAATATGTTTAAAAAAAATCCCAAGAGCCTTATCATCTTTATAACATAAGGATGAAAGTATTATATTTCAATGCTAAAATTTCAAATTCGCAAAAATACAAATTAGAGTTCATTGCACCAGTCATATGGAAGGGAAAACAAACAGGCTGGACACGTGTGTTTGCTTTTCAGTTGGATACGTTGCATATTCTACAAGGAAATATGTTGGAGCTTATATTTTTCTTCCATTTCTGTAAACCTCAAAGGCAGCTTTGTAAGGAACGGAAAGTTGCCTTAACTTTTGTGCTAACACCTTACATTAATTATTCCAATATTACAGTAAAATGAAAGATAGAGGGGGTGGGGTTAAAATTGTAGTGGGGCCCAAAGCGATAGCTCCATGGTTAACAACACCTGTTACCACTGCAGAGGACCTGGGTTCAGTTCCCAGCACTCATGTGATAGTTTCCAATCATCTGAACCCCCAGCTCCAGGGACTCAGTCACTCTCTTTTGGCCCCTGTGGACACTACATGAATGTGGTGCACATAAATACATGCACAAAAACACTCAAACACATAAAATTAAACAAAAAAAAGACAGCACAACAATATGATTTTATTGTGGACAGTGGCAGGGCACACGAGGAAATTCTTGAAAAGATTTTCCTTTTTGAGCACCTTGGGCAGTTTGGGTCAACTTTGGGATTTAAAACGAACATAGATTCTAAGTAGCAATTGAAAAAATATAAAACTATTCAGGTTTTTAGGAACTCTGTATCTGTAATCGGAAGAGTGATTTCAAGAAAACATTTAACGTGCAAAGAGTCGAGCAGGTGGTGTTTTCTCTCTCTCAAGCCTAATAACAAGACACTAATATTCTTATTTTTAGAAGCTGGGAGTAATTTGATAGGGCTCTTCATGGTAGCTGCTCTTTTGGAAGACACCTCTGAAATGGCTCTAACTGATGATAATTACTCTCAGAAATAAATAACAAGCAATATGCCTGTAGAAATTAATCGTCAATGACAAGCCATACCTTAAGGTGCGATTTTGAAAATTATGTTGACCCATTGGCACATCCTGCAATTAAAAAAAATGAAACTCAATTAGTGTCAAAAACATCTTCCAGGAAGAACATGGCAATGATTCTGAGATAGCACATATTTCTTCTTTTATCATGGTGAATATAGTTTAGATAACTAAGTGATAACCCATCATGGTGAATATAGTTTAAATAACTAAGTGATAACCCATCTGAAGAAAAAGGGCTTATCATGAACACTTAAAATGTTGGTGTAATTCATAAACATTGGACATGGGGATCCTGGGAGTAACGGCACATTTTTTTTTTTTAAGTTTACAATCTTGAACTGTTCAGATCTGGCTTTAAATGGTGGCCTCCAGAAGTCCTCAATGGAGTTGTCAGAGACTTGCAGTCATCTGAAAATCAACCATGGTGTCACACACACATTAGATGGTCTTTAAAAAATACAAGGAACTGCAAACATGTGTGGCCCATCCAAGGGCTGACCACTAATCCAGGCTGTAAGAAATGGCATCACCGGTTAAATGTGTGGACTCAAGAGACAACGGTCAGAAAGAAGAAATGTCACATGATCAATGGAAGTTCCAGAAAGAGTGAAAGGGAGACACAGGTCAGGGCTGACAGGTAGATATCTCACTTCATAATAACAGCAAGAGTTTAAAAAAGAAAAAGAAAGACAGAAAGATAGACCGACCAACCACAGGGTCACGTTTGTACACTTGTAGTGGAATTAAAAGTAAAAGCCATGGGCTGGAGAGATGGCTCAGAGGTTAAGAGCACTGACTGCTCTTCCAGAGGTCCTGAGTTCAATTCCCAGCAACCATATGGTGGCTCACAACCATCTGTAATGAGATCTGGCGCCCTCTTCTGTATACATAATAAATAAATAAAAAAAAAAGTAAAAGCTAGAAGAGTAAATTCAAAGAAACTTCTGCTTCATGCTTTTTGTGCCTGGGAATATTGATTTTAATTGGCAACTGGACACTAGAGTTCTGGGATGTCTTTTCTAAGTGTCCTGAGTGCTGGAAGACCCAGGATACCTCAGGCCTCCCATAACAGATCCCTCTCTCCTGATGATTTCACCCTGCCCCTCAGCCCCACCGCCAGCTACAACCACAGCCTCATGGTGGTACCTCCAGTTTCAACCTCCCCCATAAGTTTCAGGCTTGCAAAACCACCCATGTTCTCCCTTGTTGGAGTTGGATACATGGAAGACAAGTCAATTTGATGATGGTTACTAGAAAGGTCGTGGTTTTTCCGTTTTAAGTAACCCACTTCCTTTGCATTGGTCAGCTCAGTTAATCATCATTTTTCCAGCTGTGGGACCTGCTGGTGGTGTGGATCCATTTCACCATCAAGTTTCATTTGCTCCACTTTCCAAGGAGACCATGAATGTGCTTCTCACAGTGTCTGCTGCTGCATTCTTAGCAGGAGAGGTCATTGCTCTCCCTTGGAAACTCTGCAGTCATGCTCCATCACTCCAAAGCATACATTTGTCATATTCCTCCCTTGTAGCACGAATCTTAAAAGGTCTTATTAATAAAATCAAACCTGGAGCCAGGTGTTGGGATGAATGCTGGAAGATCAGAGAAGCAGAACAAGCCACAGCAACCTCACCTTGCCACTTCCTCAGCTGATCCTGTTTCTTCAGACTGGAAGCCTCTCAGTCCTCATCCGAATGGATCTCAGCTGAACTGTTGCTCAAAAGCCTGAATCCTTAACCAGGCTCTAGTTCCTGGTCCTCACGCCTTATATACCTTTCTGCTTCCTGCCATCACTTCCTGGGATTAAAGGCATGAGTCACCATGCCAGGCTGTTTCCAGTGTGGCTTTGAACTCACAGAGATCTAGATGGATCTCTGCCTCTGTAATGCTAGGATTAAAGGCATATGTGCTACCACTGCCTAACCTCTATGTTTAATATTATGGCTGCCCTGTTCTCTGACCCCCAGATAACTTTATTGGGGTGTACAATATATCAACCATACTCCCTAGTTTAAGATACCCCAAAAGGTTCATATGAACTCTTAACCCTGTCACCTGACCTTAGACACCTTCCTTTTGCTTGTTGTTGATGACTTCCCAGCCACTCCCACCTCCCCTCTGCCCCCACCAGACACCACACTCACTCCTCTGAGGGACTCGACCTTGCTCTCATGACGGCTCCTTTCAGTTTGTTTTGCTCTTCCCCTGAGACTTTCCACCCAGGGCAGACACCATTCACTCCCTGATACACTTAAATGTACCTTCCTCATGGGGTTTATTGTACTTGAAGTAACCTTATTCATTTGTCTTACTCCACTGTGATCTCCCACTGCCCATTAGAACGTAAACTCCAGGTACCTGCCCCACCACGGACCTCTGATGATGGATCACTCACAACCTTGTCTTGGTTTCCATCAATTTTTAAGTTAAGTATGTGACAACAATTAATGAAAAAAGAGTATGAATTTGAAAGAGAGCAAGCAGGGATACCGGGGAGGGTTTCGAGGGCAGGAAGCGAAGGGGGAAATGATGTCGTTATAGGATAATCTCAAAAATAACTAAATTATTCAAAAACTGTGGAGAAGTTGTAAAAGCAGATACAATTAATCCATAGCCTCCACCTGCTGGACTTAAGGATTTGTGGCCAGACTCTGAGGCAGGGGGAAGAGGAACTTGACTTTCACCTGACAGGCTGCCATGCTCATTCTCAGCCAGTGAGAGTCACAGAACATCACATCACATCTCAACTGCATCCTAATTCACTCACTGCATTACACATGAAACTGGACTCAGTCTCAAGACTGAAGTCTACTGTTGGGATTATGTCAATCATCGAACCGTGTTTCTACTCCCTTTAGATCGATTTTCCGTATTCTTTCCTGCATCGTACTGCACCAGTCCCCATTGTTAGGACCTTTGATGTTTCTGGCTGGAACCAGAACAGGGACCCACAGTGATGGGGCAGGCACTGCTGTTACAGAGGCAGCGCATCCGGGCTTTGAATTGTCTTGGTAATGCCCATGAGCAGGACGTCTGCCTTCACCTCTACTCCCATTAATATGCTCATGGTATTCTACTTTGTAAGATAAAAAAGGGCTCGGTTAAATAGTTTTGTCACAATCAGTAGGGTAAATAATGATATGCTGGGTTATGGAGTTAAAGAGCCTCTGTGTTAGATTCCATGGCCCCATGGACTCAGGTAACCACCACTGTGGACAAGCGTTCTGGCTGGAGATGCGCAGTCTTTTGCAACAGGAGGGGCTCCCGGCCCTCCCACCATGCCCACGGCTCTGAGGCCGGCATACCGTGGTGCTAATCTTCCCATTCTCGGTGGTCATGCTGTCCCTGTGGTGCAGATGTGCGAAGGGCTTGGCTGCCCCCCAGGACTCCAAGTACCGTGTCATGCGGACAGATGCCCTCATCTTGGCCCCATCCAGAGTGTGGCGAGGTCTGAAGAGGTGCTGGGGACTCCGTCGCTCTCCCTTGGGAGGAGAAACAGCATGAAGACTGGTATACTCCAACCTCCCTGCTCCCTCCCCTGGTCCTGCTCCAGCCTCATTTGGCCAAGTCGATTGCTTTTTCTTTAGACAGTAAAACTCACCTGCAATAGACACTCAGTAGAAGTGCTAGATATAATAATGGATGATAACGCACAAAGTGAACCCTTCAGAGGAACTAGGGATCTGCTCTAGTTTGATTGGATGGTCTGATAACTAGGTTTGGCTGTGTTGGTCATACGAGGTGTTTTGGTGCTCTTGGCCTGAATACAGGTTCTTGCCCACATCTTCCTGTCGCTTACTCAGTGCTTGCCACCCATGATCCTCATCAGACATTTGCCTCCAGATCAACAGTGAAGCTAATTAGAAGTGTGTCCCTAAAAGGTGAGACCCAGGCTACAGGGAAGCCATCGTAGACCAATGGTCATGGATTTGATCTTGATTTTGTGAACTTGGTTGGCATGGCTCAGAAGCCCATATTCCTGCTTTCTGTGCCATTTACCAGCTGTGCCACTCGGAGAGCGTTAGACAACTGCCCAGCGCTTCAGGGTCTTGTGATGATGCCCATTCGGCACGGATTTGAGAGAAGGGAGCAGCGTTGAAAGCTCTGAGTCCCTTGATCTTATCTTAGAGGCAGTGTGGACACAAGAAGAGACAGTGTCCTCCTGTCTGCCTATTTCCAGGGTGATGGCTCTCTTGGTACACAAGGGGAGCAGGTCTATTGGTACCTAAGTTTTCACACAAATGGACTGTGAGATTTACTTGTTAATCATGAACATTTCTCTCTCTCTTTTCCAAACACTTACATTATTACATCTCACTAGATTTTTATGTTTTGATGGCTTCAGTAAAAATCTCTATTTCTTCTCAACTCACAGGTTTCAAAGCTATGCACACTGAAAGCCTTTCATAGGCAGCATTATGCAACAAAACACACCAACACAACAGACCTCTCCAATAATCCTAACCAGCATCCTTCATCCATCCCCTCAGCATACAGACAGCCAATACATTTCAACTATTTTCTGAATAAATATTTGAATTCATCATTACAAAATGTCTTCTATAATCAAGCCATTGCATTTAAAATAGTTTTTTTAAGGTAGTTTTAAGAGTGAAGATTTAGCCAGTTCTTAGCTAAAAGCATTACCTGCAACAATACTTCCACTACCTGCTTCCCAATCACAGAAATAATGAGCTCATTATCTACACTGTACAGTGGTACTGACCTTGGGGTTGATTACAAAGTAGGTTTTCACCAAGTGCTGTTTTAAATATGGATCTCTTATTTCACCATCTCCTTCCTCCACTTTGTAAGCCCCGTTCAAGTGCTCCAGAGTGACTGAGGAAATGTGAACACGTCTGAAATTGAATTTTAAACATGTAAAGGGATAAATATAAAGAAAGGTGTTCTATTTGTTTGTGGTTTGGGGAATCATTTCTCTTCCAGGTGAAGGAAAACCAGTGTGTCCTCGGAGATATTGACTTCAATGGAAGTTCATATTCTACTGGCCATTACTTTGCAGAATGGCACATAGAGGTCACCAGTGACTCACACTTGCAGATTCTTTGTGCTCACAGAAACCTGCACAGTAGGTGTGGTGAACCTCATCAGAAAACATCGGATTATACCAAATGTTCATGTGAGGGCATCTGTTAACATCTGCACCCAGGATGTGCTAGCGGAAGTGCTCAGCTGTTTGAGAGCATGGACTTCCTCTGCCATGCTTGCTCTTGTGCTGCTTAGCACCACGGCCCTCACATTTGATAGTCACATGACCGACATCTAACCACAGTGGAGTCTATGGCTGCTTATGGTCCTTGCTCTCCTCCTACTTGTAGATACACCACTTCTAGAGTGATGCCATTCCTGTGCTAAATCATGCAATGGCAATCCAGGTCAATATTCGTCAATTTGCAAACAAATAAAGGTTTAGAATTTACTATGTGATATCCATAATGTTTGACAACAGGCTAAAAGACTTGTAGAATTGGGGCTTGAGTCTGTGTGTGTGTGTGTGTGTGTGTGTGTGTGTGTGTGTGTGTGTGTGTGTGTGTTTGTTTGTTGCTAGGGAATACATGTAGAGTTTTTTACATTCTGAGTACACACTCTACCCCTAACCTGAGAGCAGGGCCAAATGATTTTTGTAAGAGGCCACTCGACACGGGTATCATGAGACCAACACAGGCGAGAGTAGCCATCTAAAACTCAGCAATCCAGGATCATCTTGTTGGCCTGCATGTCTAATTGAGCCACCAGCTTAAAGAGAAAAATTCAAGGTTTGTCTTACCCAGGGACTCCTCCAGCTTCCATGTGGTTGGCCAAAGTGACGTCATGAGACCACACATCATATTGCCACTTCTGGAGACCAATCACCCCACACAGGACATTCCCAGAATGCACTCCTACACGCATGTTGATGTCAACCCCTGTAGCATCCCTCACTTTCCTAAAGAGAAGAGAAATGTTCACATTTCAGTAGTGCCCTTTTATTCATGTAGTGCATGGCCAACCTCACTGCATTTTGTTATCCAGAGCCTCTCAGACTTTGGGCAATGCCACCAGGGACCCTCCCATGGCAGAGGACCATGTGTTGTTTCGGATCGAGAGGAAGGGTATTATCTCCCAACCACTCCAGAAGTAGAGCCAAAGCTCCAGGATCTGCTTGGAGTTGTCAGTGGTGACAAAGCATCTGGGCCACTGTCTTCATATTTCCCACTGACATGTATCAAGAACTGGCCCATTGTGTGTGACTTCCTGCTATGTGTTCAAGCCCAAATGTCTGAACACTACTGTCTTGCACTATCAGACCCCATTTCAAATACCATTTTCAATTCTAGTGCTTCTTAGGGTGTATGTACCTGATAAATGATAGCAAACGAACAATATAACTTATTGAGATGCTTAATAACTTCAGCACACATACGAATTTTTAAATTGTAATCATAAGGTTAGATCTTATCAATTGAACACACTCTTTAATTAAAAAGGAAAACAATTTTAAATGCTTTAATAATATATTATGAAAAGGAATGTAATTAAAAATTGTCTCTAATATTTCATGACTATTGATAACCATTAACAGAGGCCAACAAAGAATTTCATTGAAGTGGAGATAGAAACGTTGGGCAATGCTTACTTATTCATAACTGAAGATATTATTACAAAAGAAGTGTCCCGGAAGATGGTCCTAGCACTTGGGGCGAATTCCTCAAGGGGAAACGAGGAAGGAAACACAGATTGACAGCATCACATTGCGAAGAACAGATGATTGTCATCTTACATCCAGGAAAGCAAACCGTTAGCATCTCACAATGGCCTGGGGTGTGGCATAATGATGGCACTGGAGCATGTTAAAATTGCCCCCAAATGGGCTACTGATGTAAAAAATAAGTGGCTTCCCCCAAAGGGTATCCCTTCACTAGACTTCCTGACTCATCTTATGCTTCAATAATGGGAATACAAACGCTGTCCCTTCAGATGAGAAAGAGAAAGAGAACAAAGAATTCCCAGAATGGAGGAGAGATGCCCAGTCTGTCACCCATTATTTGGGGTGTAAGAAGGCAAACTACTTTTATCAGCTCAGGAATCATTCCAGAGGTCAACAAGCAACACAGAATATTGAACCAGTAAGTGGAGTTTGTTTGAATCAGCTTTGAAACAAACTTTATTAACTCGGTGTCTCTGAAATCAGTGGTTGATAACAAGGACCCTAAACACGGGTGCCAGTCTTTCTCTGGACTGAGGAACTCTCAGAGTGTCCATAGATCTATTTCCTCATATTTATCCTTAAGTGTACAGTTAGTGCCAGAACACAGAAAATAGAAAGAGCTGCAGTGAGAAATACAACTCAAAATTGTTCTGCCCTAAAACAGTATTTCTGAGTGATACACTTACTTTATGGCTTCACACATATCCAATCCCATTTTCACACAGTTCTTGGCGTGGTTAGGGAGAGATATAGGGAGTCCGGAAACACAGTAATAGCAGTCTCCTAAAATTTTAATTCTCATGCATTCATTCTCCTGGAAGAAGAAATCAGAAGACCTCATTTGCATGGAGCTCTTACAGTGATTCATATTTGCTCAACTGCATCCATTGCCGGATCTGCTGACTCAGCCCCCATGTACAGGGCATATGGAGAGAGGGAATAAGAGCCTGGGTTTCATTCACTGCCCACCGAGAACAAGCCAGCCCTCTCCACAAGCCCATTTCCAAAACAGGAAGAATTATGGGAAGGGTAAGACACGGGGAACACAGAGAATGTTCTGGAACAATGTCCCCCTAAAAGCAGAGGGGGATTGTTCTCGGTAGGAATAAATGAGCATTCTATGTAGATTGGAATCATTCAGACCAGAACGGGACAGTTGGACTTAATATGAGTCAGAGTCTTATGCCATTCTCTACTACGCTTGGGGTTTTCTCATTTACCTTTAACCTGCAAAAGACTCCTACTTACAGACACACATTGTCTGATAAATGTTTTCACATGCCAGCAAGCTACCAGGTAACACAGCTAAACCATTTAGAATCCAGTTGTGGTATTAGGATAATTTCTTTTCTAATACAAAGTTTGACCAACTTAAGGCTCAATGGATAAGAGCAAGTACTGTTCTTGCAGAGGGCCCAGGTTCAGTTCCCAGCATTTGCTTCTGGTCCTCACAATCCCCTGGAACTCCAGCTTCAGGAAATCTGATGCCCTCTTACCCACCCAGAGACACACATGTATATATCATTCAAAAAATACTCCTAAAAAATTAAAAAGAAACAAAGTTTGACCAAATCATTTTGCTTGTTTACATTAAATATTATAATTTTCATTAAAATATTTAAATCATTCATTCATATGCATCAACCCCACATTCCTTTTTTTCATAATTTATTTTTGGTTTTTCGAGATAGGGTTTTTCCGTGTAGTTTTGGTGCCTGTCCTGGATTTTGCTCTGTAGACCAGGCTTGCCTCTGCCTTCCAAGTGCTGGGATTAAAGGCGTGCTCCACCGCCGCCTGGCTCATAATTTTTTTATTAAGAAATTTTTTATTCATTTTACATACCAACCACAGACCCTCCTCTCTTCCCTCCTCCTGCTCCCTGCCAGCCTTCTCTCCCATCCCACTTTTCATCCCCTCCTCCAAAAAGGTAAGGCCTCCCAATGGGGAGTCAGCAAAGCCTGATACATTCAGTTGACACAGGTCCAAGCCCTCCCTCCTGACCCCTGCATCAAGGCTGTGCAAGGTATCCCACCATAGGTAACTGCTCCAAAAAGCCAGTTCATGCACCAGGGGTAGATCCTGATCCCACTGTAGGGGCCCCTTAAACAGACCAAGCTACACAACTGTCTTGCTTATGCAGAAGGCCTAGTCCAGTCCCATGCAGGCTCCACAGTTGTTGGTCTAAAGTTCATGAGTTTCCACTAGCTTGGTTCGGTTGTCTTTGTAGATTTCCCCATCATGATCTTGCTCATAGAATCCCTCTTCCCTCTCTTCAACTGGACTCAGGGTGCTCGGCCTAGTGCTTGGCTGTGGATCTCTGCATCTGCTTCCATCAGTTACTGGATGAAGGCCTTATGATGACAGTTAGGGTACTCACCAATCTGATTACCAGGGTAGGCCAGCTCAAGTACCCTCTCCACTATTGCTAGTAGTCTAAGCTGGGGTCATCCTTGTGGATTTCTGGGAACTTCCTTAGCACCAGATTTCTCCCGATCCCCATGATATTTCTCTCTATTAAAGCATCTCTTTCCTTGCTCTCCTACTCTGTCCCTATTCCAGCTCAAATATCTCATTCCCTTATGTTCTCATCCCCCATCCCCTACCCTCTATTGCCTGCCCCCTTACCCTCAGTTTGCTCATGGAGATCTCATCTATTTCCCTTTCCCAGGGAAATCCATGGGTCCCTCTTAGGGTCCTCCTTGTTAGCTAGCTTCTCTCTAGTGGTGGGTTGTAGTCTGGTTATCCTTTGCTTTACATTCTAGTATCAACTTATGAGTGAATACATACCATGTTTATCTTTCTGAGTCTGGGTTACCTCACTCAGAATGATATTTTCTAGTTTCATCCATTTGCCTGCAAATTTCATGATGACATTGTTTTTTTTTTAACTGCTGAGTAGTACTCCATTGTGTATATGTACCACATTTTCTTTATCCATTATTCAGCTGAGGAGCATCTAGGTTGTTTCCAGGTTCTGACTATTACGAGTAATGCTGCTATCAACACAGTTGAGCAAGTGTTCTTGTGGTATGATTGAGCATTCCTTGGATATGTGCCCAATTGTGGTATCATTGGGTCTTGAGGTAAACTGACCCCCAATTTTCTAAGAAACTGCCATACTGATTTCCAAAGTGGCTGTACAAGTTTGCACTCCCACCAGTAGTGGAGGAGTATTCCCCTTGTTCCATATCCTCTCCAGCATAAGCTGTCGTCAGTGTTTTTGATCTTAGGCTTTCTGAGATGGTATCTTAGAGTCATTTTGATTTATATTTCCCTGATGACTAAGGATGTTGAGCAATTACTTAAATGTCTTTTGGCCATTTGAGATTCTTCTGTTGAGAATTCTGTTTCGCTCTGTAGCCCATTTTTAAAAATTGGATTGTATGGTATTTTGATGTCTAGTTTCTTGAGTTCATCATATAATTTGGAGATCAGCTCTTTGTCAGATGTGGGGTTGGTGAAGATCTTTTCCCATTTTGTAGGCTGTAATTTTGTCTTATTTATCATGTCCTTTGAATTACAGAAGCTTCTCAGTTTCAGGAGGTCCCATTTATTAATTGTTGCTCTCAGTATCTCTGCTACTGGTGTTATATTTAGGAAGTGGTCTCCTGTGCCAATGCCTTTGAGGCTACTTCCCACTTTCTCTTCTATCAAGTTCAGTGTAGCAGGATTTATGTTGAGGCCTTTGATCCACTCAGACTTGAATTTTCTGCATGGAGATAGATGTGGATCTATTTGTAATCTTCTACATGCTGACATCCAGTTATGCCAGCACCATTTGTTGAAGATGTTTTCTTTTTCCATTGTAGTTTTGGCTTCTTCCTACTTTCCCTTTTAACCTTTCAAGCAGCTCTTTGGTGAAATAAAACAAAACCAAAAGTGTTCTAAACACAAATTATTTCCTCTGAGAATAACATGGGTTTATGACATCTTTGTAAGCCTGTGTGCAGTTTGCTGGATGTTTGGGCATGCGTCTTTTCCTGACTAATAGCTTATGAGCTAGGACATACTTTTATGCTTATTTATAGTACTGTTGATGATGTATTAAGTAATTTCAGTGTAGTATTATAAACAAGAAAAAAATCAAATTACTCATTAATGAGGCTCCTTGCACACTTCTTAAATGGATATTTTATATCTACAGAATGTGGAGGTTCACAACAGTGCTTGGCTATGACCTTGAGTTGCTTGGCTTAAGTGATGTACTTTACCTAGTATTCACTCAGTGGGCTGGGCTGGTTGCTTGCTTATGATGCTCCATTTGTGTTATTTAACTGTTTCATGAGCTGTTATCCAGAATGGATCCTCTCTTAGACCACATCAGCTGAGCTGGACTCAGACGAAGCCCAGACAATCTGAGAGGAAGTCACATATGTCCATCTATTCTGACTGGTGAAGTGTGTCATTCTAGATTCTTTTGCCGACATACCCCGTCACTCGTATCTGTTGTATGTCAATATAATCACTGCACATATAATTAGTTACAATGAAATCACACTGGAAGAGACTACATCCTACTCCAATCCCTATAAGAGGAGAAATGGGGGTCCTGAGAGGCACACACAGAGTAGAGATCATCATGTAGACATGAGTTATGCTGCTACCAGCCATGTTTGTCTACCTAACATCACCAGGTAGCACAATAAAAATTGGAAAATTCAAGTAATTGAGTTTCATCCTTTATTTTATCTCTAAATATTAACTTACAAAACTTGACACTTTCTTTTGAAAAAGAGGAAGGCAGAGCTATTCTCTCACTGAAAGTTTAACCTCATTTTTCATTAGGAGCTGATACACAGAATAAGATAGCATCCCTGGTGAGATGAACCCACAAAGGACCATGCTCTCATCTGTAGATAAAATTTCTTCCTAAGACATTGGCAGTTGTTTAAAAATGAACTAACCCATGCAGAGCAACTCTTCTATATATAAGTAACTTATATTAATAGGTATAATGAAGGGTGGTGGGGAACCATTCAAAGACAGAAGTAGGTTGAAAAGAAGTATACAATGAAAAGCAAGGAGCTGACAACAAGAAATGTTTTTCATCCATATTTCTTCAGAAGTTTTATAAGTTTCTGTAAGTAAGGTCAGTGTGATCTTATTAGGCAGCTTGAGATCACGTTTTTTTGTGAGATTTCCCATAGATGAGCATACACATGATGATCCTGAACTGACATGCCTATTTAAGTGGCACAAAAGCTACAAGATACTGAGACAATAGTAATTAAAGGGCTTGTACAAAAGGCACACCGTATACCTTAGGGTTTTTTTCCAGAATCTTACTTAACTGTATGAAGAAAGGATGACTAAACCTTCACATGGGAAATGCCTACAGGAAATGCCAAATAGCACAAGATGGACACTGTTGCCAAGAGAATCTCACATCACTTTGAGTCTAGAATTATATGTAAGCAGACTGCTAAAAATAGATAAAAACCTGCAGAACTTACATGCTAGGGTACTACTCATCCTGAATATAGCAAAAAAAAAAAAATCAAGTTTTGCAAACATTCTTGAAGGAGGGAAAATTTGCCGAGATGTACATCTTCACATTGAAAGGAATGCTGTGAAACCCACCTTTGCGATTTGATCAAACTTCCCAAAGAGTTCATTAAGCATGTGGACCAGTTCCCCAGGGGAGCAGTCACTTGCAAGACGGGTGAACCCAACAATGTCAGCGTATAAGATGCTGTGGAAACAGGAGGCGTAAGACAATTTAAAAGTCTATATTACATTGTAAAGACGAGTCATGACAATTTCCTACTGGAATAGTGTAAATATTTTGTACTTAGTGTTCTCATGAGAAACATGCTATTTCCTGGACAGGAAATACATAAGCCATAATACTTAAATCACCATTTAAATATTTTTCTAGTCTTGCATTTAAAATTTATTTATTTATTTTATTCTTTTCTCATACATCATATCCCAACCACAATTTCCCCAAGGAGTTAGTGGGAAGAGGCAAACTGCCACATCATACTGGTCCAACTCTAGGCCTTTCTTTTCCTCCTCCCTCTCTCCTCCTGGTGCACATCTGCCTTCCCACTCATGTAACCCAGGTGACCAATGGAATGTAGGCCCTCCTTGAACGTCATGTGGCTCATATTGTACAAACTCCTACAGTAGAAGCAGCAGATAATAAAGCCCAACCTTGTGTACACCAATTCAAATGAAAAAACAAAAAGCAAAATCAAAGCAATACTCTTCCTTTGTAAAATGGAATAACAATTAACTGATCTTGCATCATTTACTACAGGATCAGACTTCAGTTGGAGTGATGCGTTAAACACATCAAGACACCAGTCGGTATTCAAATGCGACTCGTGGTATATGCTGCAAAAGGAAACAGCAGAGTGCTAGGAGAGAGGGGACACATGTGGGTGGGGAGGTGAGTGCCCGGGGGAACTTCACTCTTTGGATATGACAGCTCCGTTCACACACATGCAGATGAGTGGAGGCGACTGTGGGTTGCTGCCAAGATGAACCAGTGAGATGAACCAGTATGTGCACTGGCCTTTTCCCATACAATAGTGCAGCCCAGATTCTCATGAAGGCTTTATAAGGAAGCCTGGATTCCTGCCTTTAGAATGAACAGTCACACAGGGAAGATGTTATGGCTTGAGATGGACCATGAAATAGAAATAGTCATGAGCAAGGCTATGAAAACAAACAAATAAACAAACACAAAACCCCCAAAAAGCAGAATGTAGAGATTGGCAGGCAAGTGGAGACTTGGATTCATTGTGCATTGCTGGCTGGGATGTAGGGGGCATACCCACTATGGAAGACACTATGATAGTGCCTAAAAAATTTAACCCTGAAAACAACAGGATTTAGAATTGAGATTAGAGACTCAAGCAGATGTTTATATGAGAATGTCCAAGCCTTATTCCATAGACAGGGGGTAAAAAAAAATCCAAAAGTCCATCTGTGGATGTTTGGGAAGAGAAACTGTGATCTATACACACACTGGAATATTAGTCAGTCTTGGAAAGAAATGAAATTCCAAGATTTGCTGGACTTGAAGGCACAAAACGGCAAATGCTGTATGACTTCATCACACCTTGCCTTAGACTAAGAAGCCTTTGGGGGTAGAAAGCAGATTGGTGGGTGCTGGGTTGTGGAGAGTAAGTGGGGGGTTGTTGTTTAATGGGAATGGGAACCCCGTGTACCATGAAGAAAAGGTTATGGAAATGATCATGACAGCTGGAAAGCACTGTGAATACACTTCCACAGAACTGTTCTCATAGAGCGCGGTTAGACTGTCAGACATTGGGCCTATTTTACCACAGTAAAAAACCAAAATATGTGGTGCCAGTTATCTTTGTTGCAGCCAGATCAGGACAGGACTCTGTAGCAAAGCACAGGCTGTGGCTTTATCCAGAGGAGAGATGTGGTCCTCTGTTGGGGGACAGGTGACTCCAGCAGGCTTCTGGAGAGGCTGGCCTTTCGGTTCTCTTCACATGAGCTCTCAAACCAATCCTACTTCCCTCCACCATCCCTTTAGAGGATGGCAGGGGCTGAGCCATGTTCAGAGGAAGGATTTAGTTTGCTCACTCAGAGAAGGAGCACCTGATACAAAGAACTCTGGAAACAGAACGTGTGAGGGCAGGTAATGGCACTTCCTTTGTGTCTATAACATCCACAGCTTTCCTGATGATTTAGAATCTGAACCGGGCAAAGCAGCCCCATATTACGCTGACAGTAGATATCATAAGCTGACTCCGAGATTATTTTTTCAATAGAGAAATGAAAAGAGTAAGCAGCGATTGTGATGCAATGTCTGAAATTATGTAAAAGGAACCATGAGGCTTTAAGGCAGCAGTTCTCACCCTTATGGGTTGCAAGCCCTTTGGGAGTCAAATGATCCCTTCACAGGGGTTGCTTAAGACCATCAGAAAACACAGATATTTACATTTTGATTCATAACAGTAGTAAAATTACAATTATGAAGTAGTAAAGAAAATAATTTTATGGTTGGAGATCACCACAACATAAGGAACTGTATTAAAGGGTCACAACATTAGGAAGGCTGGGAACCACTGCTCTAAAGGCTCACACGGAGATGGGGTGAGAGAGGATTTTGGATGATCAAAGAATCATTATTACACAGATCACCCTGGCGGTGCACCTTGGAAAGCAGGCAAGTCAATGGAGCCTGAGCAAAGTCTGTGATGGGGGCAATGGAGAGACATGATCAGATGCAGAAGGAAAATGAGCCACACACTGCAACTAATTAGATTCTGGCAGGCAGTGTCCAGGAAAAGAAATTGAAGTTGAAGAGCAGTTCCTGGGTGAACTATGTTTAGGAATCTAGGTTCAGACAGATCATGGGCTTATACAGGAAGAAGATCACTTTATCTTTGCCAGTTTTGTTGTTACCTAAATTTAGGGGCAATCTCCTATACAGAAATTGACAGCTAATACACGTAGTACAGGGGCTTCATTAACTGCCTGAGGTTGCCATGTTGTCCATCAAGATGTCCAGTGATTGCTTACACACACCACATTTTTCTTTGCAGGTTTTGATTACCCAATAAATGACTCAAAATGAGCTCCTGCAATGGGAGGGGGATTGTAGTAGTTTGTGTGGTGGAAGGCTGGAAAGAGGAATCATTTGAATGACACTTCCCCAGATGCCAGAAATGTTATCTTCTTGCTTCTTTAACTTTATAGATGAAATGCTTACACAGCCAAAGGCAAACAAGGCTTTTAAATAATTTTATTGCTTAATGTGCTATAACCTTCTTTAAATAGGCTTAGTTTCCCCCATCACCCACTGGATGTTTCTCATCACCATTCCCATCCCATCACCAATTTTCTCTTTTAATTCTTGTTTGGTGAAATAAGTTTCTTAGTGCTCACTTATTTATGAATATTTGGGTCACGGGTCCTCTGTGCACCTTTTTGTAAGATCTGATGCCAAATGAGCTATGTTTCTAAGTTTCAGCGAAGTGTGTGTGTTTCATCTCAGAGTTTCAAAATTTCGATTTAAAATAGATGGCCCAGGAGACAGTAGCCTATGATGAGAGTCCAGACTTGGAGGACAGACTGGGTCCCAGGTCTAGCAGATGTTCAACAGCCTATGGCAGAGAGCCAAGATTTGGGGAATAGTCTACGGGCCACTTCTAGCAGATATTCAATTAGAGGTATCTGTGGTCCTGGATATAATGAAGTATGATTCAAGAATCTACCTTGACAACCAAAGAATACCACCAAAGCATAATAGATGTAGCCAGGTATATGTGGAGAGGATTATGGGGATTGCCCATATGAACAGAAAGCCTGGCATCAACACAATGGATGGATGAGAGAACAAACTCCTGAAAGAGGTATCTGGGATGGATAGGACATGAAAAGAACACCAGCTATGTGGGGGCTTGCAGACGGGGATAAAGGAATGAGTCTCCTTTCCAGCCCAAAGTGAGGGCCCTTATAGTTCCCCTTCTACATGCAGGGGCAATAGATGTTCATACATCTTGCTTCTTGGTTAGAATCCCATAGTGTTAGCTTGCTGGCTTCTGAGCACTATAATTGTAGGAATGACTCTCTGGGGGATATACTTATGACAATGTCTGTCTTGACAGAGCAGTTATGCTATGGGATGTCTTTCTGTATGCTGTGAATATGTGTTGCTCTCATTGGTTAATAAATAAGCTACTTTGGCTTATGGCAAAGCAGCTGAGAGGTAGGTAAAAAATCCAAGCAGAGAGACAAGGAGAAGAAGGCAAAATCCGGGAAGACGCTGAGTGCTGCAAGATGTAATGGATGCCATGTGGCAAAACTTAGATGAATAGAAATGGGTTGAATTAAGTTGTAAGAGCTAGTTAATGGGAATCCTGAGCCATAGGCCAAATAGTTTGCAATTAATATAAGCCTCTGTATGTTTACTTGGGACTGAGCAGCTGCAGGACATAGGAAAACTTCTAGCACACAGTTACTGCCATGAGAAATACAAAGATCTACATCAGGCCCCTGTGGCTGCTGTCACTGGTTGGTAACACACACTAAAACCCAGTATTCCAGCCTCCCATGGAGGCCCTGTTGCCAGGAAACAAATCTGGAAGGACTGACCACTGTGGGACACTCATCTTTATACTGTGATCTGACTGTGAGGGTTCTCAGAAACAGACCCCACTATCCACCTCTTTTCCTCTGCTCCTATCAGTCACAGACAGCAAGTCTACAAACTACAAATCTGTCCAATGAACGAAGTAGACAGAATGATATCATCTTAATGTGATGGTTCTAAGCGGCATCAGAAGGGAAAGAGGAGTGGGCCCCGCTCTCCCATCAAAGGATAGGTAGTTACTGTATGACGTGACTCCCGGGGAAAATGCTCCCACGCAGGCACACTGACTCCAAGTGCATACCTCACGTTGGTGTGCCGTTTGACGTATAGGTTGTGAAAGTTGTTTGTGTTTTCCATCTGGCCTGCTTTGGGGCCCTGCAGCCTCTGGATGATCTCAGCCTTCATCTCCATGGCTATGTGAGCCGGCAGCAAGGAAAGCAGAAGCCGCTCCTGCAGGGGAGGGGAGAAAGGGCAATGCATTTCAAACAGCGATGGGAAAGGCCGCCTGGCCGGGGAGCCAATGCTGCGCTGGAGAAACAAAATTTCCTGAGGCTAGGCCATCTTATTATATCCTTATTTACCGACTTCTAAGTAAGAGTTCTTCACATGGATAATAAAAGAAGGTGTAGTTATTTCCCCGAGGATATTATTCATCTATTTTGATTCTAAAATAGAAAAGCAGGAATAATATTAAAAACCCAAAATACCAACGGACAGTGTGAGATGAAAACGTTCATTTCACCTTCTCGCTCACGCATGTGATAAAGTACAAGCTATATTGCACTTGGGAAAGACAGCTGGTATCCCACACTCCCTAAAAAAGGAAGTCAAATATTGCCCAATATTTCATTTCCTCCGTGATAAACACTGTCTCCTCCAGTGATTATAAACTATTATGAAAAGAGAGTTGGAAGTATGAGTTTCTGCTAAGCACCATCCAGAAGAAGCTATGGAGCACAGAAACACCACAACACACGAGCTTCCCGTGTATTTCTGGGTTCTGCATCCAGTGGGTACAGCAGAAGTGAACACCAGCATGCTATCCACACTGACTTCAGCACATACCTATTTTAATCACTGTCATCTTCCCACCCTCTGCAAGGAAGACAATTATTTCTGGGGAGATAATCACAGAAGGGCAATCAGCAAAGTTTAAAGTCAACATGGAATAACTTAAACGTTAATCTATACGTTTAAAACCACTGGTAGACTCCCCTATGTATGTATCAGCTCCTAGCGGTGGCTCTTCACAGCTGATGCTTCTTGGCACCTTGAAGGCTCCAGGGTGGCCCCTCTGCTCTTGGTGAACCGGACCCTCCTGGTGATCACAGTGTTGGGTCTTAGTAAAAGTGAGTTTCTAATAAAAGCTTGAGTCTAACACACATGAATTTCCTTTAATTTTATCTTTTTCTACTTTTAAAGGCCAAGTGCTAAGTGCTCAAGACTGCCCCATCTACTTCCTGGGTTGCCAATGTAGCTTGTTCCTTTCCACATGCAGTTTTTTGGGTCTTAGTGAGCTTCTGTGTCCACCTGCTTCTGTTTCCACGTATCCTCTAGAGGGCCTCAGATCAGCTCATTCTGTCACTCATGGGCAATGTTTTCTCTGCCATCCCAGTCCCTCTTCCTGCTTTCTGAGATCACCTCCAAATCGAACTCGGATCCTCATGTGGGGCCCGATTGGCATTGCCCTTCTCTTCTTCTCTTCATATTTTGTAATGAAGTGTGTTATATCCCAAGCCTGTCCCTCCTGGGAACACAGATTTCATGAGCAAAAATGGAGAATCAAATATAGTGATTTTTCTCTCCCACTCCCAGCCTTATTTAACAACCAAATGTAAGTTACAATCTCTATTTTTAAATCCAAAATGTAGACGAATGACCAACTTTTTAAAAAATGGGACTGAAAAATACAGAAGATAAAATTCCTATGTTATGTAAAACAAATATGTCTCTCTTGTTGTGTTAAAGCATCACTGTGAATTTAGAACGCAGTGAAATGTTTGGGAATGGGATGCTGAGACAGCTCTGGGTATGAAGGCGCTTGCCAACCAGCTTGATGACTGGAGTCTGATCCCCGAGACACCACGGCAGCAGGGAAGAACCGGTTCTCTGGTTTTCACAGGTGTGCAATGACATATCTCCCTCCTCCAAATAAAATTTAAAGAATGCAGTTAAAATACATTTAAAAGTCAGTGGGTTTCAGTGCCACTTCTCAGCGGTGTAGCATGAATCTTAAAAGGTCTTATTAATAAAAAACAGATCTGGGAGCCAGGAATTGGGGTGGACACTGAAAGATCAGAGAAGCAGAACAAACCATAGCCTCACCTTGCCAATTTTCCTGGTTCCTCAGACTGGAAGCCTCAGACTGGAATCCTCATCCAGAATGAATCTCAGCTGAAATGCTGCTCAAAAGCCTAAAAGCTTAACCAGCATTATTTCCTGGTCCTCACGCCTTAAATACCTTTCTACTTCACTTGTCATCACTTCTTGGGATTAAAGGCGTGTGTCAACATGCCTGGCTGTTTCCATTGTGGCTTTGAACTCAGAGAGCCAGTTGGATCTCTGCCTCTGGAATGCTAGGATTAAAGGCATAAGTGCCACCATTTTCTGGCCTCTGTATCTAGTGGTTGTTCTGTTCTCTGACCCCAGATAAGTTTATTAGGGTGCACAATATTTTGGGGAACAAAATATTACCACACAGTGGGTAAAGTACTTGTACATAAGCCTGACCCTCTGATTTCCACATGCTCGCTCCTGCATACTGTGCATGCACACTTCACATGCATGCACCCCCCCCCACGCAAACACACACACACACACACACACCAGTAAATGAAAATTTACTAAAATTACAGATTTAGGAGGTACAGCCAATGAGGCACACAAAAGCTTGTCCATGACCTGGGCATTCCAGGACTGTTGGCGCACAGTACCTGTCCTTCTGAGATAGTTCACAGACAGGATCTGGCCTGGGAGAGGTATGGGGCCACAGAGCAAGCCACCCATGCAAACCTGAGTGCAAGGTGATGAAATTGAGGCACTTTGCTTACAAAAGTGCTCTTATTTGAAGGAAAGCCCAATATGTAAGCTCATGAGAGTCCAACGGCCCCTCTGCCTTTCTGGGAGCTCACAGCAGAAGGAAAAGCCCTAATGTTTTGGCACAGCAGATAAATTTCAAGGCTATTGTTTATATTGCAATTCAGCTCTCTCTATGTAGGTACAGGCTCAGAAAGCCAGACTCAGGCCCAAGTGTCCCCTACATCAGGCATCACTTAGCCATACTGTCCGCCCAAGTATGGTGGATACACTCATTCCTTAAGGATGGCTTTGGAAAACCAAAATAAAGTTGCACATTAAGCTCAATGATTCCTCTTTCTCTTGGGAATCTTCATATTATCTCAGAGAGCTCAGAGAACTCGGGCATCTACCATGACGATCCAGAGACAACACAGCTTCATCTGGGAGCCATTCAAGCCATCTTTTTGGCTCCAGATCTAATGCAACGGCAACACATTTCTCCTAAAGTATATTTGTTCTTTTAAAGAGTGCTCTATGTCAGAGCTCCAGAGTTCATTCAGTGAATTTTGATGTTCTGCCAATCAAACTATGCCATTCTGAGCCCCAGTGTTTCTGCTGATCAAACACTGGAGCGTCCTGAGCCCCAGTGTTCCTATCATAACAATATGAAGAAGTTTTGGTTATATTTTATGTCACTTTTCTGATGGAGGGTCCATGAGAATTTTTTTTCTGAGGCAGGGTTTCTCTATGTAGCCTTGGCTATCCTGAAACTCGCTCTGTAGAATAGGCTGGCCTGGAACTCATAGAGATCTGCCTGCCTCTGCTTCCCAAAAGCTGGGATTAAAGGCGTGCACCACCCAGCAAGAAAATCAAATTTAAACAGATTTAAGCAGATCAGATATATGTTTAAAATTTGAACTTATTTATAGTTTGTGTGAGCCTCCTCTTGAGTGAACTGGACAAACAGTAAACATTTAAAGCTAATTCAGTTTTCAGACAAAAAATAAAATACTTTCATAAAAATTTTTAGGGTTGGGGATTTAGTTCAGTGGTAGAGCGCTTGCCTAGCAAGTGCAAGGCCCTGGGTTTGGTCCTCAGCTTTGAAAAAAAAAAAAAGAAGAAGAAAAATTTTTTAAATTTTCATCTATGTAGGAATTTCATACATTTTTACCATTTTTTCAATCATGTGTAACCCACTCTGCCCCTCCAAGTTCTCTAAGACCGTCCCATATCCTCCTCCCAAATTCCTATCCTTTTCGTTTCTTTTCCTGTTATAGTCCCCTGAGTCCCATCAGTGCTGCCTGTATGCGCTCACATGTAGAGCCATCCATCGGCGCGTGGACAACCTCGCAGAGGCCACACCTCCAAAGACAGCGGCTCTCGCACTGTCAACTGTGAAAAGCCCTCAGATGGGGCGAGACCTCAGGAGCCCCTCTCCTGTCCATGCTGGATTGCTGGATTTTAAACTTTGCTATTTCAGATTTCTTACAGCTAATAATTATTTTAAATGCAAAGGGACACCATCAGGACCCCGAGCCAGCGTGACGAGCAGGAGGGATGTTGAGTGCTAACTCCCCTTCTCCCAGCTGAAAGAGGCTGCCAGAAACCCGGGTTCCTGAGCAGCGCAGAGCCACAGGTGGGTCCATCACGCACCATGCCGAGGGCGATCTTGTCTCACCTAACATCGCCCTGCAACAAGAAAGAGCTCCAGTCCCACCCAGCCCTTGGCCTTTAGAAGACACCCACTTGGGGTGTGAAAAGGAGCTACCAGGACCTCCCTCTAGTTCACACTAGCTCATGCCTCATCCTGCAGCCAGGGTCATGTCTGCACATCTGAGAGAAGGGACATCTTCCACCGCTTCCCACCACCACCAGCATGTCCCTGGAGTTGTGTTCTAGCCACAGGGCTATTGTTGCTGTTTCTATCTGTCTCGCAAAGCTCGCCTCTGGGTGGGGGGGTCCTTTACAAGGACTGCTTCCGACCGGTTAATTAAAATACACCACACTGAATAATTATTTGAGAAGTCTTATTGCATGCTTATTTGACTACCATCTTAATAAAGCAGGTATAGTTTTTATGTATGACAGAGCACAGCCCTTTGTGGCAGAAGCAGCCCTGAGACGGGGGAATTTATGGGTTCCAGTCTTTTTGCTGCCATTAACAGATGGCATGGGCAGCTGAGTCCCAATTTCATTGTCTTGAGACAGATTCTACTGTGCCAGGGGAGCTGTCCGTGTCCACGCAGGATCTGAGCACTTCCTAGGACTGTGTTGGGCTCTTTGTAGAAGTTACCTTTTCCAATTCTGGAGACGACTATGTCTTGCCCATGGGCTCCATGGTGTGTGTCCCCAGTGACTTGTCTCTACCTGCCAGGCTCTGATTCCATATCCCCAAGTTTCTATAACCTCCCCAAATAGTGCTGCCGGTCAAGAGACTGCAAGCACACTGTTGCTTTTGGTGGGTTCTTGAGGAGCGACTGCAGAAATGTGAGAAGGACAAGGAAGGGCTGAGGGAGGAGTTCCGGCCAGCACGTCCATATCTGTGTGTGAGGAAGGTGCGGTTCTTACTCAGGGTTACTCCTGTTATGATAGAACGCCATGACCAAAAGCAACTTGGGGAAGAATGGATTTTATCTAGCCTGGCAGGCTTGCTTACCTCACAGTCTAGAGGACTGGAGTGCCCTGTCCAAATTAAAATCAGTGTATGCTTCAGCAAATCACAATTCCCTGTCACCAGACGTTAAGTCTTTTACTTGCATGTAGAACATATTTTCTTATTAAAAACCCCGATTGCATATAATTTTATTCAATTTAACTATTTTGTCAACAGAAAAAAAATCAAGATATCTGTGACTCAGGGAAATCCTGGGCATAATTTGGGTCTTCCAACCTGGACTGCAGGTGGCTGTTCCACTCACTCTGATTTGTAAAGAGGTGACCAGAAGGCTTTTTGGAGAACACATTGTGAAAAGATGTAGAAAGAATGAAATTACCACTCGTATACAATCACTCTCCAGCCAAATGAAGTTAGAGAAGAAAGTGCTCATCAAGTCAAATTGTAAATTATGTCTATAGTCACTGATGACGGTAAATTGGTATTTCTAAGCTTGAACTGTTTACCATCAACTGTCAATTCAATTCTCTAAATTAGAGCCTCTGGGGAATCGGAAATCACTCATCAGGTGGATAAATGCTCAATCTTTACTGGGAGACTGTGGAGGCCCCTTGGGGAAGGCCACAGCTGTGTCCTCTAGAGCAGGGACAAAGGATACTTGAGTTCCAGCACTCAGAGAAAGATGGCAGGCGGTCTTGGGTGGGGCCTTGTACTGAGTTTGAGCCTAATGGAACACGGTATCAGTATAGAGGACTCTTTGCACAGAATCAAGATCTCACTTGGCATAAAAAGTCCAGCAGTGAAATGCTCCAGAGGGAAGCTGATTCTGGTTGACTCATCTCTCAAGGTCATCTATCCACAGACCAAGTGTAGCACGAGCCATGAACAATCTGTGACAGCTAAATAGCCCTGTGGAGAAAATGTGTGAGGACTGACCACTCTCCTGGACCCTGGACAATAAAATGCAAAGCATCATACCTGGGTTGTCAGGTAGGTCAGGACACCAGGTTCTGATTTCCTCTGGGGAGAAAGGACAGGTGAGGATGCCCACAGTATCATCAACTCAAGAAGAAGTGAAAAGAAATGGGTTTTAATGAAGAGTTTCCAAGAGCAGGACTGAATATTTTAATAATGGAATGTAATACCCCAGTGCAAGTATTACGCTGTAGATAACTAACATGAGCGTAGTTACAGAGGTACAGTGTCTAGCAGTAGCCTGGGTCATGGCTCTGAAACATCCTGACCCTCTCTCTGTGCTCCACTGATCAGGCCATGACCAATGGCCTGAACATCTGTGACAAGGGCTTGAATTTGGTTCCCCCCCACACACATTGCTGCAATGCTACAACAGAATACCTGATAAAAGCAGTTTGAGGAAAGACACGTTTATTTTGTCTCTCAGTTTGAGGGAACTTCCATCATGGTGATGAAGAGATGGGAGCAGGAGTGGGAGGCAGCTGGTCCCATGGTGGCCTCAGTCAGGAGGCAGAGAAAGATGAGTGATTGTGTCTCACATGCCCTCTCCTTTGGGTTCAGTCTGACACCCCTGCCTAAGGGATGGTGAGGTTCACATTTAGGGTGAGCCTTCCTACTCCAATGAATACAGTCCAGGAACATCTTAACAGCCATGCCAGAGTGTTTATTAGGAGATTCCATATTATGCAAGGTTAACAATAAAAATTAACCACCACATTTCTCCTTCACGTGTAGCATCTGAGGCCAGCAAGCTCACCATGCTTTTGGTTTGTTCCCTCTTGAGGGCAAACGTTAGTGTGATAGACAGAGGCTTTGTAAGTCTGGGAGCTGTGCATGGTATAGCATGCTAACCCCTCTGTGCCCAGTGAGTCCAAGTGGGAGACCATGATGCCTGGAGATCACTTTGATTTGAGGACAGTTCTACCACACTATGCCCTAGCTATAGAAAAGCTTATAACACCATAAAGGCTGTGCATACTAACCCCTATCATTTGCTAGGAGATGTTCTCAGTTGTTCTGACTTGGTGAGATTTCATGTACCTAGTCATGTAGGTAACCTCTCTGCTCTAAGTGTGACTTCAAGGTGAAAACTTTGGGACACACCTCTCTGAGATTCCGACTTTTTCTCTTTTCCTCATTTAGACCGGAGGCTCATCAAGGTTGTTGGCCTCTGAGGAACTCACAAGCTCTAGGTAACCTTGAAGTTCTACCCTTTTAACTCTATGGGTCCCATCAAGCACAGGGGTGATGGTGTATTAATCTGCATCTCTTCTATCACACTAAAAAGCAAGGGCAGTTTATCTAAAAGATTTGCTCCAATAAAAAGCTGAAGTCATGAGAATTTATCCAATTCTACCTGATCTTAGGGGTCATCCTACATTCAGATTTTTAGTGACTATTTTCTCTTAGCTAGTGTTAATTCACACAGTAAACAAAGCAAAGGGACTGCCCAATAGCTCTTTCTCCCCTGTTGAAACATTACTCCATAAAAGAAGGAAGGGAACTCTTAAGTTTCAGGAAATAAGTGAATCTTACAGGGCTCAGAAAGGAAACAAAACACCAAGATTTACAAGGCTCCACCTCAAGGCTACATAAACAGTAGTAACTGCTGAGGAGAAGAGAATCTCCTACAGGCCCAGCTGAATGCAAGTTGTGCAGGCTGCAGCTTTTGTTAGTCAACACCCATGCTGAGGTAGGTGTTTCTATGATACATCTGCCTTTGAGTCACCCATGTTCCTATAAGTAGGTCCTTACCAAAATTCTTGTAAGTAGCTCCAATAAACCCATTGGTTCACTAAAGCTACACTGTGTGGACTTATTTCTTTATTCTGTCATCGGTACACTTTATTCGAGGCCAACAGACATTTGTTCATGACTCCCAGGAAAAGTCATACAATGGGAGTGTAATCAGCCAGCCTTGAGCCCCAGACTTCAGAATGTGGACATCACAGTGCAGCTACCTTACCCTTAAGGAAGCCCAGTGAAAAGCACAGAAAGAGACCCCCAGCATCTGTACAGTAGGACACACTGTCCAGTCTCCTGTGGCACCATGGTGCCTGTCCTCCCAGCCCGAGGAGGCCCGGGTTCTTGTTCATGGTGAGCTACACTGCCAAGTCTTAGAGTACAAAGCCAATACAGCAGCTGAAGAGTTTGAAGCTCAGGAGTGAGATGAGGCCTTTAAGTACCAATACTAACTTTGGTTTCAAAAAAAATGTCCGTGATGCCAGAGGAGATAACTCACTAGCTAAACTCCTTGCCACATAAGTATAAGGGTCACAGTTTGGATTCCTAGAACCCACATCAAAGCCAGGAGGGAGAGTAGCTGCCAATACTTCTACAGTGCTTGAGGCAGAGACAAGGAATCTCCGAAGCAGGCTGGCTAGCCAGATTAGTCCAAATGGCAAGCTCCAGGTTCACCAAGAGACCCTGACTCAGTTTGTAAAGTGAAAAGAGATGAAAGAAGCTACTGGATGCCAACCTTGGGTGCCAACACACATGTGTACTGGCCTTCACACACACACACACACACACACACACACACACACACACACACACACACACACACACTCCATACATGCTCAAAAAAGTGGGTCATCTGTGAATTCACGTGGAGATTGTCTGCAATGGACATTGAAGAAAAGACTAACTGTTTTCATGGACACCAGCCCCTGTAGTTCCTGGTGGATTTCTGATCCATATTTCTTGAGGTCAGTTGCTGTACTTGATTCAAGATTCTTTCCTTCATCCAACAACATCTAAAGACACTTTCCATGGACCACATCCAGGTCCAGACAATTTGTACGTATTAGCCCATTGAATTCTCCGCACAACCCAGAGAAGCAGGTACTGCTGTTCGTCCCATGTCTTGTAGGAAGAAAACAAGGAGCAAATCTGTGTAGCACAACTCACTGAATTCACGGAGATAGTTAGTGGTTAATGCTTCTAACCAGTACCCAGGAAACAAAACATAAGTAGGTAGAGGAGTGAATGATGCTGCTTTAGCTTGTGACCCGACTGTCCCATACAAGTATAAAGTGTGCTGGAATCAGAGCCTGGAATACCACACCGAGCAAAGCTGCTTCTGAGTGCACATCAGAAGCTTCATAACCATTTCAGTCTCCAGTTGTTTCTTATCAAGCCAGCCTAGCCCAGGCTAGCAGCCCTTCTGTGCCGATGCTGGATCGTCCTTAATGTAAACCTGTTTTGGAACATCACCTTGCGCTATGAATGTGTACATCTGTCACTTTCTAGTCAAAGTGAAACAAAAACATTGGGTGCAGAGCACGACACCAGAATCAGTTCTTTGGGAAGAACAGGTGTCTGGAAGAGAGAGCTTCACAGTCCTCTCACGAGCACATGTCTAACTCCTGAAATGGGTGCATATATTTTCTGTTATGGATTCAGAACCGAGCTACTGATTGCAGAGATAAGCAGGGCCTCTTTAGCACTGGGGCAAATGTTCAAATCTTTGCTTCTTTGTCCTGATGGTGTCTCATGGCATCCTCCTGAGACTCAGCCAAGGAGGGAGCAGCCTTCAGTGCTGCACCTGTCCCCGACACCGGCTGTCCCCGACACTGGCTGTCCCCCGACACTGGCTGTTCCCTGACACCGGCTGTCCCCCGACACCGGCTGTCCCCCACACCGGCTGTCCCCGACACCGGCTGTCCCTGAGACACTGGCTGTCCCCAACACTGGCTCTCCCTGACACTGGCTGTCCCCGACACTGGCTGTCCCCCGACACTGGCTGTTCCCCGACACTGGCTGCCCCCGACACCGGCTGTCCCCCGACACCGGCTGTCCCCGACACCGGCTGTCCCCGACACCGGCTGTCCCCCGACACCGGCTGTCCCCCGACACCGGCTGTCCCCCGACACCGGCTGTCCCCCGACACCGGCTGTCCCCCGACACCGGCTGTCCCCCGACACCGGCTGTCCCCCGACACCGGCTGTCCCCCGACACCGGCTGTCCCCCGACACTGGCTGTCCCCCAACACTGGCTGTCCCTGACACTGGCTGTCCCCCGACACTGGCTGTCCCCCGACACTGGCTGTCCCCCAACACTGGCTGTCCCCCGACACTGGCTGTCCCCCGACACTGGCTGTCCCTGACACTGGCTGTCCCCCGACACTGGCTGTCCCCCAACACTGGCTGTCCCCCAACACTGGCTGTCCCCCAACACTGGCTGTCCCCCAACACTGGCTGTCCCTGACACTGGCTGTCCCCCGACACCGGCTGTCCCTGACACTGGCTGTCCCCCGACACCGGCTGTCCCCCAACACTGGCTGTCCCCCAACACTGGCTGTCCCCCGACACCGACACCGGCTGTCCCCCAACACTGGCTGTCCCTGACACTGGCTGTCCCCGACACTGGCTGTCCCCCAACACTGGCTGTCCCCCGACACCGACACCGGCTGTCCCCCAACACTGGCTGTCCCCCACACTGGCTGTCCCCGACACTGGCTGTCCCTGACACTGGCTGTCTCCTGGGCAATAAATGGATCTACCACTTCTGCACAAAAGCAACTTTTCAGAGGAAGAATAAATGAGAACAGGGAGGCTATGGAAGTGCAGGGACTCACCCTCTGCTAATCAGGCCAAGTCCTTTGCTTCCTCAGAGAACAGACACAAGCAACTATGCAGATAGACCTATTGCAGCCAAAACCAGAAAGGGAGCAAGCTGCATTCCTCGAATTTTATTTTAAGGCCATTCTACTGCAGGCTGAGTACACACCCTAGACCTGTTACCGGCATAATCTGCACACAAGGTGTTTTGTGTTTCATATATTTGTCCTTACAGAACACATTGTCATAATCAGACCACAGGTAACTCCCAGGGACACTGCCTCTATGTTTTGCTAATAGCTTTGCCTTTGGATAAAATCATACTACGTGCTAGCTCGCAATGCCCCTTTACCTGATATAGAAAAGAAAGCATAGCTCAGAGCTCACAGACTTTGAGGCTTCTGGTGGTGGATTCCCTGTAGATGTGGAGACTCGAGTTCAGATCGCACAGATGACAGAGGCAGGAATTTGCTTTAGTGAGTCTAATGCTGAGGACACAAGCTCTTGATGCTAAAATAGCAGTAAAGACTCATTAAGGGAAAAATCCGTCTGATTAAGAGAATAGAATCTGACCTGAGTGGAGACTTAACATTCTAAATGGGCTATGTCAATCATTGGCAAAGGAACCAACCCCTATGAAGATGGGCTCACTTTACGCTATGCTAAAGAGATGGGCGGAATAATCAGTCCTTTAATGATATATTGTACTTTTCCCTCCTGGAATAACAGCCCCTGTGCTCTAGCTCAGTTTTGTAAGTTGACCTGCTTTTCTGAATTATTCAGAAAAGTGTAACTTCTCTCTTTTTTTCTCCCTTTTAAGCATGCTTTCCTCAACAGTTTGGTTTTTCCCAACATTTCAGGCTGTCTTACTCATTCACTATGTGTCTGACCTTCATGCCAGATTAAATGGCATGACTTTTTTCTTTACTCTTTGGGCACTACTGAGGATTTTATAGCTTGCATGCCCTGCAGTTTTTCTTTCAAATACTAATAAAATTGCCTTTGCTCTTCCATTGGATTCCATTCTTGAATTATTTCATTAGGGAGACTAAGAACTCCAAGAGGAGACGCTGATCTCTCCTGTATCATCTGGAAACTAAAAGGATCCTACAATTCCAGTAACATTAACACTGATCAAGAAATTCTCATCCAAAGGAAAACAATTACCTGGTAGTCTGTGAGCTGAGCCTGGCTGGGCAGCTATGGCTTGATTGGCTCACAGAGGGCACATGTATGTTAGGTTAGGGGTGTGGTTAAGAATCTAACCATGGTCGGTTCATGTAGGCACCATGGAGCTGAGCTTAGTCCTAACCACAACCTAACATCTGCATCTGTGCTTTACATAGTCACATCATCTGCTGGTCCTCTAAGTCATCAGCTATCACAGTATGCTGCTGGCACTTGTGCTCTTCTTGTGGAGACCTTTCTGCATGCTGTGAAGGGTTTGCAGCTTTGAAGGCTAAGACTTAGATTAGACTTCAATGGCTTCACGTCACCAGATGCCAGTAGAAATACCAGTGTCCAGGGAGAGAACAGAGGCTGCCTAACACATTGCCACATGTTTTCTGGGGTTAAACCAGCTGACAATCACTGCTCTGAATGTCAGACACATTTGGCTTTTCCCTTCCTTTACTTCATTTACTTTCCAGTCTGGGCTCTATGGTCTAATGCTGCAGTGATTTCACTGCCCCCTTACTCCACTATGGAAGAACACATCTCTCCAGGGCCTCGCTGGGAAATACTTCATTACGTTTTTCTTTAATGTGCTATACAAGACATCAGAAGACTATGTACCCAGCCTAAGAGAGGCTGTGGTATGTCTGTAGTCTGGGTGGGATGTGATTGTCTGGAAAGATGCTCCTGTTTTTAAGAAAGGAAAGAGTAGGTACTGGAGACAAACCAGGGTTCTTTGGGTTCCTTGACACATACAGAAGATTCGAAAGGAACATTTTCAAGTGGATGCCATTATCTTCCTGCTCAGGCCATGCCTTTGTCATCACAGTTTAATAAATGGCTGACCAGCTTCCAGCTACCTAAATATAACCATAGTCATCTGGACCACACCTTCCTTCTTATGAGTTTTCATGACACAGAACTCCCTTGGCATTGACCTAATCCTCTTCTCTAGGTACCAGCCATGTATCTGATGAATGAGTCTCTTCCCAAATTGGCTTTCTGCTACTTGCCCCTCTTTGCTCCCCTTTTCTCCCAAAATCAAAAGTCTCTCTGAGATAGAAAGCAGCCAAATTAGGTTAGCACCAGCTCTGGGTGCCTCTAATGCCTAGGAAACTATAGACCACCCAACATGTTCTAGGGCATGGTGTTCTGTATGTACCTTGCTTCCTTTATTTCCTCTTCCTCCAGATCTTCTGGTTCACATGCTGTATAAGCATGCTCTGAAGAGCATCCTTCCTCTGGGACCTGGATGACTGATACCTTCATGCTGTTCCCATCCACTGCCCTTGATCAAGCCTATTTTTTTTTAAACAATTGTTCAGACAGGCTTACAATGTCTTTACTCCTTCATCTCTCCATGCCCAACTGTTGCCATTCTTTCTAAGCCCAACTGATCTGGCATCCCATGTTTACCCAAACAACGGAACAAAGGCCCTTGAATCCCGCAGGGATCACCTATTTATTTCTGGTATACATGTGTCCAGACTGGGTCTCTTCAATATTGTGTGCCTGGCATAAAATACAGGTCCCAGTGCCTGGCATGTGACAGGATTTGCTGAATGAAAACAGCAGCAACTGCCCGAGGGAAGGACCACAGGCCTCATGACGCTCTGAACAGAGTTTCCAGCGTACTCATTACTTTGCCTAATTCTTTAATGACAGATATCAGGGGGATATCCTGGCCTCGGCTCTGTCACTCGTCACATGCAGGCAGCATGTCAAGTACAGCCCCCTCTTGACCCTCAGAGTCCTGGGGAGCTGAGAGCTACTCAAGTAAATTTCTGCAATCAGTTCCGGGCACTTTGCCGTCAAGTGTCAGGAGCAAATGGGAAGGCATCCTTGAATATGGTAACAGAAATAGGAATACATCCTGAATTTCATTTCCGGTCATTCTTGACATCATCTGATTTCCTTTAAAGAAGAAATCATGGGGAAAATAGGATGTACTTATACGTGTGTAACCTTCATACATGTGTGGTCATAGTTACATGCACAAACTGAAACGATCTGTTGTATATTACGTTGGTTGTTAGTTATATGTAAATTTGTGGGGAACTGTAGACGCATTAAGATTTCATATTCTTTCAAACGTCTCCTCAGAGGGCTTCTGATTTCTGACCCTTTGAAGCTTAAGAAGTAGCATGGGCCCTTTTTTTCTGCAGGTTCAAGCCCGAGTGCTCATGCACACCATGCCTGCAGGCCAAGCTCTTCTGTGGCAGACTCCAGCTGCTGACAGGATGGAGTGTGCTCAGCCCAGGATGCAGTGGAAAGGGGAGGAGGGGGAAATGAGTAACTTATGAGCTGAAGGCTGCCAAAGTAAAAAAGAAGGCAAAGTTTCTGCCAGGAAACAAAAATTCAGATCAGCATGGGAATAATGAAAGACATGGCTAGTGAGAAAATTCAATTAAAAACCCTATTTATTGATTACTTTGAATAACCATATTAGCATACTATAGAAACTTGGTGATTCTCATTCCAATTTGTCAATCAGCACAAAGGTTTTAAGAGTAGTGACTTGATATGTGCCGGCTGAAATATGATAAAATGTTGAATCCTATGCAGTGGTTTCTGAGGGAGAAGTGTGTGATTTTCACACTATGCACCCACACTGGCTGAGCCTGTTTCATGTGGGAATGCATTTTCATCAGCTATTGCTGAAAAAAAAAAATCACCTAAAAACAGCAGGTTAGAGAACAATGCAGCCTTCATCTTGTGACCTGTGATGTGGCAGGTGTGGGGCGGTGCCATGTTGGTTGCAGCTAAGTCAGATGACTGGATTCAATCAGCGTCCTGGCCAGGCCCTGTGGGGTGGCTCTAGTTAGAGGTCTGTGTGGCAGTGGCTTCTGGCAATCTCAGAGACTTTGATTCTGTTTTCCAAGTTTGGCCATGTGTCCTCCCCTAGGCCATGTGGCCTCCATGCTGCTTGCCTCAAAGTAGCAGTGTGAGAAGACAGGAGACTGTCACGTTCTCATGCAATCTGGGCTGCAGACCTGCATGGGCTCATTTCCCGTTTGTCAAAGCAACTCACAAGCCCTTCCTGCTTCAAGAATGGAAAAGAAGCTGGCCACATCATTGGACTTTCCACACTTGGATAGCACTCTTTCGACATTCATGGGTCTAAAATGTAGGTGGAGCCAAGGGTGGTTGTCTCTGCAGGAAATCTGGCATCTTTACTTGTGAGCGATCCCAGGAACTCAGAAACTACAGCTTTAAAGTGCTGTCTGAGTTACTTTGGACTCCAACTTGATTCTGTGAGTTCCTCTTGTTTCTAATTCTATACTCACAGGCTGTCTGCATTTTCATCTGAACCCTGGCTCCCGGCTAAGCTTAAACTGCACAGGATAAGATAGAGAAGGGCTGGATCTCACGGGGACTGGGGTGACTGTAATGTTGCTCTATAGTGTTTTCTCCTATCAAAACTTAATACCTGGCAAGCCATTCTTAAAACAAGTGGGATAGAGAATAAAACCAGGCAGCTGCCAACAGATATGATGGGTCACTTTAAATTTATTATAAGATTATTTAGGCATGAATCTACAGGAATTAAAAAGATTTTTACAAATTCCTATTGATTTTCTCAGTTCTACGCTTGACCCCCAATACATAGGGCAATGAATGGGTTCCTACTAGAGGGTTGCTGTGTGATTAAAAGAATTGCTGCTTATAATGATTTTAAGATAGCACCTATCATAAAGGAATTCCAAATGCATTAGTTGCAATGTAGTCCCTTCTTGAGTAGTGGGTAGACACACATCATTCTCTTCTCTAGAGTAAAGCAAGTGTGTAATTGGAAGTGCCCATTTGACATTTAACTTTGTGCTCACTTTTTCACTTATGTTGGTTCTCCCAGTTGTTCAAAACCTGCAGAAATGATGAATTTCCTTCACACATTCTTTGTGTTTCTTGGTGTTTATTAAAGCTATTTAATGGTTAATAATTATGGTTCAATTTGTTGGTAGCCATGAGGATATGAACAAGATACATGCCCAAATTTAAATCACATTAAAACTGCAAGGTAGAATTCCACTCTCCCACTATCTAATCCAGTAGGCCAACATTGACAAAAGGCAACAAAGAAATCCCAATAAAACAAACAACGGGTATAAATGGCACTGACCCAACAACGTCAGGGGATTCTCACTAGTGTCAACAAATTTCGAGGGAAACAAATAAGAAGGTATTTTCAGTTTCTGACTGAGAGATGAAGGAGATCCATGCATGGTGGGAAAAGACAAGGAGCAGGTAATGGAGAAAATAGAACTCCTTGTCTTGGTTAGGAAGGAAGGCCTCCCTCCTATCCCCAGCCTCCAGGCAAAGGAATGAATTTAACTTCATTTGCCCTCAATGAAGACATTGGGTGCTTGCTTCTGTTGGCTGTGAATACTAGAAAGAGGAAGTGGGATCAATGTGAGAAAGTCAGCTAGACCATCCCCAGGGAGTATGCCTATGTCCCCATGCAGCGAGGCAGATCAGGTCCTAGGTATCCATTCCCCCCACAAACTAAAAAAAAAAAATAAAAAATCTATATTAGAGGTAGCTAGCTTGTCAAGGGCCAATATTCCATAACTTCCCCACACATTGTAAAACCTTCATGTTAATCTTTTCATCTTCCCCAGCTAGTAAGACTAAGTTTCCTCAT
The DNA here is from genome assembly GCF_049852395.1 of Peromyscus maniculatus bairdii. Taxonomy (NCBI): domain Eukaryota; kingdom Metazoa; phylum Chordata; class Mammalia; order Rodentia; family Cricetidae; genus Peromyscus; species Peromyscus maniculatus. Next base: position 5,813,245 of record NC_134866.1, on the reverse strand, counting down.
TTCTTCTTTTCTGGAACTTGGTGGACTAGAACAGCCCACCCACTTCCCTTTTTCCTTCACTTTCTTTGCGCCAATTCTTTTTAAAACTAGTCAATTGCAAGACTGTGATTTTGATCCCAGTTAATGGGGGAAAACCCACAGTCACCACGTGAGTTAGAGTAAAATCCAAGTGAACTTCCTGTCCCAGTGTGCTTGTGAGCCTGGCTCGGGTCTTGAGATACCCTGTTTGCATAAAGAAATCGCCTTGCTGGGCTACTCCGCCACTATTTGTTTGCTCCATTCTGCCCCACAAGGATTCTTCTTTGTTTCTCATAGTGAAGACAGAACCCACAGGAGAGTCCTTCCTCAGACTTTGTCCTAGTTTTCCCACAATGGGCAAAGGTACAAAGCAGCAGGAATCCTGCACATCACTGGTGTTAGCCAGTCTAGATGGGAATCCCAGCTTCGCCTGATGCTCATGTCTTCATGGGTTCTACATGTAAAGGACTGAAGTGTCTGGCTGCCGTCAAGATAACTAAATGTAGCCAGGGCAGCAGGATCACTATATTCTACCAAAGATCTAAATTCTAGCTGAGATTAGCGACTAATTTGAATGGGAATTTAGGTCATTCCTACCTGCTATGGTTTCATTTCCTCTAGCTTAACATGAAGGAGGAGGTCAGAATAAACTGCTTGTCATACCTGTGGTAGAGGCTGGAGAATCAAGACTTCTCTAACCCTTACTTTTAGACACAGAAAATGGGGGTAGTCAACCTCAGTGTAACTGCAAACAAAAGTATCTCATTTCCCCACTCAGTAGCTAATTCTCCAGCAGTCAGAATTCAGAACACATGTTGCTTGATCTACAGCGGCAACCTATAATTTGTGTGAGAAAGACTTAATTTAGAAGAACGCACATGTCATTTTTTTTCATAACCAAGTAAGAGTTACAATTAGTTTGATTCATAAGCTGTCAGGGATGTCTCCAGAAGACATGCAGCCAACAATGAGTGTGAAGCTTTTGAGGCAGCTCTGTGATAGGAGAGGGAACTGATCTTCAGTTGTATAATTAATATGAAACATAAACCCTCCTCCATTTTTCCTTCTTTAATATCCACTGCTCACTGGAGCATCGTCTTCCAGGAGTGCATCATTAAGGAAGAAAAGCAACAATTTTATTCACTTTCTACTGAGCTCTTCCCTGCAGCATCCCACCTCTGGGAAACAGCCAGAATACATAGTATTGAAATGCTCAAAATAACTGATGAAATAAGAAATGCTTTTCAACATTTTCTCCATTGTCACAGACATACTCATGTGTTGTAAAAGTTTTAGTAATGCTATTTTATGAGGGCCAGTGAGGTAGCTTGGAGAATAAAGATGTATCGTGGTTTGAACTGGAAATGTTCCAATAGACACATGGATTGAAGACTTGGTCTCTGGCCCGTGATGATGTTTGGACAAGTTATGGAACCTTTAGGGGATGGAGCCTTGTTAGAGGAACACAAAATAAATGTTACTAAAAATGATGCTAAAAGAGTTGAGTCAAATGGTCTCCAATGTATAGAGTTGCATACATGATACATAAAGCTGGGAGGTAACCCTGGCCTAACAACAGGGGTGGTGTGCTCTTTGACATCCCAAGTTTCCAGTGTTTATGACCACGTCAGTTATAGCTGCCACATCTATCCCTGGTCTTATCTGCATTATTCCAATGCTTAATAATTAAAAATCTCCTAAGATTTGGATAGATATGGAAAAATATTAGTTGGGAGGAAGCAAAGGGAAAGGAGTGGGTGCTGGCTGCAGTCCCAGAGACCCTCAGCATTTTGTTGGTGGCACACACTGGGGCCCAGCCACCTGAGTTCCCTTGCCTGTCCATGCCTCATAGTCTCCAAGGCCTATCTATGGGCTAGCTGTGGCTGAACATTATTTTTTTTCAGGTACTGAGTGAATGAAGATACATGAAAAATAAAGATAGTACACACATTTAAAAAGCAATACCAGTGACAAATCTTCTGTCTTGAGTGGATAGCAGAGGCCAGGCATGATGTGTGGAGCTAATGAGCATTTATGTTTATATTTTAGTCACAGACACATTTATAATTGTGTGTTACAATAAGAAAGAGAGAGAAAAAGAGGGCCAGGGAGAGAGGGAGAGAGACCACAGAGAAGGGAGAGAGGAGTGGAAGGTTATCCCCACCCTGGAGAAAATTTACGTTTTTACATGAAGTACACTGACACTTCTGCCTCTCTTACTCCTTTGAGATGTCACCTGCAGTCCACGATCTGACTTCATAATGCACCATCCAGTGCCACATGATGGGCAACCATCCCTCCAGAAGGTAAACCAGGACTCCTGACACGGGGGTAGTATCACCGCTGACCTGGGTGGGAGTCCATCTCCCAGCACACAGGATGCACCCAGAACTTTCTTAACTCCATCACGTCTTCAGCACCCCTGAGGGATTGTCTCCTGACTGTGGTGTGCCAATGCTTCCCTCTGACTTCACCTGGGAACTCTGGCAAAGGGGATGCCCATTTGCTTCCTTGTTTAAATGGCAGTGTACACTGAACTTTGCCGTCTATTCACCTCATTAGGATTAGGACTTGACCCATCTACCCCTTCCTCCCTTTAGCTCCTTCTAGATCCACACCACTAATTCCTTTCCATGGCTTCACTTTAGGAAACAGCACTAATGCAGAAGAGCCCCACAAAGATCAAGAGATGCGGGGTTTCCTACACTGATGCCATTTACTTCCTCCCCCTCCTCCAGCCAGATGCCGGCACCTTTGGACGGAAATAGTGTAGGAGTGAAGGAGCGGAGTAGACGTGGGCGTGGACGTGGGCGTGGACGTGGGCGTGGACGTGGGCGTGGACGTGGGCGTGGACGTGGGCGTGGACTATGGTGAGAGTGACATGAGCTGCGACGGTTTTGAGGTAACACCCCAAACCTGGCAAGAACCGAACAGCTGTTAGTCAACAGCACATCTCTCACACATCATATCTTTGGGCCAGAATTTCAGAACAGTTACCATCTTGTGACGTCAACTTCATCACAAATAACTGTACAAAACACAGGATGAGAAAATCTTTCATTGTGAATTTCCCAACCACAGTGAGATGCAGGGGTGCTGTCTTTCTACAGTGAAAATAGGCTTTCTATTTGCTCCCCAAAGATCCTAGGTGTGTTGTAAAGAGAAATCTTTATTATTTTTATTGTCAAGTGTACTCTTATTGCTTTTAATTTCTGTATTCTTTTCCTGATTTCTAGTTATATTTCAAGGAACCACTTATATAAGTCTGGATTCCCCATAACAAAACAGAAAATTATAGGATGCTTGGGTATTTTTCTATCTGTCTGTATATCTATATATCTATCTACCTTTCTACCAATTATCTATCTATCTATCTATCTATCTATCTATCTATCCATCTGTCTACATCTATCTACTCATATACCTGTCACCTACTTCTTAAAATTTATTTAAAGAATCAATTCACGAGATTACAGAATATGACAAATTTAAAGTGTGCAGTTCAGGCTAGCTGGCTGGAGACTTACAAAGACTTAATGCTTCAGCTAGAGGCCAAGATCATCTCTCTTCAGGAATTCATTCTTTTTTAATTTTTGAAGACAATTGGCTGATTGGATGAGGCTCACTGACATTAAGGATAGCAATCTGCTTTACTGAAAATATACTGATTGAAATATTAATCACATTTAGCAGATAACAAAAATTCTACACTAGCACTTGGCCAAAGTATGGATACTGACAACTTTCCAGATTAACACATTAACCACTGCAATACAATGAAACACATATGCTATACTGTTTCAACTTCTGATAGAAAGAGGATTTTCTGAAAGAAAGTCTTTCCTCCAACATCCTTCAGATCTATGGAATTCTTTATTTAGCTAAAGACAATCAGAACTTCACTAATTTTATTTAATGGCTGGTAACAACACATAAAATTACTGTGTGCAGAAGAAAAATCCTTCCTTGTACTTCCAACATTGGTGTAGGATATACTCATTCCTATCAGAACAACAGAATCTTGACCCTAAACAAGATGTGACATGTTATTTTAGTATCATAAGTAGTAACACTATTGTGTTATAAGAAAATTCAACGAATCCCACATTACATACTGAGAAACAGGGAGTCAGATACAAAAGTCTCTTTGGAGTTTGGAAGAAAGGGATCGATTACTTTGATTTACAAGACTATGGCTCTCCTGTTTAAGGTCACTCTGCCCGCTGTATTTCTTCAGAGTCCTGGCCAACACATTTTCTCACATTGTAGGATGACTACTGACCACTGAATGGATTACTCCAACCCCTTTCTTATCCATGGAAACCATTTCTGCCATCATACCATACTTTGTTTGCTTTGGTGCTTTACCTCATAGGGAATACAGCAAAGTCTGGGAGTCAGTGCAGACCTCTTCCAATTAAACCACTTGAGAGGTGGTTAATTTGCCCGCATGCTAAGAATGGCACTTTTATTCACTATTTCCTGGCATTAGTCTTGCTCTTTAATTCCATATTTCTCTTGAGAAGCAAATGTCAGGACTGCATAAGACATTGAAAACACAACCTGCTGTAGGAGTTTTGGTCAGTGTACGGTAATTGGGTCATGAAGGAGACTAGTAATAGACTTAGGTAGATGGTTAGAATGATATCCCCAGGTTCAACTGGGCACATGGAAAAAACAACTTTCAAGGTAATGTAACCCATAGACTTTTGGAAGAGTTAAGAGACTTTTCCTATAAGAACTAAACCCAAATTCTAGCATAAATAGATTGAGAAAGGATCATGAAGAGCAACATTCTACCAAGTGTCTCATTAGGACCCAATTTTAAAAAAGTCAGTGAAATGATTCCTAATGATATTCAGCTATACTTGTGGATCAGAGCCTGGCCTAATCATCATCAGAGAGGCTTCATCCAGCAACTGATGGGAGCAGATGCAGAGACCCACAGCCAAACATTAGGTGGAGCTCCAGGAATCCCTCTGAAGAGGAGAAAGAAGGATTGTAGGAGCCAGAGGTGTCAAGGACACCACAAGAAAAAAGCCCACAGAAACAACTAACATGGGTTCACAGGGGCTCACAGAGACTGAAGTGACAATTAGGGAACCTGTATGGGTCTGAGCAGGGTCCTCTGCACATATGTTATGGTTGTGGAGCTTGGTATTCTTGTGGAACACCTAACAGTTGGAGTGGGGGCTGTCCCTGACTCTTTTGCCTGCTGTTGGGACCCTTTTCCTCCTACTTGGTTGCCTTGTTCAGCCTTAATATGAGGGGATATGCCTAACCTTATTGCAACTTGATATGTTATGTTTGGTTAATATCCTTGGGAAGACTGCTCTTTTCTGAAGGGAAATGGAGGAAGAGTGGATCTGGGGGTGAGGGGAGGTGGAAGGGAGGGACTGGGGAGAGAGGAGGGAGAGGAAACTGAGGTTGGAATGTATTATATGAGAGATTTTTTTAAAGTCAAAGAAAAGGGTCTGGACCCCAAATGAAGCACAAGTGAAAGGAACAGGATTGGATAGGGACAGCGTCTCTCCAGTGATGTTTCTGGGACAGACAGGTGAGCCCAAGACTAGGATTTAACCAAGTGACCTCTATCAAGGAGGCGATATACCAAGGAAGCATGATGACCAAGACTTCAGTCCTTCCTGCTGTGCCCGGGGCACTCATGAATGTTACCAGCTCCAACACACACAGCAGAACCCATCAACAAATAAATTTTGTTTATGTGAGAGGTACTTCTCATGCATGAATGGTTTGCTGTCTGATTTCCATGCTCCTCACTCTGAACCCGGAGCATGTGAAATTGTTTTCATGAATAGAGTGTATGTTGAGAGTGCTAGAAAATCAAGCCTCTGAGCTTACAAAGTGAAAGATCAAACTTGGCTGGGTGGGAAGGATTGACCATGAGATATGTGATGACATTCAGAAGAAAAACTAGGACATCCAAGGGTCACTAAGTTATCTGCTGGTGCCTTTTGATGCAACACAAGAGCAGAAAGAAAAAAGGACAGACAGGCAGTCCAGCCAGAGTGCCTTGGTATAGAGTCTCACTACAGTTTGAAAGAAAAAGTCTTTCTTTACCATCTTGCTTTGCAAGTGAAAATCTTATTGGAGAACAGAAATAGCTTTGTGCAATTTAAGCAAAATTTTAAAATGAGTTTTCAATTCAGCAGTGAGGGGAAAAACACCTCACATGATTTTTCTTAGATTGAATGAACTATGGTTGTGTCCTCTGGGCAATTTCGTCCCATCTTTTGTTGTTAAATGTTTTTATTATAAAGCTTTGTGAGAGATCCTTTTAAAATGCTCAGATAGCTCTCAATTTTGATGGTGCCTATAAACATAAAACGTTAGCATCACTGTGAAAACAAACTTCCAGTTTTACCTTGACTCACTTTGAAAAGTTCCAGCTTAATCTCAAAGGAGTGGTCGGGCTGTTTTAGACACCAAAGACACCTTCTGGAACCACTTGCTGAGTTGCTTCTGATGCGTCTCCTACCTCACAGTTCTCAGTTCAGAGTAAACAATTCCCTAACAGCCTAGAGTTCCCACCTCCTTTCTAGGTAGAGCTACAGATATATTAGATTCTGTGGAAGGGTTTCTGTTTGTGCTGTTTGGTTTTGTTTTAACCCAAGAATGCTTTCTTTTCAGGCTCTTGACCTCCAAGGTTCTTGACCTGTCTAGAGTTGCTCTCTCCACAAGCCCCATGTGGCATCTTATCCATGTTCATCTTTCAGAAGAACCAGCATGCAAGGATTGGGGTAATACTCCTGTGTCTTAAGGCCCAAGAAGGAATGCCCATATTTCTCTAACATAGGATATCTGTGAAGAAATGGATGCTTTTAGAGTTTCATATTAAAAACCCTTGGGCATTGGTCTAGAGGCTCAGCAGAATGAGGTACCATAACAGGCAGGATGCAAATGCCATTAGAGACATAGGCTGATTTTTATACTGAGTCTCAGTGGGGCAGTGTCTGGGTCTCTGAGGTCTAGAAGCACTTCACTTTCATTGGTGATATCTGTCAACCTAAAAGAGGCTATTAACTTGGGAGGGTTTTGAGGAATGGTAACTGGAAAAAGGCTAGAGTGAGTAAAGAGAAGGGGTAAGTGATGTAATCCTATTTTGGTTAAAAAAAAGCATTAAATATTTTTTTAAAAATGATATATACATAAATCTTTCAACTAATATATATAAATATATATAACTAATATATATATATAACATATATATATATATATATATATATATATATATATATATAAAGAACATGTCTTCTTAGCAATAAAAAGTCTGCTGGTGACAAAAAAAAAACATAAGAGAAAATTTCATAGATTCATTCCTGGATTATCTGATTTCTCAGGAGTCCCAACAACCATGCAGTATGAAAAACCCTGAAGAAAGTGTGGTTGCCTGTTTCTAATCTGATCTGGTTGCCTGTTTCTAATCTGATCTGATTGCCTCTTTCCATCATTCTGCTGCAGACTAACGCAGTGGGCGAGGGACACACAGATGTGGACAAATTGTGGTGGGCTAGCCAATTTCTTGCCTCTTACTAAAATTCTGCCCTGCTCCCAGGAATGGCTTTTCTGTGCTCTGGTTGCCTTCTGCAAAGCCCTCACATTACTACCTTCTCTCCCAAGATTTTATTTCTGATGTTGATGGCCAGGAAACCTCTAGTGGCCTATGAGTAGTGCCATCCTGGTATGTGGGACCTAGAATGGTCTCTCCAGCCATGGTGGCTTTTGGAGATTAGCTAACAGCCTTCTTCATAATGCTTTTTCCTAGACCTCACTAGAAATACATCTTAAGGCAGATGAGATGCTAGTAAAACACCTACAATTCTGTAATGCAAATTAATATTAGAAGAAGAGTGCTGGGTGGTGGTGGCCCACGCCTTTAATCCCAGCACTCGAGAGGAAGAGCCAGGTGGATCTCTGTAAGTTCGAGGCCAGCCTTGGCTACCAAGTGAGTTCCAAGAAAGGCACAAAGCTCCTTAGAAGAGGAGCCATTGCCAGTGCAAATGGCCAACAGTTCCTGGGCACCGAGAGATAAGGGTATCTGTTGACTGGCAGGGCTGGAAAAGTACTGGCGAGGCTTTTTTTGAGCCCAGTAGCAAGTACGCCACGTGGTGTGTTTGTGTGTGCAGGAGAGCCATACCGGTGGCCAGCAGCTGCTGTGCCTACTCACAAGAGCTGGTGGGAACCATGGTTGTTGCATTTCTGCCTCTGAACTTGAACGGGAGAAGTCCAGCAACCCCCCTCTTGCCTTCAAAACACTGATCAGTGCTAAACTTCGAATAATTGCTTGACCTAAGGATGTATACTGCCTTTTGAATCCTATCGTATTCTATCTGGAATCAGTAATATCTCCCACTGTGGAGTTCGTGTGCATGAGAAAACAACTTTTATATTGCCAATAAATGGGCGGTTATTCACAAAAATGCCCAGAGGGCATGTGGTCAATGGCACAGGGGTCTCTCCGTTCTCCACTCCCAGGGTGTGAATATGCCATATCCCATAGCAAAAGTGGCCCCACCGATATGCGGATATGACCAAGAGAAGTAAGCATCTTTGATGAGGAAAGGATCCAGGACTGCTCAAGCGGGGCCAAGAAATACAGACAGGCAGTTTCATAAGAGGGAAGCAAAGAGGAAGATAAGAGGTGGGGGTGGTGATGATGATGATGATGATGATGATGGTGATGTTGATGATGATGATGATGATGATGATGATGATGAGAGAAAGACATAAAGAGTCATAGAGAGGCACACAGAGAGAGACAGAGACAGACAGTTTCATAAGAGGGAAGCAAAGAGGAAGATAAGAGGTGGGGGTGGTGATGATGATGATGATGATGATGATGATGGTGATGTTGATGATGATGATGATGATGATGAGAGAAAGACATAAAGAGTCATAGAGAGGCACACAGAGAGAGACAGAGACAGACAGTTTCATAAGAGGGAAGCAAAGAGGAAGATAAGAGGTGGTGGTGGTGGTGGTGGTGATGATGATGGTGATGGTGAGAGAGAAAGACATAAAGAGTCATAGAGAGGCACACAGAGAGAGACAGAGACAGACAGACACACAGAGAGAAAATGAATACATTATGCTCCTGGCTTTGGAGACGGAGGATGGAGCGTGAGCCCAGAATGTGGGAAGCCTCTGGAATCTTGGAAAGGCAAGGAAACACATTTTCCTCTAGAACTCTCAGAGGGAAGGGCACCATGGATCCATTTTAAGCTTTGCTTTCAGAATTGGAGAAAAGCACATTGTGTGGTGAGAAGAATTCATATTTGGGGAAATTATTACAGGATACCTAGGAATGAATGGCCTCTTTACAGAGAAGGGCCCATGGTACAAGTGGAACCAATATTTCTTGTAAAGAAAATAAATTGAAGCATGTATTAACTTGGTCCTGGAGGAATCTGGGTGATGACAGGGCCAGTGGATACAGCAGGTATATGGTTGTGACACCTCAGACAAGAGCACCCCATCAGTGTGATGTGGTGATATAGTGTGTACACTAATAATGATTTTCTCTATTAATGAGATACACAGCACTCTTCAGTGAGACACATGGTACCATCAGTGAGACACACGGTGTTTTACCAGCGGCATGTGTGCCACTCGATCGCTGTGATGCAGGACACTATCAGTGAGGTGTGGCAGGCAATGTGGCTTCTCATCCGTGTCTCACTACAGGCATGCTCTCACCATCAGGTTCAGGAGAAGTTTCCATGAGACTTTTTTTTTTTTGCATGAGGTCTTCTAATGACTGCTTCTGCCAATACCCTTTCTGTGATCAGTGAGTGAAATTCACCAAAAGACAAAAGAGGGATGTAACTGGAGTAGTCCTGTGTCTACCTCGCTCCTGTAGCCACTCAAGCCCAATTAAACACACAGAGATTTGTATTACTGATAAACTGTATGACCATGGCAGGCTTCTTGCTCTCTATTCTTATCTTAAATTAACCCATTTCTATTAATCTATAAGTTGCCACGTGGCTCATGGCTTGCCAGTATCTTAACATCTGCTTCCCATTGTGGCAGCTGGCAGCATCTCCCTGCCTCATCCTTCCACTTCCCAGAATTTTCCTCTCTTTGTCCCACCTATACTTTCTGCCTGGCTACTGGACAATCAGCATTTTATTTATCAATCAATCATAGCAACATATATTCACAGCACACAGGACATCCCACAGCAGAGGGACACACTATGTTTCCTCTAAAAAGGACTTGGGTGATTCCTGGGCAAGATTGGGGAGAAGACTGTCTCTAGAACGGGACACATTATCTTTTAAAATGGACAGAAAGCCACCTAGATATTTCATCTTGCAATCAACAGACACACATTCTGTGGGTGACTGCCTGGTCATTGGGTGTCACTTACAAGAAAGGGTGAACAGGGAAGAGGGGACCCATGGGCAGAGGGCTCGTTTGTGTAGGAGCCGCTCTAGTGTGAACTGACAGTACACTGTAACATGTGCTGGGTGACGCTTGTCTGAATGTGCTCATGAGAGAATTAACTGCTGCACACACTGCAGTCACTGGGTTCCTGTTGACAGTACACTGTAACATGTGCTGGGTGATGCTTGTCTGAATGTGCTCATGAGAGAATTAACTGCTGCATACACTGTAGTCACTGGGTTCCTGTATGCATGGTATTAAAATAATCATCAAACCTAAGAAGGATTTTTTTTTCTAAAAGAGTACAAATCTGCCTTGACCTCTCCTGTCTTCACAGACAATCTCAATATATCTAGGGGATGTTTTTGAACACATAATAGTAAACATGTAAAATTATTCTTTCTGAGAACAAATGCCATTACCGATGATAATGTGTAAAATGATCATTCTCTCTCACTTTTAAAGTAAGAATGCATACTATGAAGAAACAGTTTGAGAAACATTCATCACAAAATGTCTCTTTACGTGATTTTATTCAAAACAATGTAAAAACTCATACCTGTATAGCTATGCATCTTTGAAATAGAATTCTTAATTTGAGTAAACATCTAAAAAAAAAACTTTTAAAAACATCTAAAAAACCAAAAACAAAAAAACCAAACAGTGCCCTATGGCTAAATGGCTGAGTGGGTTAAGATGAGGGAAGATGACGATAAAGAACAGAATTCCACAAAAGCCTCAGACTGTGAAGCTAGTGCCCTCAACTGCTTCTTGTTTTGTTTTGTTTTTTAATCAAGTAGATCACTTGTTCATGAAAACCAATTGTCCATATAAATGGAACTAAACCAGACCACACTAGGGACTCTCTCGCCAGCTTCACCAGTGATTCCTTAGATATTAGAGATGAGCAGTTAATCCACTTATATGTAACATAATTACTGGCATGGAGGAGCCACACTCGCTGTCCTGTTAATTGCGTCCTGTTCTGAATCACAATCCTTTAGTGCCTGCTTTCCTTTCTCGTTAATGATGTGTATTTCATCAGGATGCTCTCGCAGAAAACTCAGAAAGAAGGATATTTACACTATTAAAATATAAGTCATGTAGGGGCTGGACAGATGGCTCCATGAGTCTGATGATCTGAGTTTGATCCTTGGGATCCACAGAGTGGGAGCAGAGAATTAACTTCCCTGTGCTGTCTTCTGCCCATGGCATGCATGGCTCTCCAATAAATATAACAGAAAGTAAATAATTTAGAAGGATTTCTATCTTTGCCCAGCTTTAATATTAAGCTGTGGGTTGTAATGTATACTTTGTCCCTCTGTGGATCTCACAATCTCAGACTGAACCGATTTCAGATCAAATACATACTAAACATGCAGAGTTTTGTGCCACTATTTCCTAAATAATAAATTTCTTCACGTGGAATTAACATTACATTATGTGTATTAAAGCATGCAGGAAAAGGTGAATGGTTTTCTGGAAGAATACCATTTTATATGAGGAATTTGGTATCTATCATGATCCAGTTCTTCATGGACACTAAGGGACAACTGTCCTCGAACACTGGGTTTATGTTCTAAGAATAGACAGATATAAATGTATGAACGATCAGTAACTTTTACCCCCAAGTGAATTGGCAAGAAATAATTTTATGCCCCAAGTCTTAAAGCTTTGTCTCTTGGACCAAATCAATCACAACGACTCCCAGTAACCAAGAAAAGCATAGGAGTAGCAGTCAATAGCCAAAGCTGAGAAATCCCTTCCACAGGCCTCAAAAAAGCCAATCCGTGCAGTGCGCATCACCGGATTTCTGGTGCTGAGTGTGAGATGTGTCTCTAAGAACACTCAGAAGGCATCTCCTGCCCTGGGTGCTGCCCCTTTCCATTCCTATGGTGGTTGGTATGAGCTCTCAGTGTGGCTAGGCTATCCTGACTAGTTGTTTGGGCAAACACTAGTTGTTACTATGGGTGTATTTTGTTCTAACTGTAATGAATCTTGAAATCATTATGTGGGCAGGCCTAATTTACTCATCAGAAGGATTTTGGAGCAAAGATTTAGTTCTCTGAAGAAGAAATCCCACCTCTAAACTATAAAGTAGAAATGTTTCTGAGTTTCTGGTCTTCTGACTCAGGGCCACAGTTCTTGCCTGAATCTCCAACCAGTTACCTTGCCTCAAAGATTTTAGATTTGTCAGCTTTTGGAATTGTATGTGTCAATTTGATCAAATGCATTTCTGCCATTACATATACATGTGTGCTGTCTGTTCTGTTTCTTTGGAGAAACCTGAAAAAAAGAAAAGCCTGGGTAACCCACCTGTTGAAGAAGTGAACAGTAGTTCACAGCCCTGCCTCATCTGTGCCTGTCTCCTTCCTTCCAGGCATCTTCTAGAACTCACAGCTTGGTACAAGGCCTCCTTCCCTTTCCCATCTGTCAGCAGATTCTTACCTGCTTCTCTGTCTTAAGTCTTCTAAGGAGAGTCTTGAGGGAGAATGCCTGTGTCTGCCCAAATCTACCATGGAAGAAGACAGACTGGCTTCAACCATTTGGGGGCATACCTACTCCAAGATTTCCACAGCAGAAGTGAAATCCTGATCCACCTTTGACTGACTCCTGTTTATGTCTTGCTGCTTTCATTCAGGGCAATGAGGGAGCTATTGAATAGACTGCTCTTATTCCACACATTATTTGGGCACCATGCATGGCGGAGAGTTGGCATGTTGCAAGTCCCCATGGGGGTTTCGATAGCATGCTACGCATGTGAGGTGCATGCTGCTGCTTCTCCAATGCTGCTGTCTGCTATCCTCTTCAGAGGGCTTCACTCGGTAACACTCCAGCTGAGACTAACAGTGTCATCCAGCTGGAGAGGAAGTCATGGAGGGTTAGCAAGAAAGGGACGTGAAGGGGCACAAGTGAGAGTTCTGCCCTTGGCTGCAGATAGATGGCCTGTGTGAGTCGTAGTGGAGACCCAAGGACTGTGCTCCTCTTACAAGTCCACGTAACCTGCATTTGCATTCTCACAGCTATTTAATCCGGATTTGGGAATATAAGAGCAAATAATTATACGGCCACTGAGACATGAAGGTTAAATGTCCTCATTCATATAAGTTGTTCCAGTTTTGATGACCATATTTACCTGGTCCTCCTGTCATAGCCAACAAATCAGCCACATAGTTTGGAAATCTGGGAGTGTGCAAGTAATAGCTCTCTGTGTGTCTCTGACCTGCCAACTGTGGCTGATCCATGGCAGCAATTTGGAAATTGACTTCTAACCTCTCCTGGGAAGTTTTATTTATACAAGTTGTCTGAAATTGATGAAACTTGTTCCTGTAATCTGGGCCATGGCTGTAGATCTTGATCACAGAAGAGTCATTGTCTATCCTTAGGGACTCAGTGTTCTGGCTCCACGAGTGTCCTGTTACAAGCTGTGGACATTTGAGGATTGACTGGTGAGTATAACTCAGAAACCACAGAGCTGTGGGTTTCCACATGGCTACAGAGAGACAATGATTTTGGTATCAACTTTACCATGCTGTTTTCATTTTCATTCTGATACTGGCAAGAGACAATGAAGCAGCCAACAGAGAGCAGTGGTCTGGGTATCATGATATTCTAAAGTACATGTGTGCATTACCCATGCCACCCCAACCCCCACGAAGACGACACTTTGGTTTATGCCAACTCTCATCTCAAATTACATTGCATTGGAAACTACGTGTAATTATTTAAATTACACATTATTAAACTAGAACTGGATTGAATAGTGTGAACAGCTGCAGAACAAGAAAGCTACCTATGCTGAAAGTGAAGTCCAATAAAGTCATAGCCAATGGCAATTCTTTCATCTCAGATTATGAATATTAGCATGATGAATTTTTTAGCTTCCCAAAGACTCAGAATGGAATATATTTTAGTGTTTTTAATATAGTGCTAAGAACAAAACTGAAGCCTTGTACATGCTAGGCAACTGCTCTACCACTGAGTTACAACCTTGGCCCCCATTTTAGTGTTTAAAACCTAAGCATTCAAGTGCCAAGTTGCTTCAATACAGTGCCCAATATATGATTAGATATTCTTCTGGATCTTTCTGTGAAGTTTGTTTTAGATTAACTTGATGAACTTTGGGGAAAGCAAGTTGCCCATTTCAAGGTGCTCAAGGTCTTCCCCGGGAAAGGATGAGATACCCCAAGCTAGGAGAGATGGACAGTCCACAGTCTCTGAATTTGAACTGGCTCACACCCACACTGACTCCAGCCTGTCCTCAGTCTGGGGATTTGAACCTGCTAGATTCCATATTTGTATGAAATAACTTCTTAAATCTAGTCTTATTATCGCGCCACTGGGTCCGTTTCTCCTGTTCTATTCCCATTGGTTAAGACGTATTAATACACCGAAGAATGGCAGCTAAAGCTTCTGTCTCCTTAGCCGTGTGTGTTCAAAGAAGCAATGCATTGTGTATCATTGTCTACTCTTGATAAATGGTGAAAATAAGAACTTGCAGGAAAAAAAACATTTCACTGGCTGGGCTTGAAAGCTGCCCCTTGGAACCTAGCCCTCACGTAGAAGCACAGGAGAGACTCCTGGCTCCACCACTGACAATCTGAGGAAGGAGGGTGTCATTTTCCACAGAGACCAGAGGCCCTGTGCACACTGAGCATGTATTTTCAATGTATGGTTCTTCCCAGTGACTTCAGCAACTGAGCAGCTGCTATAATTCAGGCATAACTGCCTTTGCATGGGTGTGGTTGATGTATTGTGTACCTTAATAAACTTATCTGGGGTTCAGGGAACAGAACAGCCACTAGATCAGACATAGAGGCCAGACAGTGATGGCACACACTCCTTTAATCCTATCACTCGGGAAGCAGAGAGCCATCTGCATCTCTGTGAGTTCAAGGCCACACTGGGAACAGAGCCAGGCGTGGTAACACACACCTTTAATCCCAGCACTTGAGATCTCATGTCTTGCTTGGGAAAGACACACGTCTTTAATCCTAGGAAGTGGTAGCAGGAAGCAGAAAGGTATATAAGGTGTGAGGAAACAGTAACTAGAGGCTTCTAAGTAGCAGTTCAGCTGAGATCTATTCGGATGAGGACTCAGAGGCTTTCAGTCTGAGCAAATAAGATCATCTGAGGAGTTGGCAAGGTGAAGTTGGCTGTGGCTTATTCTGTTTCTCTGATCTTTTAGAAATTACCCAATGTCTGGCTCTGGATTTTTTTTTTTTATTAATAAGACCGTTTAGTAATTCACACATGGGTTGTATGGCTCATCAGGAAGATTAATTGCTAAGAACTTTGGCATCTGACATTTAGCCAAGAGGAAAGGAAAGGTCCAGAGTGTGCATATCTGAACATTCATGGCCACTGTCTAATGACCTCATGCCAGAAAGTCCATGGCTAAGCCTTGGGTGGGTACTGCTTTTGGTGTTGATTGAAGAACTTGGGCTAACCTGTTAATCACTTTGCTTTCTGTATACAGAAGCCATGTGCAGAAATAAGCAAAGGATAACTATCTCCACTTCCCCCTTAAATATTTCCACCATTTCAAAACAGTTTATACCTGCTACTGAGGTACGCCTGGATATTCATTCCAGGGCCCCCAGTGTCTATCAGCTTGCCATATTTCACAGCCCTCTGTGTTTGTGTGACAAGATAGAATGTGAAGCCATAAAAGAGCAGTAAATCAAAGAGCACGAGGAAAGCACAACTTCTGTGTGAGAAGGCAGGAACTCACACAGTAAAAACAAAGGAAGAGAAGGACCCCATCTCCACCAGCCAGCACGTCCACCTGTACACCTGCACCCCACTCCACCAGCATATCCTCCTGCACACCTGCACCACACTCCACCAGCACACCCTCCTGCACACCTGCACCCCATCTCCACCAGCACATCCTCCTGCACACCTGCACCCCATCTCCACCAGCCAGCACGTCCACCTGCACCCCATCTCCACCAGCCAGCACGTCCACCTGCACACCTGCACCCCATCTCTACCAGCCAGCACATCCACCTGCACCCCACTCCACCAGCACATCCTCCTGCACACCTGCACCCCATCTCTACCAGCACATCCTCCTGCACACCTGCACCCCATCTCTACCAGCACATCCACCTGCACACCTGCACCCCATCTCCACCAGCCAGCACGTCCACCTGCACCCCATCTCCACCAGCCAGCACGTCCACCTGCACCCCATCTCCACCAGCACATCCTCCTGCACACCTGCACCCCATCTCCACCAGCACATCCTCCTGCCTACCTGCACCCCACTCCACCAGCACGTCCTCCTGCACACCTGCACCCCACTCCACCAGCACACTCTCCTGCACACCTGCACCCCACTCCACCAGCACACTCTCCTGCACACCTGCACCCCACTTGGAAGATCAGGCTCTCTGCTCTCTCCTCTGCATTCCACTCCTTCCTATGTGCAAGGAAACCCATCACCTCTTTCCTGCTCAAGCCCATGGCTTCACTACTTTCTCTGACACTCGTACATCTATTTCCCTCTCTTGGGTCATTCAATAGCATATATACATTCTATTCTTCTCCCAAATTTAATTAAAGAATGAATTTCAGGAAGGGTCTGCATACGTTGCCTAGGCTGCCCGTTAACTCGCAGGACTGAGTAATCTTCCTACCTCAGCCTGCTTTCTCCTTTTCCTACGACCACCGCAGGAGTGTCTGAGCACCACACTTGCCAGCTGTCTTCTTACTACCTGGGAATCTCCTCTGATTCCCCTTTCTCCTCAGTGTCCCAATGTGAGGGTTGTGACCACTGCTCCTGTTTTGATCTCTCCCATGTGGGTCTTGTCCAGACCTCCACGAACTTCAATTCCATTCTCAACAGTTCTCCTTGGATTTCTAATAATCTTTTCCCCCTGAAGTCCAGAAAAGGAAATTATTCCCTGCTCCCAAGATGGCCCTACTCCAAGCAGTCCAGGCTCACACACGAGTGATGGCGAGAACCCTGAAGTTTCAGGCCTCTTGTGATAGTTAGACTTACACTCAATGGTATTACATGCTCATAAAATATCGAGAAGGTTGCTTTACTTTCAGAAGATTATCTGAGGAAGGTTTTGTTTTGATCCCATTCCATTGCTCCAACACCAATGCAGAGAGAGGGGTTGTCATAGTCAATCCAATTATCTACTGAATTTTGCTGCCAGGAAAACAGTTAACACCTTCCATTTTCCCACCATTTAATTTTCTTGAAATGCTGCAGCTTGGGAGTGATTATTATCCTCAAATTGCCATGCTTTGTCCTAGCCAAGGAGAAACTTGTCCAAACCAAGCCCCATTGATCCCCCACGACCCTTCTGATGGCTCTACAGACCATCCTCAATCTGGGTCTAAGAGCTGCCATGAGAAAAGGAAAGGAACACAAAAGGAAGTATTTTGAAATACAAATTTCTTAGTAATGACACCCAGTATAAAAAAAAATCTCCTGTTGATGTGAACCCTACTCTGTCATCACCCCTGGCACTGCTGGGCTCATGGGAATGATGATATAAGTTCCAACACAGAGTTGTGTGGGAAAAGTCAGAATCATGAAGGACACTCATTTTAAACACTCCAAAACTATGTTCCCCGTTTTTTTTCTTTTTTATGTGTGTAATACTTTATTGTTTTTCTACAGAGTTCACTAAAAAAACTGATGCACAATTAAGCCCTACCACATCAAGGCCAAGGCTGTTCAAAGAGTGAAAAAGGTGACTGAACAGAATAGGAAATATCACTCCACAGCATTGGAAATGACGACCCTATGGTGTGAGAAAGGAACATTCCAGAAGGTGGGAAAGGACACCCCACATGGTGGGAAGGGAGTACCCCATAGAGCTGTAAAAGAGTACTCACAGAAAGGGAAGGGTATTTTCAAGGCTCCTATAAAGAAAGGATGGTACAGAGGGAGAATGGGAAAGAGGATATCTCATGCATACAAAAAGATTCATAATGAAACCCAGTTTTTTTCAATTGACATATGCTAATAATAAAATTCACCCACAGGCCTGTAGTCAAAAGTTTTCTCTGGTCCCACCCGGCCCCTCCTGGCCTGACAGTCCTGCAACCATTTATAAAATAAAATAATCACTCAGAGGCCTGTAAATATTATTTACAAACTCTATGACCTATGGCAGGCTTCTTGCTAGCTAGCTCTTACAACTTAACCCATTTTTATTAATCTGTACGTTTCCACGAGGCCATGGCTTACCAGTACTTTGATACCTTGCTTCTCCTGGTGATGGCTGGTGTCTCCTCCCCTTCCTTTTCTCCTCTCACTATCTCTCTTGGATTTTCCCACCTGGCTCCATCCTGCCCTCATAGGCCAAGGCAGCTTTATTTATCAACCAATCAGAGCAACACATATACACAGCATACCAAAAGACGTCCCCCAGCACAGGTCTATTAGTTTGGTTTAGTAGTCATGCCTAAAAATGAAAGAGGCATTCCCCTCACTTCAAGATGGTCACACCACATCTTTGAGATGTATACTCATCATATATTAAGCCAAATCAGTCTAATGAAAAGAGTTATAAAGGACAGCTAAAATTATTAAGTTTCACTGTCTGAAGGTTTCCTTCACTGAAAACAATTTCAAGGAAAATAAAATTCCTGTTTAAAAATAGCAAATCTGAAGTTTTGAGGCTAGTAAAAGGACTACCTGTATGCATCATTACAGGTTTATCACATCACATTTTAAAAATGACCAATGGCAACATATTTTACAGTTAATACTTGAAACTAGGTTATCCTTTTGACAAGAAAAATTAGCAATTTCAACCAAATCTTCCTGCCAATCTATTTATTTCTGTTTTATTTCTTCTTGCTCTTTTCCCATAGTATAAAAAGCTCAGTAATTTTATAACTGTCACCACTTAATGAGAAAGGCAAAGGAAATGCCAACAGCAATGACCACAGATTGATTTAAAACTCTCACCTTTTATAGTTACATTGATCAGCTTTTATGTGGATGATAAATTTTGGTATATATCCTGCCAGGGACTGAAATCTCTATTGGTTAAAATTACTTTTAAAGGAGGTAGTGGAGGGAGGAAGTATTTCCAATGAATATCTGATCTATCTACTAGAAGAGGGTATCACTAAACACACTGTACTCTTCCCTCTATATCTGGGCTGTATAAAAGGCCTTTGAGAAGAACCTTTCCTGATGGGCTTTGAACCACAGCCCCAGGCCCTGCGCTGAAAGCCTGGTTACAGATCACCCATTCATGTAACTTACAATCCAGAATGGCTGGTAGGGAACCCATGCATCATGTTTCTCTGCACACTTTATTTTGCCAAATCACCAAGGAGTGGTAACTTAACCACTGTGCAATATCTCGTCAGTGAATTGTCCTTCAGCATCCTTTTATGCAAACAATACTCCCTAGGCAACTGTCCTACAAACAGACGATTCTGTTCCAGGAACCACAGCATCTTGCTCAACTCCCTTTTATTAGGATGTGGGAAAAAAGTATCTCTATTCAGCTCTATTTTCTTTTTAAATTGGCTCTTACTCCATAAGACTCCACAGAAGTGAATTATTTTTAGAGCCATCACATTTTCAAACTCATTATTTTATCAACACCATCAGCAATGCTGGGGTATACACAAGGGTGTGATCTCTCTCCAGGGTGCAGGAGCCAAGAATGTTTTGGAGGCATTCACAGAGGTGCACAGTGGAAGATTCCATGCCCTTTGAGCCTTCTATGCCACTCAAATCTAGCTTTGAGTTTTGTAGTTATGAGTGTGGAATGTGTTTTATGTAATTATTATTTCAGAGTTTCTCTTAATCAACTCAACGTCATTAGCATTCAGTACAAATAATCAAAGAAGACAAATAGACGGCAGCTGTCATTTACCGAGGGTCTCACTGAGGCAGCCATTGTTGTAGACGTTTGTTATTGGTAAGCCAGCAAACTCGGGAGAATGGAGAGGGGAAGATGGTATACTTGTGTTTGTGTGTCTGGGTAAATGTGTCTATTTCTGTCCAACATTTTATCCTGTGTTTTGCTGTAAGTATAAGCAAAGCTGAATATTTACAATTAAAATAATAGCCATGCTGGGCAATGATAGTGCACACCTTTAGTCCCAGCACTTGGGAGGCACAGGCAGGCAGATCTCTGTGAGTTCAAGGCCAGCCTGATTGACAGAGTAAGTTCTAGAATAGCCAGTACTACACAGAGAAGCCCTGTCTAGAAAAACAAGAATAAAATAAAATAAAGGCCTCAATGTGACATAAAAAATGAGCATTGTGACATCCAGGCTAGAACAAATGTCTACAGATTGGAAGAATGAAAGTCTGAGAAAAAGAACAGAATCATCAAAAGTAGAATTCAATTTACAGTAAAAAAAATATGAAGAAAAAGCAACCAGTCATACATACTTTTCTTTGAAGGTTCATGAGAAATTGAAAATAATATTAGAAAAATGTAAACTCATGGATGGTTGGGCAGGAAGGAACTTACTCATGATAGAGTCTAGAGGCCTCATTTTACACATGAGGGAACTGAACCTAGACAGCATTTAAATTGGTCTCGGGCATTCTGACATTTCCCCTGTCTCCTTTAGCAGAAAGGGGGGGAGGGGGACCCACTTCTTTGTACTACGTGACAGAAATGCTGCAGTGGAGGAGGAAATAGACATCAGCAAATATGAGGAACTATCAAGGACAGCCCGTCCACAGCAACTGCGCAAAATAAGCACACTTTACCTGGCCTGAAGCTGAGATGTTACCACATACAGACAGAAGGAAAATATCAGTGACTTGGCACATTGGATTCATAATTCAAGAGAATGTCGTCTTCTTAGACAAGCCAAGTCTCTGATCTCTTTTGTAACAAAAATCTAAATTACCACAGGTGACCTTTTCAAATTTAGGAACTCAGGGTCCACTTTGATGAATATAAAAATCTATTTTCTTCTTTAAAACTGTATGAAATTAAGAAGTAGACATTAAATATGACTTAAACCAACTGAATAAACTATTTAGATGTGCTTGCATGGATAGAGTATTCATATTTAAAGCAAGAAGATACATTATTTACATATATATTTTGTAGTTAAAAATTTATTGACATATAAATATGTATGCACATACATATAGTCAGGTCTACTAGATGAGATACCCATCAGTTCATTAATTCTGAGGGTGAAATCATCCATTAAAAAAATCAGATGTATATTTCTCATTGTTTAGTGCTAGTTTTACATTAAATAATTTTATCTGAAGTTTTTCTGTGTCCACCCGGCTCCTGCAGCTGCTCAGACCCAAGTAAACACACAGAGGCTTATATTACTTATAAACTGTATAGCCATGGCAGGCTTCTTGCTATCTAGTTCTTACATCTTAAATTAACCCATTTCTATAAATCTATACCTTGCCACATGGATTGTGGCTTACTGGTATCTTTACATCTTTTTTCTCATGGTGGCAGTGGCTGGCAGCATCTCCTCACTCAGCCTTCCACTTCCCAGAATTCTCTTCTCAGCTTGTCCCGCCTATACTTCCTGTCTGGCTACTGGCCAATCAGCACTTTAATTATTAACCAATCAGAGCAACACATTCACAGCATACAGAGTGATATGTATATTTATTAGTATAAATTTATTATTATATTATTAGTATATAATAATTTATATATTATATAAATTATATAACAAGTAATAATTTAGCCTCAATTATTAAGTTTTAATAGCTTTCTTCCTCACAATGCTTATTTTATCTCCAGCTTTCCCTGTCTTTTATTTGAATTGATATTGGTCTTACTTAAGTAAATCTTAAAATAATCCCAGTTAGTGTAACTTGTGGATGTTGGATTTCTTAAATCCATGTGCATCCCACTGCCTTGGTTTGAACCTTATCTACAAATGTTGATATGACTTGGCATATAGATGTTGAAGCGAAACACTAGATTCCAGTAGTTTTAAGACTCATGCTCTGCCAGTTTCTAACATCAACTGGTGCTGATCAAAGATGCAAATCTGAGTTGCCTCCCAGCAGTTAGCGAGTTAATTCCTCCCTCCCCTCCCCTTTCAGTTTTTATGATCTCTTGTACCTTCATATTAAAGTGAATTGAATCTGCTGTGGGGATTTAGGTGCCTGTTGAATAAATGAAGGTTCAGGCTCTTCAACAGAGAATCTTATCATTTATCCATGATTTTTTTTTCTAGTCTAAAGACATGTCTCTCAGTAATGACTTTTATTCCCTTCTTACTAGGAAGAGACATTGAGATTTGGTAGCTTACTGTTAACTCTCAGAGAACCTGGTCCACACCCATGTCATCTTTCTGGATACAGTCCTTACACAACTTGTTGACTTTCTCATTGGTAATGAGAATACAGCACCCTTTAATCTCCAACATGTCCTTCTTCAGAGGATGGTTGCCAATGAATTCTACTCCAGCCTTTTGAGGTTATTTAGTTTGAAGACGCCAAAGTTCACATTTATTATAATCCTGGACGATTTCCCCATGAAGCCAGCCAGTGGCACAGTATAAGGTCTCAGCTATGCCACTACCCACGTTTGTTGTGATAAGACACTATGACCAAAAGTAACCTGGGGGGGGGGGATGGTTTAATTGGGTTGTATATCTCAATCCTAGCCCTTCATGAAGGGATGTCAGGGCAGGACTTAAGCAGGAACCTGGAAGAAGGAACAGAAGTAGAGACCATGGAGGAGTGTATCTTACTGGATTGTTTCCAATGGCTTGCTCAGGCTTTATTTTATCACCCAGAACCACCTGTCCATGGCTGGCACCACCTACCGTGGGTTAGGCTCTCCCACATCGATTATCAATCTAGAAAATGTCCCACAGACTTGGCTACAGGAATCTGATAGAGGCGTTTCCTTAACTGAGTTTCCTCTTCTCAGATTACTCCTGTTTGTATCAAGATGACACAGACTACCCAGGGCAGCTTCTGTCCTGACATAACATACTGCATGATTCTGTTATGATCATTCTCTGTTGTCAGTTTAATGAGACCCATAATTAGCTGTGAGATGGGACTCTGGGCATTCCTGCTGGGGGTTATCTTTATTGTGTTAAATGAGATGGGAACATCTGCCCACTGTGGGTGGCATTATTCCCTAGGCTGGAATCCTGAACTGTATAAAAATGAGAAAGTGAGCTGTGTAGATGTAACCAACCATCTTATTAAATAAGAAACACAGAGCCAATACAGAGATGAAAGCCAAGAGGTCAGAGCAATAGCTTAGAGCTAAAAACCTTACCCTTCACTCTCGCGGTGGTCCTACCTCTCCGAAAAAGACCTACTTCCTGTGTGTCTGTCTTTTTACAGTGTTTCTGTTCTGCCTTCTCATTGGTTGTAAACCCAACCACATGACCTCCTAGTCACTGCCTGTCTATACAGACCTCCAGGTCTTCTTTTGTTGGTATTGAGATTAAAGGCGTGTGTCTCCAATGCTGGCTGTATCCTTGAACACACAGAGATCTACCTAGCTCTGCCTACCAAGTGCTGGGATTAAAGGCATACACCAACACTGCCCAGTTTCTGCTATGGTTTGTTAATAGCTCTGACCCCCGGGCAACTTTATTTATTAATATACAAATCACATTTTAGTACAAATAAAATATCACCATAGAGCTGAGCATAGGCATTCATTGTTCCTTTTTTTCCTGACTGGGTACAAGGTCACCAACTGCTTCAAGTACCTGTTGCCTTGATCTCCCTGCTATGAATGGTGAGACAAACAAACCCTTTAAGTTGCTTTTGTCAGGGTATTTCCTCACAGCAGCAGAGAAGTAACAGAGACACTTAACATCACCTTCATTCGGACAAATATAATATGTTTGGTGGAAATATATCCTTTGAGTTTTGATAAAGTATATAAATACTGCATCCCCCAAATGAGATTTTTACAGATTATAAAATTAGGCGTTAAAAAGTTGAAGTAATTTTTCCATTGTTATTTGGGTGCCACAGGATTCAAACCTAAGCAATGTGGACCCAGTGCCAGGCTCATAACAATTACATAATATCACTTCTCAATCATAAGTCAGGGGACATCTGTTGGGGACACTGCATTATTAACTAGGCCAAGCTGTTAACAGGCTCAGCCTCGCCTGGTATTAACTGTGCCTTGGGTGGATTAATAGGATGCTCCTATGTGGTACGAATCTGACAGCTCTGGGGGCACAGAAGCTAAACTACACAAAAAAGCTGCGACCAAGAGGACACCACACACACAGCAATTATGATTAGGGGGGCGGACACAAAACAATGATAGCAGAGGTAAGGACAGAAAGGTTAGGGTCGGGGTTGGGTAAAAGGAGGAAATAGATGGAAACAGTGACAGAAGCATGTGGTTCAGTCAAAGGTGGGATGTGGACCATTTGTGTCTATTACATGGATGGCAAAATGTCTAACCAAACAAATAAACAAAACACAGTACAAAGTTACAGCTGATTTGAAAGCCAGTAATACACTTAAACAGAATGACTAGAAACGTGTGACCTAGGAAAGCTCACTAACACAGATATTGAGACAAAACATCCCTGTATATGTCCTAAAGAATGCATATGATGGGTGGGAAGGAATAGGAAGAATGCCCTTAAAGGATGTGTCCAAGGGAAAAAGGGTCAAAGAAAAAGAGATGGTACCCTTCACACTCCAAGAATGTCTTCTTGATATATATGCAAAGAGTGGAGGGAAGGGAAACTGGTCAGGATGGATTGTATGAGAGGAGAATCTGTTGTCAATAAAAAAACAAACAAAACAACCTTCACCAAACACACCAGAACCCCAGAAACAAGCCATTAGACATATAGGCTAGGATGTTTTCAATTGAGCAGTGCATTTAGATGCTAGCTGAGC
Source organism: Peromyscus maniculatus bairdii (assembly GCF_049852395.1). NCBI lineage: Eukaryota > Metazoa > Chordata > Mammalia > Rodentia > Cricetidae > Peromyscus > Peromyscus maniculatus. The sequence goes on along the minus strand of NC_134866.1, from coordinate 5,787,975 downwards.
ACAGACATTAGGAAGTGTTGAGTACTGAGTAAAAGAAATAGTCACTTTTTTTCAAGAAAGAAAGTGGTGAGCTGGAGAAAGGAAGAAGGAAAATACTATTGACCAGAAAGATCAGAAAAAAAATCTTTCTTAGGTTATTTAGTTGATTGTTACATAAAATAAATTACAATGTTTAAGCAGCAAAAAAGACCATAAGCATGCACTATTGGGTCACTGAGATAAATGATAATTACAATGTCAAAAATTGGCAAGAATATTCCAAGATGTAGCAAATAAAAAGCCCAGTGCTAGAAATGGCTTTGGTCTTTTAGAGTTGCTGGCCAGTGGTCCCATAGACCCCCAAACATTACAGGCTATTGTCAATGCTATCAATTATACTCTAGATATACTCTATTGAAACTTAGACCCTATTGCTTGCTGAAGATACCATGCATTTTGATCAAAGAACATGAAAATATTAAGCTGTGCTTAGTACTTCCTTGGAAGTTTCATCTGCACTAGCTAGCTTTCAAAGTGCTAGAAAGTACTATGCATACTACCAGAGAAGAAAAATAACCAGCTATGAACCCTGTGAGTTATGGTGATGACTGGCCTGGCAAGACATGTCCACTGGTACAACAGTGACATAAAAATCATGTGCATAACCACTCATTTCCTGATTGGATTTCAGTCATAGCCCACAGGAGAAACCCCTACCTGGAATCATTCTTGGACTAAGAATCAATAACTAGACTGGTCACAGGGCCTAGGGGAGAACCTACTGCTATTATTGTGCTAAATGGACATAATATTAAACTGACTTCTAATGACTTATTTTTATGCTCATAGATTAAGATATTATTCAACCTTCTATTTGTAGTAGATGATGATCAACACAGAGATCTACAACCGGACAAAGAGCAGAGAATAAGTGACTGCAGAGTGCTGAGTCCTTAATGGAACATCTCTATTGTATGCTCTACTCTCAAGACTCAGGGGTCATTGCAGAAAAGGGAGCAGAAGGACTGTCAGAGCCAGCAGCAGTGAATGAATCCAGGGGGCGGTATCCTTCGGTTACAGTAGGGCAGTCGCACTCAGGAACTCACAGCAGTCAGGACATGGCAAAAGCCCTCTGCAAGTTCATGCATAACCAAATCTCAGCACAGAGAGCAGAGGTAGACATGCCCTCCTACCCGTCTGAGAAGCTACTGGCAGGTGATAACTGCTGTGAGAAAGACAATCCATTTTCTTTAACAATGTTGCCATTCATAGGTTTAACACACCAGAGTGGAAGGTCCCACACCCATGAATATATGTGCAGCACTGATTGGACTTAATAGTTGAAGAAAAAGGGACAACCTCATCCCATTCTCATGTTGGCGACTCCAATGGAACAATGTAGGTCTCAAATAAAGTAGACTAACAGTGTTGTTTGAAAATGTTTGGTTTATGTACATGCTAACTTAGTGTTTGTTCAACTTGTTTTATCTATCATCTATCTATCTATCTATCTATCTATCTATCTATCTATCTATCTATCTATCTATCTATCTATCTATCTATCTATTTTTACCTTCCAAAGGTATGAAAGCACAGTCATGCAACCACTCTGTTTTTCACTTTTAGCAGAGCATGCAATAGAGTATACAACACAGGGAATGCTCAAGGTCAGGTTTTATGTTAGAGGATTCTGCCCAACTGTAGGCGACTTGATTCCACATGACACAAACCCCCCTTTGCCTTCACCCTGTCCAATGCTGGACTCTTCACTGGGACACCTGTAATAGTCAGTGGCTGCAAAGAGATGAGAGGGTTCCATGGAAATTTACTGAGGAAGAGATGGATGAAGGATGTGAGTCAACAATGGAGCTTACATTCCTCATCTTTCTGTTCATGGTCACCTCAAATGAGGAAAAGAACATCCAATAAGTACAAAACTTTTTTTGACCTATGAGAAGAGTGAGTTTCCTAAGTCCATTCTTAGCTTGGGGATTCATTAGCCATGATTTCTTTAGACTCAGACAACATAGCCCACCATACTCTATTCCATAGGTAAAGAAAGATAACAAGAAATAGAATGATTAAGCTCATTTTATTCAGAAAACAGCTTAACCACCACAAAATTTGTATATTTCTCTTTTTCTGCACAATAATATATATTATATAATAATAATAATTATATAATTATATAATATATGCCTCAAAAAACCCAACATATATTATATATATTATATAAATATTATATATATTATATATAAGCAAAAATATTATATATATTTTGGTTTTTCAAGACAGGGTTTTTCTGTGTAGCTTTGTACCTTTCCTGGAACTCACTTTGTAGACCAGGCTGGCCTCGAACTCACAGAGATCCACCTGCCTCTGCCTCCCGAGTGCTGGGATTAAAGGTGTGTGCCACCACCACCCGGCTGGCAATAATATTCTTGCTCTGGCCTATTTAATGCTGCCTTCTGATAATGCTCCCTTCCCAGTCAAATCAAATAAAACCGTGAGGTCCCAGAAAGCAAAATGCTAATGTGCAGTCATGAAATGAACATTTTTTCTTGAGGACATTAATTTGAATTAAAGACAAGTTTAGCTTTTTCCCATGATTCATCTGCAACTTTGAGAGATCCATCAATTTTCTCTGGGGTGGAATTTTCAACATTTAGTATTCACTCATATCAGCTGATGAAGTATTAATCTTTGATGAAAGGTTTTTCCCGTTTTTCAACAAAGCCTTCAAATTTTAGTCATTATTTCACAGGACACACATTCCCCAAGAAATTATCTTGTCACCAGAGTCTGGGTTCTCAGTCTTTCTGGATCTACCTTTGTGATGGTAAACCAGTCATCCACGTTTCCCCTGTGTCCTGGAGTACCACTGTGATGTCCACTGCTGTACAGTCTACCACGTCTTACTTTAGTGAGGTTCACCAGGACAGATATGAAAAGCATTCAGCAGTGAGCTCAAGATATGACATTCAGTGATATGTGCAGATTTTTTTTTAATGTGGGTGAATTGATTTCTTTTGTTGTTTTTTGAAATAAGGTCTTACCATGCATCCCTGCCAGTCTGGAACTCACTATGTAGACCAGGATGGTCTGGAATCCACAGAGATCTGCCTGCTTATGTCCCCAATGTGATGAGACTGAAGGCCTGTCTCATCAAGCCTGGCTTGAATGGATGTTTTCAGCACTGTCTGTGTGATGTAACTTCACTGGCTTCTAAAGCAAAGCTCTAAACTTCATGGATGCTTAAGTTTTTGTTGTAACTACTCTTTATTTTCCGCAGTCTCGTTAATGCTGATTTTTATTGTGAAGCCATAAATTTATTTACTTTAAAATAACTTTTTATTTGTTTCTATCTGGCTCCAAACCCTTGTTAGTAGCTAACAGCAGAGTGAATCAAATATGTAGAGTAGATTAAACACAGCAGTATTTAATAATATAGGAAATATATATAAAACAACCAATATTACTCCCTATCCCTTCCATGAAATGGATGTTCTAAAAAACCAGAAGGAAAAAAACGTAGAAGACAACAATACATCAGAAAACACACACACTGGGAACAGCCAGTACATAATTTAAATAGTGTCGCCAGAGATGATGAAGCGCACCCCTGGCTCCTGTGGGGTGCAGAGAACCCTGAACAAACACTACTCTACATTCTCTGGTCCTTCTCAGTGCCAGGTATAAACAAAGAGCTGTCTCTCGAGGGCACGAGCTGTCTGTGGTGCATAGCTGTGTCTTCATGCCATTTATCTCCATGGTATAGACACCCCAGTTCTCTATGAGAGAACAGGAGAGGGAGAGAGGGAAAAGAAGGAGGAGCAACACTCATGGCCTTCTGAACCTCCATTTTCTTTCCACAAAACCTCAGCCACTTTATCATCTTTTCATGTCTTACACTATCACTCCAGGCTCCTGGGAAACACTCTCTGTGATGATTGGAGGCCGCTGCTAGCCATTCTTCCCATCATGACTCTTTAGCCTTGGACTTAGCTGGATGATAGAACCTTCAAGCCTTATTATCTTGGCTCTCACTAAAACACACAATCTGGATTTTCTTTCACTTACTGGATTTGCATAATTTTATGCTGCCCTTATTTTAAATGTAAGCTTGCCCTTCTCATTTTAGAAGCACGACTGATTCACCTTGGACACAGTTTCTACTTCCCCATCTTTTTCCTTGAGGTGATTAATGCAGATATCTGCCTGGTGCGGCCTTCTCAATGCCCATCTCTCCCACTTCCCCAAGAGACATTTAGATACTCTGTATTTTATTCACCTCAATGACTCTGTATCCGTATATATAGACTATGCAGATGTGTCACAGCACCGGCTGTCTCATACAGCACCCAGCCATGGTCTCAGTAACTGGAGACAGTGTCTGTTTGCTCCAAACCCTCCAAGTGAGTCTCCCTCTTCAGGAAAGCTGCCTGAGTGGCTCTCAGACTCAGTGAAGCCCATGTCTCACAACACTCATATTCATTTCCTCTCCAGAGTCCCACGCCTGTGTGTTGTCCTCTTTCTTCTGGGACCTATGAGGAAACTGTTCTGCTATTTCCTATGCTTGGTCATTAGATTCTCCCTGCCTTCCAGGTCAGATGTCTCCTACAGTTACTGTCTTATAGGAATGAATGGGATTTACAAAAGATGAGGACCACACTTGGTCACATCCAACAAGTAAAGAAATCCGTGATAAAAGGTGGCATTGAAGCATCCACAGAATATTTACATTAGCCCTAACTCCCAATCTGTGGAAATGCAATGGTATTGATTCAGTGAGCCCACAATGGATGGAACGGGAGGGTCTGTGCTCATGTTAACTGACCATTAAATATGTGGGATTAGTGACTTCACAATGTAGAGTGAGGCCCTTGTGAGTAGTTTTCCCAAAGTAGAATGAGTCTGTAACGATAAATCCAAATGTCCCCTATGATATTACTATAATATCATAGGTATGATATTATAGTAAAAATTATAATATCATACCTATGATTCATTAAGACTTGGCAAAAAATAAAAGCAAAACAAAACTAAAACATGATGGTGGTCTCAGAAGACTTTGAAATGGGGCCACAGTTTCTCCTGTAAGTGACATCAGAAGAATGGATGATGAAACCATAATGGGAGAGTTTCAAACTGCTTTCTAAGTTCCAATTATTTTATAATTCCTTTTTATTGCTTTTTTACTCACATTAACTGATGCAGAACACTCTTGACTCTTCCCATTTGATTATGCTTTTCCTATTATGCATCTTGAAAGTGTCAAGATGCCTCATCATAAAGACTAAGAAGTCATCACCCTAAAATATTGGAAGCATCCAGGGTGTCAGCAACAGCAAATCCCACGTCCTTCACAGGACACCATCCTGGCCTCTAAGCCTTTCTGCTATTATTCAGCATTTGCTTGAACGCCTGTGTTCTTCACAGGACACCATCCTGGCCTCTAAGCCTTTCTGCTATGATCCAGTGTTAGCTTGTTGTAGTCTGGAGTAATAGAACTGTTTTCCAGGTGCTTCTTTCGTTAGATTGGTGTGTTTCAACTGGCAGAAGGTGTTGGTGACGTTTCTCACACAGAGGAAACTTCTATAGTTTTACCATTAGACATTTGTGTGGTCATAGCAGAAAGAGACATTTGAGTATCCCTGATCATTAAGAGACTCTCTTCTTGTTTTACTTTTTTCTCTAGAGAAACATCAATCTCTTTAAAGAATGAACACATTGTGGCCCTCTGAACGTCTAGAATCTTCTGCACTTATTCCTTTCTTTAGACAATAAGATGAGGTGATGATTTTTGGTAGCTTCTCTCCATTTTCCTTGATCTTTCACTGGATGTTTTTGTTCCTTTTTAAAAAGAATGCTCACAGCACAACCTTATGGCAATCTATAAAAATGTGTAATGTCTAAATTTTTTCAACTAAAGGTTTGCTTTGAAGATTGTTGACTAACTTCCCCCTAAATTGACTCTATCTCTCATCTGAAAGCACCCAGATGGTTTAACACTTCAGTACAGTTCTCCTGAAGTTTCTCCATGAGTCCTGCCGTCCCAGCCGCTTGAGCATACAACACCAGGCACTGTAGTGCAAACTACTTGAGCCATCCTTGCATTTTATTCTGGTGGGTTGGAACTGCAGAGACAGGAAAGAGTTCTGCTTGGGAGTCTCCACCTCTTTCGCCCCAACTTTGAAACAAAGTCTGTGTTGTCACCTGCACTGCTCTGTCATCCACTAAAGAGTGCTGCATGACCAGAATGAGCAGCTCCTGTCTGGAGAGCTGGGGCCTCTCTGGAAGGAGACACACGAAAGGGAAAGGCACACTGCCGTCATTTCCTGAAGTGGATAACAGTAACACAAAGACAGCACAGAAAGAGCTCTCTGAGCAGAGGAGAGAGCTGCACTGACTCATGGGTAGAAAGGTCAGGACTCAGGGAGCAGTTTAATTCTATGCCCATTGAGCAGAGCAGGAATACCGAGTTCCCCTCTACGGCTGATGGGCCCATTTAATAGCACCAGGCTTGAGTTCTGTGCTGTAAAGCAGAGCTTCAGTCTAACCAGAAAGCAGTTGGTCACTCCTAAAACTACAACACCAGTTGTAGGGAAGCTATTCGCAGTGGGTGGAGATTAGTACAGAGACATAACTGGCTAAAGTGCAGAGAATATGAGACTGTGGAGTGCTCATCCCTCACTTGGGTGTCTATAGAGTATCCCTTCTCCAAGGCTCAGAGGTCACTGCAGAAGAAGGGGCACAAAGAGTGTAAGGGTCAGAGGTGGTGCAGGACTTCTGCCGAAGAGCTTTCCGGATATGTCAAGCCAGAGCACGCATGAACTCAGTGCTCTGCCTACACACACAAGATCAAGGCAGCCAAAACCCCAGTGCGGCTGGGAGAGGAGCTCACCACGTCCCAAGACTAACTGAGGAGCTACTAGCAACTGATAGCTGCTGGGAGACAGACTGTCAGTTGCCTTCAAATGTGACCCTGTAGGCTGCCCATGCTCCAGCAGATGGCCCTACAGCCAAGTTTACACCAGCAGCATTAAGTGGACTCAGTGATCTTAAAAACAGAACAAATGAAGTCGTAAGGGAATCCTGGTGGAAGACTTTAGGAGGAATCTGAGGGGGGTGGGGTGTGGATTTGATCAAAAGACATATTCACATATGAAATTCCCAAGCCATAAATAAACAGAAAGTTGTGCCACAAAGGACGGATGTTGGCCCTCCTTGTCAGGGAAGAGACATCAAAGACAGCAGTGGACATTTCCTAAAGTAGAAGGAGGCAGGCACATCAGAAACAGCTCCCAGGACCAGAGTTACTTCAGTTACTTGTTTCTAAGGGTGCAGGAGTTGGGCAGAGCCAGCATATCTGAGCCAAACTATGAAGATGAAGCAAACTGACATGGGCTGCTCACATTCTGCTGACTCTGCTGGGTGCACCATCTGATCAAGTTTATGGAAAGACTTTGCAAGGAAATCTGCTACTTTGGTCCTCCAGAAGCTACAGTGTGTGTGTGTGTGTGTGTGTGTGTGTGTGTGTGTGTGTGTGTGTGTGTGTGTGTGTTCCCTGGCTCCAGCTCTTCCTGCTTTCCCATGCCGAATTTGGCTTCATGAGGAGGGGACCGCTATCAAGATGCCACCTTGGCTTCTAACTGTCAATGCCCAGAAAGAGCCTGGGGGGCAATGATGCATCTTCTCATCAGTGTATCCCCCCCCCCCCGCCGCCATGCTGGCACTGTCCATTCTGCTAATAAAAAGCAAACTTTAACATGGAGAGATGGGGCTGGCAAAGACTTTGCAATAACTCTCCACCAGAAGTCCACAGAGAGGAAACAGAAGAATTATTTCTTTTCCTCATTTTATTTTATGTGTATGGGTGCTTTGCTTGCACGTTATGCATTTGTACCACATGGAGGCCAAAAGAGGGTATTGGATCCTTGGAACTGGAGTTACACATGGTTGTGAGCTGCCATGTGGGTGCTGGGAATCAAACCCAAGTCCTCTGGAAGAGTAGTCGCTGCTGTCTTAACCACTGAGCCATTCATTACTCCCGCCACAGAAACAGAATTATTGGCTAAAGTCCTTTTGTCTTAACAAAAATGAAACTTGCGCTGTGAAAATTTAACATACAACACATGGATTTCACCACCAAGCACCACACTGGATCAGTAGTCACATAAACACGGGCCGGGTGGTGGGTGACCTTTATCACTTAGTGCTGACACGTGGAGTGTAAGGACCAGGCCAGTTCTATTCTGGTCACTGGAAGGGCAGTTGACTGTTGACTTCCATCTAGAAGTCCTTCATGACTAGGAACCTCTTCTGCTACACCCCCAGTGATTGCTCCAGGAAACCCACACCGAGCCACCACAAGAGACAGAGGCCACAGAAACACCACACTTACAAACTGTGGATTTATATCAAATAACTCGCACAGCTTCTACACTTGTGGGAGAAAAGGTCATACATGGTGTATGAAGAGTTGCTATAGGAATAAACAGAAAAGTGGCCAGATTCCCCAAAGACATCACTATCCAAATCCATGGGATGTGTCACCTTACATACCAAACGAGGAGTTTTCTGTTTGTTCTTGAAGCAGGGTTTCAGGCATGTCAGGCTGGCCTAGAACTAGCTATGTAGCTGAGTGTGACCTTGAACACTGGATTCCCCCTGCTTCCACCTCCCGGGTGCTGGGATCACAAGTGTGTACCAGTGCACTTGGTTTTGTGCAACGGTAGGAAACAAAACCAGAGTTTCATATCCATGGAGCTACACAGCCAGTGACTGGAAGGGTTTCCTGGTGTGGGTCAATCTAGGAGGAGTATTCTGGGTTATCTAAGTGAACCCAATGTCATTAGTGGGGTCATCAGGAGGAGCTAGTAGGGCCAGTCAGAGCAGGAAGCAGGTGGCACAGAAGAACCAGAAGGTGGAGAGAAGGGAACAGTGTTTGATTAGAAGAATCTGTCCTGCTGTCTGTGAGGAGGAAGGCAAGGGCTGACAGCTAACGGATGGTCGAAGCATCTAGAAGGTTGGTGAGGTAAGGAAATTTTCCCTTTAGTCTGAAGAAGGAGCCAGGCCTGTTCGTGTGTTTCGATTTCTCACCTCTATAACCACGAGATCACAAACCTATTTTGTATTCAGCTGTCAAGTACACAACTTGTTACAGCAGCAGCAGGAATCGGACACAACGGTGTATCTAAAACCAAGCACACCACTAGCACTTCACGAGAACTCAGTGAAATGTTTGTTACTCTGCTCTCCTTTCCTCTCTTGAAAAAAGACCAAAGTTTACGAGAGCAACTTCATCCGGGGCCATTTCATGTCTCATACCGTGCATTCTTAGTCTCCGTTGTCCTGTCTGTTTACAGGCGGTTCACTTGTGTCTGCCAGTCAGGGTCGCACAGATGCTGTGCGCTTATTCCTTTGAATTTTGCAAGGAGGAAAGCAAGTCTGAATAAAACAGTGGAAAAGAACCCCATTCTACTGCTGTCCCAACAAATCTCCGAACTCAGGTGTCTTGGCCTCACTTGGCCAGTGTTTCCTACTGAATGTGTGTACTGTCTCTGGAACCCACACCAAAATAAATCACATAAAAAAGAAAAAAAAAACACTTCTAATGTCTTTAAAACGCTGGCAACATATGAACTAATGAGGACTAATTTTCCCTCTCCTTTCTGTCTTCCCCCTTTCTCTTGCTCTCTCTCCTTGTCGCTGGTTTCATGAGACAAGGTCTTACTCTAGAGCCAGGCTCTCCTGGAACAAACTCGTGATGTAGCCTGAGTTGTCCTTGAACTTACGGCAATCCTCTTGTTTTGCCTTCCAAACTGCTTGGATTGCAGGTGTGAGTTACTATGCCCAATAGGCTTATTCTCTCTACCCTGAAAAGAAATCCGTTGTTACTCCCACAGAGGCAACATCGATTTCAACTGTTGTAGCAGTCAGGAGACAGGGTTCTTGCTTTGCTCTGGAGCCAGCTCTCCACAACTCCTCAGAGTCTATTACATACTCCAGAGAGAAGCCATTCCCAGGTCTGACGGAGAAGCATCCGCTATGTCAGGTGATGCTCAAGTGACTGTGGCTTTTCCAATAGAAGCTGAAGCAGCCGACAAAACAGTCAAAACACAGAGGTGAACTCTGAAGCCCCCAGAGGCAGCCTTAGTTCTGTTAGTGTTCCTACCTAACACAAAATAGTGACTGTTGTTGTTCCTACATGAGGGCCATTTGAGGGCAAAGACGCAACTCTGAGAATGTTCCTATCAAAAACTTTCATTTTCTTCTTCCTCAAAATCTTATAGTACAAATAGATACCTTATTCAAGTGTTAATAGTAATATCTAGAATGACTTCTCATTAGTATCTAGGGAAAGCATCACAGACATTTGAACCAAGTGCATCTAGAATTGGGCAGTTCTTTACACATGTCCCAAGAGCAACAGCTGCTTACAGCTCTCTTCTGGGTTGAAGAGAGTTGTCTCATGGGCACCTGCCCTCTGCTTTCCTCTCTTAGGCATAAGGTGAATTCACGAAGCTAATCAAGATTATGGTCTCTCAAATGTGTGGGCTATCAGCTCACTTTGAGGCACCTGCCATGTGGCATTAGGTTGCAGTATTTATCATCTAAGGAACAACTGCAAAAATAATTTCCTAGCTACAAAGCACGCATCTTCCTTGATAAAGGGGTTATGAGGGTATCACTACTTACTATAGTGACTACACAAATCAATAGACACTAGTGGTCCAGGGTGAGAGAAAGTGAGCAGGACCCAAGGCAGGAAATTTGGTACTTGAGACCTCAGTTCCATTTGTGGCACCATGTAGGCCTCGTGGACTAACCCTTTCTATGAAGGCCATGCAGACTGTCATTTTCTACTCTTAATTATTCTCTTCAATCTATCAGATCAACATCTTGTGTGTGTGTGTGTGTGTGTGTGTGTGTGTGTTGTACATGTATAGATACATGGATTCTTGTGTGTGACTGTGGGCATGCACATGTGAACCACAGCAAAGTGTGAAGAGAAGAGGACAACCCAAGTGGCAGAACCCACCTTCTGCCTTGTCTGAGAGAAGGTCTACTTGTTGTCCTTTAGATGCCCGTGGGCTTTCAGGGTTTCCCCTGTCTCTACTTCCCACCTCCCCAGAGGGGCACTGAGATTAAAGACTCTTTCTCTGTGTGTCTGGATGGCACACAGGTGGTAGGAATTTCAACTCAGGTCCTCCTGGCTGAAGGGCAGTGCTTTTGCCACTGAGCCATCTAGCCGAGTTCTATTTTAAGCAAGATGATTTCGTTGTCTTATTTAATAAACTGTTCTGGAAAAAGAAAACCCACCACACATTTTCATTCTAGAAATACACTTTCTGAATCCCCAACAGGAAAGGTCTATTCCAGGAATCCATCTCTGGAGATGGACTCCCAGCTTTTGAGACCATTAACAATTGATAGACCAAACTCTGTTTTATTAAGCATCAAGAACAGAAATTCTTGTTTCTGCTCCCTTGGCCTTTCCTCTTCATGTTAGGAAGGATCTCTGGCTTCTCTTATAAGATAACTAATGAATTCATCTCCTTCTACTACCTCCCAAGAGGGTCCCATATTCTCTGGGCCCTGAGGACCCATGACCCAAGAGCTGACTGTGGTGGACGTGACCACATGGACTGCCAGAGTACTTAGGCTTCTTGGCTCAGAGAGACAAGAATATTATGTTCTTCCAAAGCTCTGGGCCATGCCAAGGAAATATGATGTGTTGGTGATGTCAGTAGCCTGAATCACTGCTTTTGTCAAAGCTGTGATGATCAACATTAGCTTCTGTAATCTGTCTGCTTGGAATGTCAGCTCCCTGTAGCCTTAGTGCTATTTTCAAATAGAGCCTGGAGGTGATGGAAAATAAAGTTAGCTGCTTCTATCTGGACCAATTTCATGTATCTCTCTCCTTTTGATCTTTTTTAAATTACACTTTTCAAAATTATGTGTTTATGCATATGTGTGAGGTACATGAACACGACATGGTTGCCCATGGAGGCCTGAAAAGGACACCAGAGCTGGAGTTACAGATCGTTGTGAGCTGTTCTCTATTGGTGCTGGGACAGAACTCGGGTCCTTGCAAGAGCAGCAAGTGCTTTAACAGCCAAGCCATCTGGCTGGCTTTCTTTTCTACGAGGAGCTTTCTACTCTAAAGCATTTGAATTCTGGACTGTGCAGCTGTAGACATGACCATAGGACATCCAGGGAGTATGGTGGTGACCTCTGAGGTATGCTGGCTCTGCAGTTATTACAATGAATAGCATTACTATACAGTGGCACCAGGTATACAGTAATGGACTTAAGTGTCCTAGCACAGGGGTGGGAGAGTGGTTAGACCCTTAGGACTCCATCTTCACCTCCTGAGTGCTTGGGTGGTGCTGGCCCATGTAAGAGGTAAAAAGTTGAGCGGGGCTTGGACTCAGCTTGCACGATCTGAAAGTCAGGCTGGATGAGCTTCTCAGTAGTGAGGATGTTTTTGAGTCATCTACAATCCTGAAAACAACCCCAATAAATTCACCTGTCCATGAATTCTGATACTGTCCATGAATTATTTCCTTGGTCTGTTGGCGATCTGTTTTTGTCAACACATGTTCTCAATGTCTCTCCAGGACAACTCAACACAACATGTTATATCAGAACCCCTGTGAACAAGCAGGGCTGCTTACTGACATTGCAGAATTTTCTAGAACCCAGAAATTAAATACAACTGGGCACAAGTATTTAATGAAAAACTGAATAGCTATTTAAGTAAACAATAGTCTATGGTTTTGATCTATCTAATAAATAGTTAAGCAAGCTATTAGCAGACTTGAAGGTTGTTGGGAATGGACTCCCTCATTCATAACCAGCAGCTTGTAGAACCAAGAATGGGGACAGCAGGACTCTAATTAGGCTAAAAGGGGACGGGGTCTGAGTCTTTCTCTGGTCCTGGTGGAAGCATGACATTCTAGATTTCCCAGAAGGTTGTAAGATTTATTTGCTAAGTGGATACTTGCCGGTAAAGGAAAAGAGCATTTCACTGTCCTTCTCATCTCAGTCCAAGTGACCTGTCACTTACCTAGACAGGACAATATTCCTCAGTACGGCCAGCCAGTTCTAGAGATGTCAAAAGTGACGGTATGAAGCCCGCCCTTGATGGAGCCAGCCCAGTGCTGTCTGTGACATTGTCCAATCACCCGGGACAGTGCTCTGCTCTGCAGTGGTCCTGCTGGCCACTGGCCACTCTCACCCCTTGAGAATTCTCCAGTTTACTCTACAGTAACCTGTCTTCATATGCTATGATGTATCTCATCTGAATTCTTTTTTTTTTTTTTTTTTTTTTTTTTTGGTTTTTCGAGACAGGGTTTCTCTGTGTAGCTTTGCACCTTTCCTGGAACTCACTTGGTAGCCCAGGCTGGCCTCGAACTCACAGAGATCCACCTGGCTCTGCCTCCCGAGTGCTGGGATTAAAGGCGTGCGCCACCACCGCCCGGCCTGAATTCTTTCAAAAGAGATTACATGGTTTATGGAGCTGGGGGAACTTCATCATGAATTTAACATCAATTGTACAGGAGGTTAAAAAAAAGTAATTTAAAAAATCTGCAAGATTTGACAATAATACCAGTGAGAAACTGATGTTCTCACTTAGACACCCAGATGCCTAGAACCATGCCCACCACAAATGCTGTTCAGTAAATATTTGCTAAACAAATGAGCTGATGTTCCCATTTTGAAAAAAAAAAAAAACCTGATCATTATTCTCAAATCTGTACACAAACAGAAATTCAGTGCCAACACTTGTGATCAACCCCCCCCCCACCAGAATACACTTGGACGAAATTTATAGAATAGACTAATTAATGACTGTCATTTCCATTGCCACATGGCCCTTGTGATGGTGAATTTTCATCGTCCACTTGACTGGACATAGACTCAAGATGGAAACACACATCTGGGGTGTCTATGCAGGGTTTCCAGTGAGGTTTAACTCATGAGGGAAGACTCGGTATGAATGTTGATGGCACCACCCTGTGGACTTGGGCCCCAGAAAGAATAAAAATAGAGAAAGTGGGGCTGGAGAGATGGCTCAGCCGTTAAAGGCTAGGCTCACAACCAAAATAGAGAAAGTGGAGCGCCAGCATTCATCTCTCTCTGCTTCCTGACTGTGTACACAGTGTAAGCAGCGGCCTCACACTCCTGCTCCCATGCCTCCCCTGACATGACAGACAGAGCCTCCAAACCTTAAGGGCTAAAGAAACCCATCTTTCCATATGTCGCCTATGCCAAAAATGTCCTCACAACAATGAGAAAAGTCATGGACATAATATCATGCCACCACCTAAAATAAAGGATGTCCATCACAAGACCTCAGGTGATTTCTTCCTCCGGTGTGTCTGTTTCATGTGGTTTTGCCACTCTGGAGGACACTGCGTGCTTTGCCTCCACACACCTCCCAATGTTCCCATCAGTTTTGCTTTGCCCTGTTTCAATACAGTCAATGTAACTCCCTATGCACACTTCTATACATCACTCTACCCATCACCATAGGACAGCTGCAGACAACGGCAGCCACCAGCTCCTCATTAAACTCCTTCCTGATGCTAAAACGATTCTGGATGATGTCCATGTTCAACTGGGTGGAAGAAAGCTACTCCACACACTGCTGTGATATCACAGTCCTGTTTACACCAGGAAAGACGCTTGCCACTAATGTTAACTAACAGCCAGTATCCTGGAAATGCCCAACATAGTACAGACACAGGATTAAAAACACGTCTTACCTGCTGCCGCTTTTCAAACTCCAGCTTGATCCGGGACTTGATGCAATTGCACGTGTCGCGGTAGGTCTGCTGCAGGGCCAGTTCCATGAGGTGCTTGTGGTAGGCTCCTGCCAAGTTCCCACAGATGAAAATGATCACATTGGCCAGTATCTAAAGAGACAAAAGAGGTCATTCGCTACGGTGAGGGTCTCTTCCTTGTGGACCCAACAGAAGCAGACTGCAGGTCAGGAATAATAATAATAATAATAAAAACAACTCAGGAAATAGTTTCTACTCCTGTTTCTCAACTGATGTTTGTAGTGTGGTTTACCTAAAATAAGGCATCCATCTCCACCTGGGATCCTACCCCTCCTGGCATGCTACCCTTTAGAGCGCCCTCTTGACTTGGGACTGGACTTTTTTTCCTGATGCAATATGGACTGAACTGCACCCAGCCCAGGGCTTGGAGTCATAGGTGTTTAACCCCACTTTCTTGTTTGCGATCAGGAGACGCTTACATGCTTGCTATCTATCACATTTGTTCCAAGATGAGAGATGTGCAGAGGAGAGCTTCCCCAGCCATCTGCAGTCTACTGTCCTATGGCAGAAATTTCAATTACGGCCCCGCTGTGATATGCCGAGTGACACACACTGTGTCCACGCTGAAATGCATTCACTAAACCTTGATAGGTGGGTTTCTGTTTATAGACGAAGGAATGCGCCTTTAAACAAAAACAACCGTGATTCTTTTGATGAATAAAAGTATGTTCATAACTTAAGATGGAAAACACAAAAATATAAAAGAAATCTGAAAACAATTCTGACTTCCCATCCCAGGAAAAAGCCTGATACCCCTAGGGCCATGTTCATCTACTGCACATTCCTATTTTAAAATCTTGTTCTAAATGTATTTTGTCATGATGTCCATCTTGTTCATTAAGGCTAGACTCCATGTTTATTGTAGCTGCATGCTCTGTTTATGTGACAAAGAATAAAAGGTATCTGAGATCACAGAAATTATGTGTGGGCAGGTTTCCAAATTCTTAGTTAGTATTCAGCTCTATGACTCATTTAGCTATGGCTATATAAGTCTATATCGTTCGCTACTACTGTTAATATTCCATGTGTTTGCATCATGTTACAGATGTCAACCTCATGTACAAAATCGTGACTTCCTCTCTCATCACTGCTTTAGACTCAGTTACTAATACTATAAGAAGTCAAAAGTCACGCATATTTTAAGTGTTTGATTTATGCATTAAATTTGCTCTCCAGACACATCCCCGTCATATTCCCATCAGCAGGGGGGTGACAATGGCCCCTTCAGTGTGTCCTCTTGTCACCTGACACCTAATGCACACACTGCAAGCTCCTTAGTGGTCAGGGTTGAATTTGAAGGTCTACGTAGGATATGGCCAGACACACCATACAACTGTTTAAGTCTAACATGACAAGTCTCTTTTGGCTTCAGCGGCATCCAAAAGTCATCATTCCCAAAGGCCTCATGTTCCCCCAGCAATGGTAACTTTATGTGTCACCTGATAGAGTGGGCGGGTTGGGGGGAGCGTAGCTTGATTCCCACACCTTCCAAGTTCTCTCAAATTCAAGCTCCACAGAATCATGGGTGATGTCACTTCATTCTCTCTGACCAACAGGTTTGTAATCTGATTGTCTCACTGGAGTTCCCGGGAGTGAAACAGAGATGCCATGCAGCTTGCTTGGCCGTCCCCCAGTCTAAAGAGGGTGACTGACCACCAGTGTGTGTTACGTCCCCAGCTGTGGTATATCTAATGGGCCCTCTCAACAAGGCTGTGGAAGACCTTCATCTGGGGCTGGGCAGGGGACATACTTAACTGTTTCTAAAGTTACATTGATAGTAACTAATGCCTAATGCCTTTTCTTCTCTCTCAATAGACTGTGGGGACCAAAGGAAAAGGTGGTGATTCTAAGGACCCGAAAGTCCTGGGGCATGCAGGAGAACTGAGTTAAGATAGGAAGAACGGGGTGATAAACTTATCTCTGAGTTGCTGCTGGTATCCATAGGCTCCACAAAGAACCCTACAGACTGGAAGGGGCCTTTGGTGCTGCCCCATGTAACTCAGGTGGCCATAGTTACTGGATGGGGTAGCCTGTCCATCTCAGTCTCACAGCTCACCTCTGAGACGTTCTTTCACACATCCATGTTTTATCTCGACTCCATCAGGACAGATAGTTAAAATACTAAGCTTTTCTTGTGTGCTGTATGCATGAGGAATACATGTGATTAATGTAACATACATGTACAGTGTGTGTGTGTGTGTGCTGGTATCTCTATACGACCCACACATGTGACCCATATACACAAGTGTTTCATATGATTTTCCCATGTAAAATACATATGCTGTGTGAATGGCATATGCATTAATAATCCATGAGTGTGTATACCAGGTCAGAGTTCACTGAGAGCAATATGACAGTTTCTATGTTATTTCCACACATTTCCTAGCCTGGAGGGCTTTCATTCTCACCATTGTTGTATATAGTAATACACAGCCTCTATGAGTTCCAATCCTAGAGCGGGAGAAGTCTTGAGGACATTCTTTGTTGTTGTTGTTTGTTTTTCAAGACAGGGTCTTACTATGTAGCTAGGGCTCTCCTGGAACTCACTTTGTAGAGACCAGGCTGGCCTCAAACTTACAAAGATCTGCCTGCCTCTGCCTCCTAAGTGCTGGGACTAAAGGTGTGATCTACTATGCTTAACTAGAAGACATTCTTAATGTTCTACTTGAGGGGCTCCACTTGCAGCTGAACAAGACTGACTTGGGATTCATGTACAGTTGCACACCATTCATAAACCTCTGATATATTTAGCCTCTGTGAGATGACCATCTGGTTCGCTGAAGATTACTCAGACCTCATCATCACTGCAACATCTTTGAGGAATGGAACTCCAAGAAATGCAGGAAACAAGAAAAGCCACAGCAAGCCCTGCTGCTCACTTGGAAAATGCTAACTCTTTCTTTATTAAGTACAGCTGAGATAATAGCAAAGCAACTTAGTTATTATCTGTGAGAACTGATTCCTGTCTTCCTCAGAAAGTGCCTTCAAAGCAAATAGCAAGATTTGGGGAGTTAACGCCCTCCTGAAGATGAGCCTCAGGTAAGAGATAGAACTGAGCAAAGCCACCTGCTGTGCCCCAGTCTTCCCAGCAGGGGGCGTGAGTGCAGCCTGTCAACCCAGCATCCCAGGGCAGAGCCTCAGCCACTGCCATGACAAGGGCTCCTTTCTGTCTTCTCCTCAGGTGGCACTGTCCACTTACTTCCTGTTTGTCGGAAGGGAGGTCGTCTTTTCCGGTGGGTGGTACACCTGTCCCACAGTCCCCAGGACAATTGTTGACAAGTGACATCGATGTCAGGCTCCACTCTAGGCTCAAACCCAAGGCCTGCAGAACCAGCTCTGCTGGAGGACCCTGCCATCCCAGACCTGTGGGTCAGAGGCCTGTTCCTTTCTTCACTACCATAGCCATCTTCTACCCTGAGCCTGGGGGCTGGCTATTTTAGAAATGCTAACTTTTGATCAGACCCCTAATTGCAGACTGAAGTTGGGGTGTGCCCTGAGAACTTTTGGGCCCATCCACATTGCCTATGTGGCTGACCAGTCAAGTGATTCTTGTCAAGTAAAAAATTATGGGGCAGGAGATATGGTTCTGTGGTTGGTTGTTTTTGCTCTTATGGGGGGCTTAACATCCAGCTCCCAAATAAATCACACAGAGTGGCTTATTCTTAATTATAAATGCCCGGCCTTAGCTTGGCTTGTTTCTTGCCAGCTTTTCTTAACTTTAAATTATCCCATCTGTCTTTTGCCCCTTAAAAAAGGGCTTTTACCTTTCTCTATTTCTGTATTCCTTTCATTCTTTCTTGGTTGCTGGTTGTGTGGCTGGGTGGCTGGCCCCTGGAGTCCTCTTCTTTCTCTTGCTCCTAGATCTCTCCTCTCCCAGATTTTCTCCTTCTCTATATTCTCTCTGCCTGCCAATCCCACCTATCCTTTCTCCTGCCTAGCTATTGGCCATTCAGCTCTTTATTAGACCATCAGGTGTTTTAGACAGGCACAGTAACACAGCTTCACAGAGTTAAACAAATGCAACATAAACAAAAGCAACACACCTTAAAATAAATATTCCCCAACATGGTTCAGTTGTAAAGTGTTTTTAGTGCAAGGAAGAAGACCCGAGTGTGATCCCCAGAACCCAGTGAAAATGGGGTACAGTGGCACACTTCTGTAATCACAGCACCGGGGCAGAGGAGACAAGAGGGTTCCCGGAGTCCACCTGCCAGCCAGTCCAGTCTAATAAACAACATTCAGGTTCAGTGGAGGATATGAAAAATAAGGTGAGGCGCAATTGTGGGGGGGACACTTGACCTTGTTGACCTCTAGTCTCCAAACAGGTACATACATGTGCACACACATGCACATAATGCACTGCACACAACACACATGTACAAACATGTACATGCATAATGCACACACAATACACATACACATATACAATGCATATACATAATACACACACATATATACACATATACGCATACACACATACACACACATGCACACATGCCTTTACACATACACAAGCACACACATAAGCACACATACACAGGTGCACACATATGACCACACACATATACATGCATGCACACATGCACACATGCATGTACACACATACACACACACACACAAAGTTAAGAACTTTCCCTAGTATTCATCAATGGAAGCCTGTCTGCCCATGGTAAGTGGGACTTGTGAGGCAGCAGTATGTGCCTGTCTAGCCATGTGTTTGAAGAACTTCCTTCAAGGTATTAATTCTTTTTTTCTTTAAGACTTATTTTATCTTTGTGTGTGTGTGTGTGTGTGTGTGTGTGTGTGTGTGTGTGTGTGTGTGTATGTGTGTGTGTGTGCGCCTGCCTATGGGTACCAGTGTCCCAGGAGGCCATAGGTGCTGGATCCCCTATACAGTCTGCCTTAAGTTGCTCAATGCAGGTTCTGCCATCAGAACTTGGGTCCTCTGCAGCAGCTCTTAACTTCTGATCCCTCTCTCCAGACCCCATCATTCATTCTCAATGCCTTTCAACACTTCCTGAGCACCAATAATTAGAAGGAGTGCACCTACTGTGTTTTATTTGCATTTTACACAAAGAAAAATGTTCAAGAAGTAAATGTCTAAGACATGATGTCAAATAAAATATGATGGGATTTTTTTCTGATGGTAAACTTATGAAATATCTTTTCTGATACATAGTTTCATCTTGGTAGGCTGTATTCTATGGTCAACACCATGCATTTACAAATATGACTAGCATGCTGAACCAGTTTTCTTTCAAACTGATACAGTCATATGACTTTATATCAAACCTGAGGTGTGGAAGAAATGATTAGGTTAAGATTTTGCTTTTCAAAATAACATCAAAGCTTTTTATTTTCCAGAAGGCTGCCAAACAGAACACGTAACAAAAAGTCTTTTTTTTTTCACAATGTTTGATTTTATTTTTTTGATAGCATCATGCTGTCTCTGCGTCTCTTTTGTCTTGTTTCACTTAGCTACCATCACCCCCGTCAGAAAACAGGACAGGGAACTCAGCCTCCTCTGAAATGGTTTGGAAGAAAACAAATTGTTTCAGAAAATAACACCAGGCCAGGTTTCCCCTGCAGATTAAAACCAAGTCTTCAAATTGTGTGAGGTTCAGGTCTCAGATCTGTGCAAATTGCACTGCACTAGGAGAACCCCCTGAAGCTGTGTCCACAGCTCTTTCAATTCCTGCCTTTGTTTGATATAAATGTGGGAGATCTGTCAAACCTCCTCACTGATTCTTAGAGATGCACATTAATATACCATGGGCTTGGAGAAGACCAGAATCACCAGTGTTCATCAGTAAGCAATGATTTTGCTTCCTTCCAGGTGACCACCACCTTCATTCCAAACACTTTCTACTCTCCAAGCTTTCAAGAGTCTAGAAGTAAACCCATGCTTTATTGCTCCTCTTACAGTGGAGGAGACAAAATTAACGGATAAGTGAACACAGTCCCTGGGCTGTAGTGTTTCCCCAAGATTGATGCTTTGGGCCAACTCATGTCCCCACCCTTTACCTCCAGGACAAATATCTTTGCTAGGGGATAGAGGATTTCTGAGGAATTCAGAAGAGGTGCACATTTCCTCATAAGAAGTTGGCACTTTTTTTTTTTAGATTTATTTATGCATATGAGTGCTCTATTTGTATCTATGCCTGCATGACAGAAGAAGGCAACAGACAGGATAGGGCACCAGATCCCATTACAGATTGTTGTGAGCCACCATGTGTCTGCTGGGATTTGAACTCAGGGCCTCTGGAAGAGCAGAGTCAGTGCTCTTAACCACTAAGCCATCTCTCTAGCCCCTCTTTACAAGGCATTTGTATCCTATGCTATAAAAGGTTTCCATCACTTAAAGTTATTTCAAGTGGCTACATTTTGGAGACCACATGTGCTTGGAGCCACATGGCTGGGCCTGTTCAGAGAGGAATATAAGAATGTCAAGTCGCTTTTCGCCAGACCATGTGACCCAAAGAGTGACCCATCTGAGAAAATGTCACCTGGGAAGAAAACATTTAAGGGTGCTGTTCAGTTAGTTTACTGACTCCAGGCACCACAGAAATTTACTAAATGGTTTAGGTGGCAGCTCAGATATCTTAGGACCCTTGGGTGCTATGCATTAAAAGGAGGCTAATATTCTGTTTCTTTACCATATATTTGGGGCATGGAATTAAAGGGGACACAGTACACAGAAAGAGGCACTCATATATGATGAAGGTAAGGCAAAGTACCTGCCATCACGAAATGGTAATTTCTCACCAGCAAGAAAACAACACAGTGGCAGGAAGGAAAAGAATATTATATTTGAAACAGATCATCAAAATGTATCAGTCCTAGAAAAATAAAAGGTAGACAGTCCATGAAGAGCGGCCAGTGAGTACCCAGAAGCTCTGTGCATCTCCAAAGGGACAATGTTCTTGAGGCAGAGAATGATCACCTGGAATGCTCCTTCACACAGATCACAATCGTGGCCATGGGGTGATCTCAAGCCCACCTCCTTAGCATTTATAAGAATTAAATTAGCTGTATTCAAGGGCTCAGTATTCTGTTTTACCTGCCCTTTGGGCAAGGTGAGAAGCACTGTGCTTTGATTAGCCATCTCCATAGGTACTTGACCGGGTGCTAGAATCTAACTCTAATTTAAAATCCTTCCAAATGAAGGAGGAAGAAAACAGAGATCAACAGCCCCAACAGGGGCTGCTGTCAGGGCCTCGGGTTAAAAGACTGAGACTGAAAATGAGGAGTCAAATGCAATCTGATTCCTAAGGCAATTACCACTGCACAGTAGACTACTATGATGATTATTTCATTACACTCTTTCATACTTTTTGTTATGTCTTTTTGAGTCCACTGGGCTATTTTCTAGATCTGTTTAGGCTCTAGAACAGTACCACAGGGCTAGTGCTCAGCTCCAGGGCAGTGAGTAGGCAGCAGGGGAGAGGGTGGCCTTCAGAGCCATTTGCTCCTCTCTGAAGTGACCTGGAAGGCTATTTAAAGGAATAATGGAGTCTAGAAGATCAACAAGATCTTGATAGTCAGTTCTTCCTACTAATAATGTCACTGAGAACACAGCTTCTCTCGGAAACGGGAATACTGACTTAACCACACAGAAACCCAATGCATTTCACTTCTCAGCGGCTGCCAACCTGAACCAACTGAGAGCAGGTCACTCTGATCGACAGATCAGAATATGCAGAAAGATATGTCCCCCGTATTCAGAGCGGGGACAAAGTGGAGGAAAAGTATA
The DNA here is from genome assembly GCF_049852395.1 of Peromyscus maniculatus bairdii. NCBI lineage: Eukaryota > Metazoa > Chordata > Mammalia > Rodentia > Cricetidae > Peromyscus > Peromyscus maniculatus. Next base: position 5,765,388 of record NC_134866.1, on the reverse strand, counting down.
CAGAGCTCCCTCATGACCCCCGGCTCCTACTTTCTGCAGGGGAGGGACTGCATTTCTGGTGATGTCCAGTGCATTCTATCTAGATCTGACCTCAAGCTAACAGGACCATCTCAGCAACAGGCTGCACTATGGGAAGGGGAGGGTGTAACAGAATGCCTTTTGAAAGTCAAATCACACTTTATGCGCATGTTGCAGGCTTTTGTGGTAAGCTAAAAGAGAAGGAACTGCCAGGAGCACAGCCCATATTTTCCACATCTTGTATCCAAAAGTGGGGCTAGTTGTTTCCTTTTAGCAGATGACCTATTTTGCAAAGCAGTACTAGCAGACACTTCTCCTCTCCTGACTCCTCTATTCTCCAGCCCAGCTCCAGGCCCCCATCTCAGAGCACCTGAGAGCACATGGCGCACACAGCCCTTCTATGAGAGTTGGTCTTTGTTGAGGTGGGACCCTGTCTTCTCACAATGCCTTATGGTGCACACACACACACACACACACACACACACACACACACACACACACACACACACATGTTCACAACATGTGGATGATCACATCAGATATGGTATGATCTAGTAATGGTTGCCTGAACTTCACATCCCCACTGACAGCCAAAAGAAGCCCCCATGTCATTAGACTTTGAAAGCCTAGTGGTACCCAATGATGTCCCAGCTCCTGCTTGAGAGACCCAGTGGTCCAGTGGTCTTCAGAACACTAAGAAGGTTCCTGATGCTGGTTTCTGTATCTTACTAAATTCTCTCTCCTATGGGAATGGCATATTGTCTGAGCAGGATACATTTTAACCGATACATCTCAATGGTCTTCAAATGTATATGAGCATGTAAGTGTATTGTTCTTACAATCCCAATTTGTCTAGTCTTTGATAAGCTTTCCTAAGGAACAATATATAATTTGTCTTGTTCTGAAAATTTTGGCAGAATCAATTTTTTTTCAAGAAAATCTAAAAACATTTTTTTCATTAATTAGGCTCTAATTAATCTGAATCAACCAAGGTTAGTTTCATTTAAATACCACCCATAATTCACTTTATTCATTACCATGTAATAGATAATGCAGTGTGTCCCACCATGACTAAGAAAAACCTTAAGACTTTACGATGTACGCTTTGTAGATGGAGCTAACTATATGGGCATTGAAGGTCACAGAACAATGGAGGGTTGTGCCTACACACAAGCACATGAACAACAATGAATGTATAGCCTGGTCAATCTTCATGGTGAAAACGATGGTATTAGTAATCACACTCCCCAGAAAGTGATATGATTACATTGTCACTGACTCCCAAGGAAGGGGAAAAGACAAGGAGTGCTCTGGTTCCTTACGTTGACTTTGAATTGGAATGATCTCACTCTGATCAAAACAGGCAGCACACAGCCACACAGGAATTAAAAGCAAACAAATAGCAGATGTTTTGATCTATAACTGAAAGCATTTGTGGGTAGAAAAACAGAACAGTTAACAATGGTACTTATGAAAGGGGATGCCTTCTAAGCGGTTTCCTCCATGGGACGAAAGGCTATGTACTAAGCATTCTATCTCCCCAGAAGGTTCTTTCTGAGTTACCTCCAGTACTTGCCTTCCCCTTCTGTCTACCCATTTCTGTGAGTGTGTAAAACCCACTGATGCCTCCCTCTGCCATCTGGGTAATTTCTACCAGATAATGTGCATCTGCTTTACCTAGAGTACCATCCAACTTCTCCTGTGCTACTACCATGATGTGGCTACAGCTGCATCTCAAGTCAACAATGACCCAAAGCAGGGCACAACCCCAAACATACCTTTCAACACAGTTTTTATCTACCTACCTATGTACCTACGTACCTACCCACCTACCCACCCACCCATCCATCTATCCACCCAACCACCCACCCACCCATCCATCCATCCACCCATCTATTTATCTACCTATCTATCAAGACTCTAAAGCCACCATCATGGCCTGAGCAGGCTGAGCTGAGGGGTCTCTCTAGCCTGCACATGGCTGTCTCTTATTGCACTTCTGTTTGTGTTTCATTATATATTCACACTGACAATGGCAGAATACATGACTCTACATAATTTATAGTCCGAATGAAGCCACCAGGTCCCAGCAATACAGGCTAGAAAGTCCAAGTCAAGGTGCCAATGAGTTTGGTGATTTTGGAGTCCAGTGTGGAAACCTGACTGCCACACCCTTCCTTGGGTAGTGCTGTGCCTGCACAAAGTAGAAGATAGGTAGTGATGTGGCAAAAGGAAGCTTCATTTGCAGTTTTAAAATGGCACAGAGGAACCCACTAAGATGGATCCACCATGGCCTCATCACTTCATGGACATCCCACTGACCACTATTTAAAAGGAGATTAAGTTCCACTCTACTTTTTGAAGGGGACATTCATACCATGACATCTTGCATGGCCTTGTATCTGCAAGTGTCCTGCAAGTATCAGTGTTCTGACCTCTTCCTCCTCAAACATCCAGCATTAGAGCTAACTCTATCAACTGATTTTACCCTAAACATCATTCAAACACCTTGTGTCCAAGAGGAGTCACGTTCTCAGTGGCTATTTCAATGCATGAAGTCTGAGTTGACATAATCAGTCCATATCAACATGACAATGTATTTTATTTTTCTTAAATTTATTTATTTGTTTATTTATTTATGTTGTATGTAGGCCCACATGTGCATGTGGAGGTCATAGGACAACCTTTGGGAGTTGGTTCTCTCCTTCTAACTGAAGACCCAAGAATTGAACTCAGATCTTCAGGCTTGCACAATAAACACATTTGGCCACTGAGCTATCTTACGGGGCCATAAAATAAGTTGAAGAAGAAAACAATTTATTTACACATCACCAGAAAACATACTCAATGAATAAAACTTAGATGTTTTAGAATGTGGGACTGGCACCGCTTTCTGAGAAATGTCACTTATTGCTAAAGATGACCTAATAGGGCCCGGGATGAGACATTCGTTAAAAGCCCCCTGATCCACACTGGAATGTTTTGTCTGGTTGATCTTGTACAGGTCCTATGCATGCATTCCTAGTCACTGTGAATTCCTGTATGCCAGAACCCTGAAGTGCTCAGCCCTAAATGGGGATATCTACATCACACCTCCCCACAAGGCTCACAGATCAATGCAGAAGAGGAAGCGGAAAGCTTGTAAGATCCCGAGGTAGTGGATGACTGCCACAGAGCAGTGTTTTCATGAGAGACAAGATTCTAATCTTAGTCACTGTGTTTCCTGGATGATTGTACCACAATCTGCCACTGGAGAGTCTCTTCAATGATCTGTCTCTGTGAGTATGTGTAGGATAAACATAGCTGAAGGAAGGTTCATGACAAGCATAGCATACTTCCTCAAACACTACGAAGTTTTACTAGGAGAAATAAAAGTACTAATACAGATTTTCTTGATCCATGATGCCTGCAGTGTGTCATTAATTTCTGATAGTGCTCCAAGGCCCCAAGAACCTAGTGATTTTTATTAAGTTACCAGGAAGGTCAAAACAACTTACACATTATGTTCTAGAAACTGAATAGTTTCAATCAGCACTCACCATGATATGATGAAATCAAAGTATTTTATGTCATTCTTAGGTAACCACAGTGACTTACTACTGGATGTCAGTAGCCACCATGCATGTGGAGTGCTACACAACTTCACAATCGGGTTCCAATTCAAAACGCAACCTAAATTCCCTGTCCAATCTTGATTTCTGAATGGTGACATTGTTGGGGTTATTTTAAATGGGGGGTGTGTGGCTCTCAGCAACAACTAAAACCCAGATTTTCAAATGAGGTCAACAGTAGAACAAACTGCAATTTAATGCAGGAACCAGGAGTTCCTTCAAGACAGCCTTCAAGGGAGCTGGAGATTTGGCAGGTGTCAAGCATTGCTGTATTTAACTTGAAATTTTACAGTATCTTCTTGAGTACTGGGCTCATAGCCTAGAAACCACATCACTAAGCAAACAGAGTTCCAGCAAAGTGAATATATCAATTAATTTAATTAAACGAAATATGCAATGAGAGGATGTAGACTTGCTATGTAGATTGTCCTGAGAAACTGTCAAGAAGGAACACTGCATTTGGTGGCAGAAATGACCTCATGTGTGCATTTGTTTTGCATTGACACATGAAGCAATAATCCGTCCTCTTAATGATTCCAGAAAAATCTCAGCCCCAGAAAATGGCATGTGCAAAAGAGATAACCCCATCAAGTGTCAATTTACAAAGGTGTTACCAAAGATAAGGAAAATCAACATGGAATTTAGAAGCGTCCAGCCCTCAACAGCAAATGCTCTGTTATCATACCATCCAGAGATCAAAAGGGAGAAGATGTAGCTATGATCTGGAGACCTGTTCTGTATACTGGGCTGCCCAGTAGGGCTTGGGACAGAGCAGTGTCACTGCCAACCTGAGTCCTGGCAGAGAGGTCATCAGCCTTTCTGAATGAACCTAGGAGTCGAGGCATCAAGAGAAAGACGATGCAGATTCACATTAAGGCCTTTGGAAGGTCTGTGATGGAAGACTGTATACACAGAAAGACGAACCAAGAAGTCACTCTTTGGGAAGGGAAAAACAGAGCAGGTGAAGTGAGAGAGGGAAGTGAGAGATTTGAGTTGTGCTCAACATTTTGAAACATGGACATGTGGTATTTCTACATAAACATCTTCTACAAATTTACAAAAATCCATTTTCTCTTCTAGGTACTTCTCGGTGGCCTACCACCTCTGTTGGCTTTATTCGACTCACAGCTCATCTTACCTGCATTTAATTGTGGCTTTGTTAACTATGGAAGATGTCAAGTAAGATGAAGATGTATTAACACTGCTCCAGCTGGTCATAGAAACTTCAGTCTTCCCAGGCTCACCTTCTGTGTGCTCATTGGGTCAGCTGCTCGAGTCTCCTCTTTGGATATAACTTAAGGCTCCACCTGTTATCTAGGCAGGATTGGCTTTAGTTCCTGGCTTTGTGAAGAGAGACCAAGTCCCTGGATCTCCTAGTAGGAGTGCTTCTGTCCTGCCTGGGCCCCTTTGATTATACTTGATGTGACTCAGGTAGAGGCTGGTTATCTGAAGCCTCAGACCTGTGGTTGGAGGGCAGAAGCACAGAGGTGACAGAGCTGGGGAATGGACTCAGTCATGTGGAAGATCGTTTGTCAGTCGTGACTATAAATAAACAATCATTTTGCACCCTCCGGATCATCAGAGCTTCTTGGTTGATGAGCTCACTGATGTACCAGGAGAAACCCTAGGCACTTGAAACTGGTAGGCGGTTTTCATAAGTACAAGTGGCCATAGTCATGAAAATATAAACACGGCTGGCATCTGAAGGACAGGAGGCTTATGTGTGGAGGCCCACAAAGGTTTCCTAGGGAGATCTGAGCTTGCTTTACCCAGCAGGGTTGCATTAGGAGATTGCTCGACCACGTGCATGGCTACTAGGTAACTGGAAAAGGGTCTGCACTTGGCTGTGCTGGGGGAGTTCTTTTGCTCCACCCAATAAAAATCCATTTAGAAGAGACAGAAAGGGCTGGTGGGTATTGATCCAGGCCATCCCGAGGCTATCCTGTGCTTCTGTCTCTCTCCCCTCTATCCTTCTATCTAAATAGTGCTCCCTCCTCCCTCCTCAGAGTACCCTGGGGGAAAAGTGGGAATGGGTCTTCCACCCTTATGGGAGCCCGCACCCCCAGCTAACAGGGTCTGTCCTAATGCTGGGTGGGCAGCGGTGAAATGGGACTGCATCAGACCAGGAAAGGTCAGTAAACCTTCCTCTCAGGGCACAACTGCCTTAGCCTAGACTCTGATGGTAGGACCCCGCCCGATTCCTTCAGTTGAGCAGTGGGCTCTCCTCCACCCTACTTTCCTGCCCTGTCTCACAGTTCCCGCTGCAGCTTCTCCAGTGATTGCGCACAGGGACTGGGGACATCTTCATTTTCTGGTTCTTTCTTTCCATCGCTCATTCCCATCTTCCTTTCTATTTCCCAGAGCTGTTAGGAGTACAATGATCAATAAATACAGGGGCCAGAAGTCCAGTGTGTTTCCCTCAGTTGAATCAACTGTGATGGCTATCCTACTTTGTGGTGATAAGGTGTCCCCCAATATATTGTGCACACTAATAAACTTATCTGGGGTCAGAGACAGAACAGCCACTAGATAGACACAGAGGCCAGAAAATGGTGGCACACACACCTTTAATCCTAGCATTCTCGAGGCAGAGATCCATCTGGATTTCCGTGAGATCAAGGACACACTGGAAACAGCCAGGCATGGTGGCACATCTTTAATCCCAGGAAGTGATATCAGGAAGCATAAAAGTATATAAGGTGTGAAGACTAGGAATTGGAGCCTGGTTAAGCTTTTAGGCTTTTGAGCAGCAGTTCAGCTGAGATCCATTCGGGTAAGGACACAGAGGCTTCCAGTTTGAGGAAACGAGATTAGCTGAGGAATTGGCGAGGTAAGGTTAGCTGTGGTTGGTTCTGTTTCTCTGATCTTTCAGCGTTCACCCCAATACCTGGCTTCAGGTTTGTTTTTTTTTTATTAATAGGCCCTTCTAACAATTTGTGCTATACTACTTTAATCATTCTGTGACTTGGCTTGACTGCACACCTCCATAGCTTAATTTACCCACTTAATTTATCACATCACAACCTCCATATCTTAGCTAGGGTTTCCACTGATGTGAAGAGACACCATGACCACAGCAGCTCTTATAAGGAAAACATTTAACTGAGGGGGCTTGCTTAGAGTTTCAGAGGTTCAGTCCATTATCATCATGGTGGGGAGCATGGTGGCATGCAGGCAGACATGGTACTGGAGGAGTAACTGAGAGTCTGACATCTTCCAGGCAACAGGAAGTCAACTGAGACACTGGGTGGTGTCCTGAGCATAGGAAACCTCAAAGCCCACTTCCACAGTGACATACTTCCTCCAAAAGTCCATACCCTCTCCAACAAAGCCACACCTCCTAATAGTCTCATTCCTTATGAGATTATGGGGCCAACTACTTTCAAATTACCACAATCTGCTTCTTGGAAAACCCCTCAGAGACACCCATTGTACCAGTGTAGCGTAAAGACCCCAAGCTATGCATTTGACTGTCATTTTTTTTTTTGACTCACATGAATACTGGTTTTTCCTGAAGAAGTAACATGTGGTTTACATTTATATCACCTGGTGTTCTCAATATCCAATCAGATGAGTTCCAAGAGAAAATGGATTCCTTTGGTGAGACCCAATTTCTCTTGTTCTTGCTACTCTCCAACCTGATGCTTTCAATATGGTGGACCTCATCCATACCTTTCCAGATTACAAAGAAAATAAGTCCAAAGACTTCAATTTCATTTGAGACTCTCAATGATAAAAGTAAGTAACTTAGAGTTCCCAATATGACTTCATTTTGAAACAAACTAACACAGTTACTAATGTTCTGAGGGCTTTATAGGCCATCTAGAAAATAGCAATCTATCCAAAGCCACGAAAATTCTGAAGCACGAATATATGAAGAAAAACATACCACCAAAGTGGACATAGACCACAATAAATCTGATCACTAGAATCACTAAGAGGAGAACCAGCAGATGTTTGAAAATCAAGACTAACATGAATTAGTCTAGAGGTGATGTTGTTTTAAGAATCATGAAGAGTAGATTCTCTATTTGGCAACTAATGAAGATTTTCCTAAATTTTTACATTTTTTTATGGTACTATGAGGAAAAGGGAACTCAAAATCATCTTTGCCCTGGGAAGGAGAGGAGCTAGGCAATGCTGTGCTTCCTGTAGTCAGGTGGCCTTGAGAGCCACTTTCCTGACAGGAACATTGAAATTCTGTAATTGTTACAAAGACTGGTTTCCACAACTCAAAGATTCCTACAGCAATCGCTACAGTGAAGGGTGCTGAGGAGAAAAAGATGTGCCAGGCATCAAAATCATTTGGGGAGTAGAACAGGACTAGACGGACCAGAATCACTTTAAATTATGTATTTGAAATGTACTCTGATCAAATTTGAAAGGCAAATTCCACCGCTTACAAGGAAAACACATTTTTAAGTCTACAGGCAAGCGTCAGAAAACCACATAGACCTGGACCATCACCTTGCTTCCCAATTCTCGCTGGCAATAGGATTCCAGGCCACTGCACCATAGCTCAGTCTGCATGACTCGATGCCGCTGTTCTCTCCCCACAGCATCGCTCTTACCAGCATATAAGTCTACTCCCAGCCTGACAGACACCTCCATCTTCTCATTTCCATTTTCCTTTCAACACAAGCCTCTAAGACGTGTTGACAGCTCTCTGTGTTGCTTTTGTCTCTCAGCTGCTTGATGAAGCAACCGCAATCCATCGCCAAACACCCCTTTAGCGACACTAATGACTTTCGGGTTGCCCATCCAATGGTCCCTCTGCGCCTCCCTCCCTCGGCTTCTGAGTGTTCTCCGCAGTTGGTTTTCCCTTCTCTCCTGATGACCCCAATTCCCTCCACTCCTTGAGTCTTATTCTCCTAGCTTCGTCACTGATATCTGCGAGACACCAATGTCAAAAGGACATATGAGAGCCTCCCTGATCCTGTGAGGTCTAGCTTATAAAAATGGATCCCTGCATTACCTGTACCCTGCGCTGAACACCCTCCATGGACCATCCTGCTGCACCTTCCTTGCTCTGTCCCATAGCTCTACCCTAGATGCCAAGCTTCTGGTAAAATCCTCCAAGTTATGATGAGTCCATGCTCAGGCCCTTTGCCCATGTGTTTTCTGCTGCTTAACCCAATCCTGCCACAGCTGCTCCCTGCCCACAAATGTTCCTCACATGCCTGTTGTGTGTGTCAGGTGACTTCTCTTCACCCACCGCACTCCCTGAACTTCCGCACAGTCCCTGGTGACGGTGATGTTCGTCTGCCTGCCTTCCTGTTCTCCTCACACTCCACAGTGGTCACACCTGTTACATTCCCATTTTCAGACACTGAGTACCTCGTATAGCATCTCTCATGACTAGAAAGGATTCCAATTCCTTAACTGAATAAATGAAATCTCCCATGTCTGTATGATCTACTCTGTCAGAGCTGGAGACATCCAACCTCATTTACTGAATAATAGATATTTATTTATTTTACCAATGCTGCTGAAAACCTATGATATGTCAGAACTGCTCAAAGTGCAGATTATAATCTTATTTGAACAAAAAACATAATATCCTGCCTTCCTGGACTTATATTAAAATGACATTTTTGTTCCTAAGTCAATGGCTCCATTATTCTGCCTTTCACATGTACTGAGGAAGCTCCATAGCTGCTTTACATTATTTTTGGATATCAGGGTTGATGTCCCTTCTTCATTCCACCCATGCAAGTGACACCTTGAAAACCCATCATGAGTTTGAACATGAAGCTGCCCAGTAAGAGTGAGTCCAATGAGGACACAGGTACATATTTTGTCATCTAAAAGGAAATGAACCCCTTCCAGGCCTGACAGCTCAGACTCTGACTTGCTGGGCAGAAGGAAGAATTTGTGTCTGGAAAGGTGGTGAATGTCTCAAATACAGAGAAATGGGAAAAGGCCCATCTCTGGAGGAATAGCCCCGTATGGAGGAGGGTTGTCTTGTTGGCAGTTTTAGTACCTGGCTAGTATGTCACTCTCCACAGATACTCTATAGGGCAGTGGTCTCAAGCTCCCTGATGCTGTGACCTTTTAATACCGTTCCTATTGTCATGGTGTCACCCAGCCATAACATTATTTCTGTTGCAACTTCATAACTGAAATTTTGCTACTGTTATGAATCATAACATACACATCTGTGTTTTCTGATGGGCTTAGGCAACCCCCGTGAAAGGGTCGAGGTGACCCCCGTGAAAGGGTCGGGGTGACCTCCGTGAAAGGGTCGAGGTGACCCCCGTGAAAGGGTCGGGGTGACCCCTGTGAAGGGGTTGTGACCCACGGGTTGTGACCCACTGGCTTGGGGAGTCTAAGCCTTCGGGTTCCATATCCCAAACTATGCATTCTTCATTGTAACCATGTAGTCCTCGGGCCAGACCTTGGTTCTTGGTAAGGTGTTAAATTTATACACATATACACATCACATGTGCAGAATGTAATATACCTCTGGTATTAAAATTTCACAAGAGTGGCTTGTGAATTTTTTTTAAGCACCCAGGAGAGTGATAATGCAAAAAAAAAAAAAAAAAAAAAAAATCCGGAAGCATGGCCATTTTCTCGGTGGTGGAGCTGAGGGCTAAGTCTGTGGCCTTAAGAACACCAGGCCAGCATTGTACCGCCAAGCAACTTCCCAGACTGAAATGTGACTTTAGCACAGGATCGGCACGTCCAGCTGTGTGAAAGCCACACTCACAAGTGAATCTCACACAAATGGCTTTTTTTTTTCTCCAGAAAGGGAAGGTAAGAGGTAGTACCACACAATTCTCCGGTCCACTTGAAAGCCTCGTTCCTTGTGATAAATACCACATCAATGCTCATTTTTTTCTGCCTCTTTAAAGAGAAAGTCAGCAATGCATGTCTCTGGCTTGGATAATTCCAGAATCCTACTTCAGACCTCCTGGGGAGGAAGCTGATGCTCAGTTGAGGAATATAGGCTTTCAGGTAGCTCCCTGTGTGAGTAGGCTCCCCCCACAAGCCCCTCCAGGGCCTGCTTTCTGCTTGATGACATCATTCCTTAAATGGAGGCCAACTTGCTCTCAAGTCCATCAGCACAGATTTAAGTGTGCCCATCCAAGAAGGTGCCTGGCTCTCATCTGATAAAGCAAATCATACCCGACTTTGTATGTGACTCTCACTATGATTTATGGTCATAAGGAACCCAATGAGGACATCCCATTAAACATGTGGGAAAGGATGGTGTGCAAAGCCACAGTTTTGAAATGCTTCAAGGCATGCTGTCAAGAGGAGGTGCAACACAGAAGCATCCTCCTGCTCAGGGGTAGTGTCTGGATAGACAAAACGAGGCATCTCTGGGTCTTTTCCTCTCGAGAGTCAGGGCACTAGGCTCTGAATCAGGGTGCACAACAGAGGTGCCTGGCATGTTGAAAGGACAGGCACATGCCTGGAACCCACTCCAGGAGGCAATTAATTTTAAACGTAAATATCACCATGTGAATATGCTGTGCAGGACCAATGGAGAAACTTAATGTCAGGTAAAAAGCAGATGACTCAACTTTAATACTTCCAGAACAAAGGAACAGTTCATGTGGAGAAAAGGGCTGAGAATTTAATCAGGGATTGAATAATGGTTAATGCTAATGAGGATATGTGAAGGCTTCGCTATTAAAACAAGAAATGGGAGGCCTGGATTAATGCTTTAAACCAAAGGAAAGACACTCTTCCACCAGTGAGAAGGATTAGGTATCTCCAGGATGGAGTAGGAAAGAAGGCAGAAGGCAGAGGTAAGAGATGAGCCAAGATGCCATCTCAGATGTCACAACTGTCCTGGGAAGGTGGCATTTCAGGGGACCTAAGTCAGAGTAGAGTGGGTGCCTAGGGAGGGAAGAGGGTGAGCACAGTATACTATTGAGGCTTAGGTTCCTGGGAGGACTGGTTCCCTTATGATTTATGAAGGAATGTTTTGAAATGTGCCCTCTCAGAATGATGGAGCATACATTTGTGTATACAGATAAATTGCACCTCTAAAGCACAGAGCAAATATCCTGAAGTTTTCTAAGGAAGCAGAAACCATCGCATTAAAACTGGATAATAAATCAGCATTCTGAAATTATCACTCCTGTGTTCTTCCGTTGGAGCATGTCAGTATTCTAAATATGCTAGTCTGGGTGAGCAAGTGTGATAAATTTAAAATTAATAAGAAGGACCACACTCCAGAGCCTGCAAGAAGGCACCCAGAGAGAACCCGGCTAACCACCAATGCTGCATTTACATGATCATGAGTCAGGTTCAGATTCAAATGTAAAATTGCCTTTCATAAGTAATATTAATTTTTCTGTAAACTGACTTTGCATTAATAACATAGATGAGATTCTATTTGTGTTGTTTTTCCTCCCTTCATTTCTACTACCACATTCCACTGGTTGGAGACCCGAAGGAGCATACTGAGAGTATGGAATGAGTTTCCCCTCCAAGGGAGGGACAAGCCAAGCCATACCCTACCCAGGCCCCCAGCATGAGGTTTCCTTCATGCTGTATCAAGTCTGGTATCAAAATGTCTGCTAGCATCCCCTTCAAAACAAGGCATTTCCCCATCTAATTAACAGCCCTCTCTAAGGTTGACCGCAGTCTTCGGACGACAGTGTGGGAGCTCTGTGCCCACAGAAGTGCCCACAGCACTGCATTCCAAGAAGGTTCACCCCTATATTTAAATGGGGGAAACTACAGTTTACGGCTCATCTACTTTAGAGCTAATGACTGCCTACTAAGCTAATAGCTATTTTCATGGAGTCAAATAAGATGCCTGTGTGTGGCGGTAGAGCGAAGGCCCCTAAGACCTGGAAAAAAGCTGGTGGAATATGCTGGGCTGATCTGTTAGTCAAGACAATCCTACCCATCTCCATGGGTGCCTGCATTACACCCCCAACACACACACACACACACACACACACACACACACACACACACACACACACATACACACACACACACACAGAGAGAGAGAGAAGGGGCGGGGTAAAAGCCCATATGTTGGTTTCCCAGGCTCTCTTGTGATTGGATGTGGCAAGGAGCCATATGAGTGGTCTGTGGGAGGAAGCGCCCTCTTGAAACTTAATTTCCTAAGAAAGAACAGCAGGTGCAGTTCTTGGGACACTTCTAACTTCCTGCTCCCTAGGCTCCACTTTGTTCCAGATGAAGTCGTGGGATCTGCAGTCCTCTTTCTCAATGACTGTGTGGAAAGCCTGCAGGCTCCTAGAGGTGCCAACCCCAAGCCACTCAGACGCCAGGCCATGGACAGGATCCCCCTTCTCTTGAATTTTTTTTTTTAATGTAAAGCAAACAAATTCCCGTTTGTTCGAGCCTCTGTCTTCCGGCTCTCTTTCTCCCAGCCAAGTTTAAGGCTGACTCATCTATCTGAGTCAGCAAACAGCCTCGTCTGTGTTACAGCAGGAGTGCCCATTGAGTTTTCTGGGGATGTTTTGTAAATTAAATCAGCAAGTTGAGACCACATATAAAAGAAATGTATATGGCGTACCTTAAAATAGTCTGGCAAACCAATAAGAAAAGGAATTCAGAGCAATAAAAAAACATCAACCTTCTTCTAAAGGCAGAGATACTAAGAAAGATTTAAGTGGAAGATGTATATGATTGTGGCACAAGACCAACCAAAAGAGAGTTCTTGAGGGTAGCTCTAGAGAAGCACAAAAGTGTCACTGTGAAGTGACCCAGTGTCTGAAGTTCTGAACGATGAGAAGTAGCAGGTCCAGAGGAAGTGAAGATGACACCAGGAACTGGCCACTTGGAACAGATGGCTGTGGACATACCTCAATGGCAGAGTACTTGGCTACCATGTGGGAGTTCCTGGCTTCAACTCCCAGCACTGCTGAAACCAGACCAAATCAAACCAAAGAGCTAAACAATCAAAGATGCACTCTTCTTCAAGGAGCATTTGGATAATTATGGGTTACAAGCCATGATGGTGGATCTGGATGGAGCTCAGCGTGGAAATACCTGCCTGGTACCTGACATGTCTCTCGCTCATTTACCATTGCTTTATTTTAATGGTTTGTTATTTTTGAGATTATACTATAATTGTACCATTTACTCCCTCCATTTCCTCTCTCCAAAGCCTCCAATATACCCCTCCTTGCTCTTTCAAATTCAAAGCCTCTTTTTCTCATTGTTGTTACATACATATATGTATATGGACATATGTTCCTAAGTATATAAATACAGTTGCTTAGTCTGTCTAATGTTACTTGTATGTATATTTTTAGGGATGTCCATTTGGTACCAGATAACCAATCAGTGTGCTCTTCCCTGAGAAAGACTATTTTCTTGCTCCCTGAATACCTTAAGGACCAAAGGATCATGGAGATTGCAGTGAGATTGTGTTCCCTAGAAATGTCAGAAGTGGCGCCCAATAATTTATTGTAACTACTCATTGGTGGCCCTTTCATCCACTGGAAACCCATGACTGGAACTTCATTATGTCACAACTGGTGTGATCACATTTAGGATTTTAACATGAGATTATCATGAATGAGGGTAACCACTAAATGCATTGGCAAGTGTCATGAGGAGAGAAGACAGGGTGGGGCATCCTTGCTGAGATGGGGGCTAGACTATTGGGAGGCATCCACAAGCTAAGGAGCATCTGAAGTCACTAGAACCTAGAAAAGGGAAAATGAGGACCTCCTCTGGGGTGTCTGGATGGAAGGTCCACTGACCCTGACCTTGGCTTTGACCTTTACTATGAGGGGAGACATGCCTTTGCCACCAAACTGCAGCAAGTGTCACTGATGCCTGTTCCACACTATTCCTGGGTCAAGGCAGAGAACCTGAGGATGGAAGGCGAGGAGAAAACAGGATCTCAAACAGAGGAAAGACAAGTAAGTGGTCTGGAAGAGTCAAGGAGAGCTAATTAGGTGTGTGTTTGTGTGTGTGTGTGTGCACACGTGCATGTGTGTTTGTCTGTCATGGTGCTGGCTGCCATAGTCATTACATAAATGCTTTTGTCTCTAGGCAGAAGGCCTTGTTTCTCAAACAGGAATGTGACTAAAGTTGGGAGTTTGGAACAGAAGACGATTAACAAATGCAGAATTCCCTTCTGACATAAGGTTTGCAGCTAAACTTTTCAAATAACCCTATAGCTGATTTCTGCACACTTCAGAGGGCTGAGGTACAAACATCTTTGCTGGATTTGACCTTATCTGAATATCTTCCATGGTCATTCCTCTGTTCATTTAAAAGGAAACCATTGATTCTGCCCTAAAATTAAACTGGTCTAAAAACTATCGTCAAAATGAAACCAAAAGGAGCCAGATGTGAAGGACTGGGTCCTAAGCAAAGCTCCAACCACCAGGCTCCATTCTTAATCTTAGCAGAAGCAGGGCTAGGCATCTTCTTCAGCATAACTGTGGGCATCAGAATCTGTCCTGGAGCCCTCCCTGGTACCTAGCTTTATCTCTGATTTTAAGAGATCTCAAGATCTGTAACCCAACCTGACCCCTAGCTCTTGGACATCTGCTAAATTGTTGAGTCTACCACAAGCACAGCTGGACTCCTGAGCACATGGGAATGTCTGTCTTGGCAGTCTCAAATTGCTGAATGACCCTTCCCTTCCAGATCCCCCAAATTCACCCTGGCCCTTCCCTTCCAGCACCCTCAAATTCACCCTGGCACATCTACATGGTCAGGCACCCTCGCCTGCCAAGCGCTGCAATCTACCAGCTAGCCTCCTGGCATTTTTCTATGTCCTACTTCACTGTCTTCCTTCACCGAGCACCCCTGTGACTCTTCGGTCCCCCATCTCCACATCTTGGCTTCTCTAGATTTGTTTTACTCTTCTAGAATTCCAGCTAAGTGATTATGACGGCAACGATGGTTGACACAATGCCATTAGTCAAATGCCCCCCCAATCTGTGCTCCGATCCTAGACATCCCTTTCTTTAAGAATTCACTCATAGTCACCTTCTTGGCACAAATCTCTACCCAGTGGCTTTTTCCAGATATTCTACAACATGGCCAAAAAGAATGTCCCATTTATTCTCTGCATAAAATTATCATTTTTCTTGCACTATCATTTGGTTCTGAAATATATACAAAAGCCATGAGTTGAAGGCTTGGTTCCTGGCCATGACTCTATGGGAGGTGGGATCTTTTAGGACAAGCCTGGTGGTGGTAAGGTAGGTGACTGTGATGCAATCTTGAAAGTGATATCGGTACTCCATTTTTCCTCCCCAACTCCTGTGAAGTAAGGAACTCCCTTGTCACATGCTTCTGCGCTGCTGTTCCACCTCATCACAGACTCCAAAGCAATGGGCCCAGCCATCTATGGACCAAAACATACAAAACAGCGAGTCAAAGAAACCTTCGCTCCTTTCTCATCTGTCGGTTCTGGCCGGTAACTTGTCAGAGTGACAGGAAGTTGACTCCACCTTCCCTACACCTTCAGTGTCACCCTTGCTGTCCCGTTACTCAGACTCACAGCAGGACACGCCCCTGGATACAGCTTTCTCCTACACCACCCATCTGCCATCAGCAAGTTCTGCCAACTTTATTTGCCACATGTCTCTGAACGTGTGATCTGTCCCAACCCCAGCTTCTCTTCTGCTTCTCAGTCATCTCCGGATCCTCATAACACAACCCTGCTGCCCCTGCCCATGTCTCCACTCCACAAATCCATCTAGAGCGGTTACTCCAGCAATGCAGCTGAGCGAACAACTCCCTGCTCAGTGTAGCATGGAAGCCGACTCTGTAACAGGGACAGCTCCCAGGTCTCCACAGCTCCCCATTCCTGCCAGGACCCCTTTCTTGCCTGAAGCATGAAGTCGTCCAAGGCTTAGGAGGGGATGGGAAGAGTACTGCTCAATGGGACACTTGGGGACTCAGGTGGACATGGGTTTCATCTCCTCATAGAGACCCAAAATTCTCATGCCAGAGGGAAATCAGCAGTACAGTGACTCCTCAAGGAGGTGCCTCACATCACCATTGCCTGTCATTGGGAAGCCAGTCTCCCAAGCTCTAAGAGCAGAGTACTACAACCTGCTGGCAGGTAGCGACTGGCCAGCAGCTCAAGCCACAGCCACTGTGCCTTGTAGCTATCTGCTCAGAATCCCCCTCCCCACATTCCTCCACAGCTTCCAGCTCTGATCTCCGAGTTTCACAATCCATAATGAAGATCAAGAGTCCAAAACACCAGGACCCACGTCCAGAAAATTCTGATTAGATTAGGATACAGCTCAACAACCTACACTTTAAACAACCACCAATGAGGTTATGCTACTGCTGGTCATGAGCCAGTTTTTAAGAAATACTGGCCATGGCCCTAGGTAGCAGCTTCTTAAACTACCGTGGTGTCCCAACACTGCCTCTGCCTCTATGGAAGTCTGTTTGTGTTCACTCCTTCGAGAGAACTTGCCCCTGAGGATGTGGCTGCAGCTCTCTGTGGGATTTGCTTCCTTCATGTGTGAGCACAACCCCTCCTCGGCCTCCTCTTCACGTCCTGTCCCTTTTCTGGTTCAGCCTGGACACAGCTAAAGGAATGAGGGTACTGGGAAGTGATCAGCACCCACCAAACACTAGTGGGGCTTTGGGGCTAGGGATTATCTTTTCTGTTTTTCAAATGTATAACTTTTAATTAATTAATTTATGTGTGTGAGTATGTTTGAGTGTGTGTACATGCATTTACATGTCATGATGTCATGCAACATGTAGCCATCAGAGGAAACCGTGTCAGAGTTTGTTCTCTCTTTCTGTCACATGGGTCCTGGCAATGGAAGTCGGGTCATCTGGCTTGGTCCCAAGTGTGTATTTTTGGAGTAGAATGTGATGTTCTGATGTATGTAAACATCGTACTTGGCCTGAAGCCTGATTGTCAAGTCAAAGGATATCTCCTTCACTGGACTTGGCACTTAAGTTTCAGGAAGAAAGCTCCTTTGCTAGACATCACAGTTAAGAGCAGGGGCGTTTCCATCTCCACATACAGTAAAAGGTATACAGAAGATGTTCATCGTGTGTTAGTGACGCGAGGGGATGAACAGAGAGTGGTCACTGCCACCCACACCATCACGGCACCCTCCAGCCCTTTCCATCCTCCCGCTCTCGAAGGAAGTCGTCTTGAACAGCACGGCCGAGCCCAGGCGGCAGCAGGGCAAGACGTGGAGCGTTCTCTGTGGTTTTGCGGCCTGGTGCTCTGCGGCCTGGTGCTCCACAGCCTGGTGCTCCGCGGCCTGGTGCTCCAAAGCCTAGTGCTCCACAGCCTGGTGCTCCCGAAGGCCCGTGCAGTCTGAGAGCTCAGCCTGCTCAAAGACGGCCCTGTGAAAGCTCCCACGAGTCGCCTCCTGAACATTTGCTTTGAATCTAGCCCAAACCACAGCCCCAGCCTCACCCTGGCCCCTCACTCCTTTTCCAGTGCCTTCAGGCAGAAACCAGAAATAGCACTTGGCAGAGGAAGGGAGGAACCAACAAAAGCCTAATGCTTCCTTGACCTTCAAATACTTTTTAAAAAAATGAAAGAAAAACAGACCAACAGGTTTCTGGTTTTCTTGCTTCTTGCACAGATTCTACCTGAGACATATGACGGGCTGGGCTTTTAGGAGAACTGAAGATATTGTTGATGGGTCATTCTCCCGGTGTTTGTTTCCTTTGTAAGCACTCCCCTTGCTTGTGTGAAACACGAAGATCACGGTATTACTAGCGCGCTGCCCATATTAACTTTTTGTGATGGGTGTGTGTATGTGTCTAGTGTTGTATTCCATGTTGGCTTTCAGCTCAAGATCTCCCTGACCAGTCTCACAGGTGGTGTGGATTACAGGCTTGCATCTGGGTTAATTCCTACTTCAAAGTAGAGGATACATTTTAAAAAGACTCCAGTTCACTGACTCAATATAGGCCCCACTCTGGGGCATGAAGCATTGTCTGTGACATTTAATTCTGAGTACTAACTAATATTAATAGCAGCAGCAGGAACAGCAGTTCCGAGTGCTGGGCACTGCTGGACTCCTGAATGCTTTACAGTGTATACACTGGAGATGTGAGGGTGTGAGAAGAAAGGTGACTGATCACTCACCCTCTGGGAAGCCAGGAAGTCTGACTCCAGAGCTCCCAGCTCATCTGCCCACTCACTAGCCCTGGATAAGAAAATTACACAATTCATTTTGAGAAAAACATTTTGGATCTGTTGTTGTTGACATTCTCTCAAGGAATGAGAGGTTCTTCTTGTGAACGAACTTCGCAAGTCATCAGATGGCTCTGATCCACAGAGCAGCCAGGGAGGGACAGGGATGGTCCTCATGAGCAGGGTCTGGAGTTGTGTGCACACGGCTGCTGGGTTCTTATCCCTTCACTAGGCTCAGTGGATGGATCTTGGTCAACACAGCTCTGGAGGGGCACCACATCTGCACAGAGCCATGCCTGCCAACAAGGCAGTTAGTTCCCACTTGTTGACCCCAGCTCTCCAGGGAAGAAACAGACACTTAAAAACAAAATTATACTTGTTCCTTGTGAAAGACATACTATAATATACAGTTCTTCCAACCTCTGAAGGATATAGAGGAAGGAAGCTATCCACTCTTCAATAGGCAAAGGAGTACTTGACTACATACAAAACAGCACCTAACTGGGATTTCAATAACACATGAGGGGGCTGGAGAGACACCACAGTGGCTAAAAGCACTTCCTGTGTTTTCAGAGGATCTCAGTTTGCTTCCCAGCATCCACATCAGGAGGCTTACAACCACCTATAACTCCAGGTCCGGCGGATCTGACCTCCTCTTCTGGCCTTTGTGAGCATCTGTACACAGGCACACACACACACACACACACACACACACACACACACACACACACACACACAATCTTTAAGTAAATAAATTACACCTAACAAGGATTTTATGAACCTATATGGATTAAAAATATTTTCTGAGAGTCATTAGAGTGAGAAGGATCTAGGTTTCTGTGAAAGCAAACCAAAGCCCAGGAAAGAAGAAAGTGAAACTATAGACTTCTCCGTGAGAAACCACAACCTAAAGCTTCTCTAAGGTTTGCCATGCACAGTGAGCTGGCTTCCGCATTCTGCCTGGGAATTCTTTAAATGAAATGTTTAAGATTTGTTTTATTTTATGTGTATGAGTGTTTTGCTTGCATTTATGTATGTGTACTACATTCATGCTTGATGCCCTTGGAGGTCAGAAAAAGTCATCAGACGCCCTGGAACTAGCATTAAGGATGGTTGTGAACCACCATGTAGGTGCTGGGAATCAAAACTGCATCCTCTGCACAAGCAACAAGTGCTCTTAATCACTGAGCAATCTTGCCGGCTCCTTTAAAAGCTCTTGCTGCCCAGCTGGGGTCCAGCTCAAAGCCACCCTCATGCTGTGTTGCCTGGTTCATGCATCCTTTGATGCTCAAATGAATACTCATTATATCTAAAGCCTTTCTTTTAACAATATAAAAAGCATGTCGCAGTATTAGGAGATACATAGATACCCAAGGGAGCTATTAAGTGACACAAGGTAGAGACATACAGGAAGGTGGAGTGGGGATGGCCCCCTGGAACGTGAAGGGGTGCTGCCGGAGTAAGGGGTGGATATGAGATGTCCTTACAGGTACTGTCAGAGCAAGGAGTAGGTGAGAGATGCCCTGTAAGAAGCCCTCTGCAGGGAATGTGCTTGCAGAACTGAAAAAGTTGAAAAAGGACTGTTTATTAAATATCACACATAAAATTTTTGGTATGCTTATGTAATTTTCTAATATTTAAACATTATATAACTTGTAACTTGGAGATACTTGCTCGGGAGGTGGTACACATTGATTCTTGCTTTTTAATATTAGAGAGGGATTTTTCTTTAACCAACAGACATGTGGGAAAAGCTAACAGAATGACAATTTTATACCATTTCTTCCCCTAATTTTATACCATTCTTTCCTTAAAAACCAAACTAAGGACTACAAAACACTGTGTATGTTTGAAAACAGCATATTTAAATACCTCTGCTTTGAAGGCTTAGAAGATTAGTATAAACAACATGAAACTATATAGGAACAGACGTTAAGCTTAAGGTAAACAAATGCTCCAAGATTAGCAATAGCCATGGACAAGGAACGTGTTGTTGGTTTTGTTTTTTTTGGAGTTTGGCTACTTCTGATCCACCCTCCCAATTCCACTGCTGTTTGTTTCCTTTCCTCCCACCTCACCCCCATCCCAGAGCTGGCACGGAGGTGTGACCAGGTGTTTGGATGCCTGCCGCCATGCACTCATAGATGGAACAATTATAATTAGATAATGAATAACAGCACTATTCCCCTGAAAATCACTCTGCCTTGAAGGACAACGAAAACAGATCAAAAGGAAGGGTAGAGGAAGGCAAACTAATTTAAAATGATACACCAGTGTCCCAAATAATTGGCTTAGAGCCACGCAGACAGAGAGCATGTAGAAATAGGCTCTGGATTCCCTCCGTTGGAACCAGCCTTGAGGCTGGTCTCTTCCTGGGACACCATCTTTCTGTCTGCTCTAAAATAAGGTTCATAATATTGGTTTAAGAAGGTAAAGGAAATAGCTCTTTATGTAAGAGCTTGGGGTCATTTTCTTTAATACATTTTAAATCGTATCTCTGAGGCGAATGCCCCCCAATATAGAAAGAACACCCAGTGTGTTGGTGAAATTTTGTTCCTTTGGTCATTTATTCACCAGATATTTTATTGAAGACAAGACAGGCAAACCCCATGCAAATGTTTGTGTCTGGTTGGTTATAACTGATGAGATGCATGTAAGGTCATTATTAAGTCAATTAATTAAAGACTGTTATATGCAAAAAAGCTACCATGCAGAGAATTACACAAGCGTCCCTGGCTATTTGCAGAGATTGGGGCATCCAGGGAAAACAGTGAGTCTTGTTATTAAAATCTCAGAGTTGTTTGTTTGTTTGGTTTTTTTTCAGCTCTGTTCATCACAATGTTGAGACATCTCAACTGTACCTTCAGAGGGCAACCTGGTGCCTATCTGCACACTATCCCTCCATACTTGAGAGTCTTAGGTACAGTCTGTGCTGTTCATCCTCTGTCTGCCTGGCAGGAAAAGTGAAACAGTTCAGCCTTCTTGTGTACTCCACATAGAATACCTCCTCCCATGTCCATCACTAACACCCGGCCCAAACTGCTGTTGTCACATCTCATCTACATTAGCGATGACCTCAAAGCCCATCTGGGGCCTCTGCCTTTTCTTCCTCACAGCACTGTAGCCAGTGACAGTAGCAACCAAGCAAAAGTCATTGACAATGATCAATGCAGACCAAAGTCAATGCTCTCCCACGGGACCACAACCACCTCTCCAATCTCTTGGCTTACCCTTCTCTTCTGTATACTCGCTTCCTTGCAAATATTCATAATTAGAATTCTTTTGCTGTGGATAATGCCATCCTTTAGATATCAGATCCTCATATAGCACTGTCAGGGAAGTCTTCCATGGTAAACTCCTTCTAGATACCAGCATCCTTTGCCACCAACCCTGTGTAGCCTCACTTTCTAGCCAGTAGCCATTCCCTACCTCCACCACAGTGCAATGTCCTAGAGACAGAGATTTATCATCACACGTGCTGTTCTCCCCGGCTTTGAGAAAAAGACTGCAGGGTTATTAAAACCTGTGCATCTTTAATGGGTATTTTAGATACATATATCTGTGGGCCGCCATTGCATAGGAAGGACATTTTGGTTCTTCTTTCCAGTGGGTTTTCACTATTTTGCTTTGCCTTCATCCTATCCTCCCCCCCGCCCCCTGCCCCCCCCCCCCCCCCCCCCCCCCCCCCCGCACTCTACTCATGTTCATAACCCAAAATGCTGTGATATCAAATCAGGCAGGAGGGAGATGACACTGTGCTTGCTTATCAGGCCAGCAGCAAAAGAATTCATCCTCCATGCATGAGTGAGCCTGGCCAAGGACAAGCCAGTCACACGCTCAGCTGAAAACCCCACAGGACAAATGCATTTAGTTGGAACAGTTTCTGTGCATGAGCCAGATTCCCACATCATACGAAAATCATGAGATTCCCACATCCTCAAAAATCATGAAATCATTTCTGCTGAACTCACACAAGAAAAAAAAATGTCTTTTGGCTGAAAATGAAAACACTCAGCCTAGAAACATTGTGCTAATGAAAAGTAACATTCTGTCATATTCCAAAGTATCTGGGAGATTGCTGATGGGAACACTGCTGTCTTCAGAATATTTGTAAAACGTAACCCTAACATCAGCACTCTGTTTTAAAGACCAGAGAGGGGGGAAAAACAAATGGGATGGATCCGAGAACTCTCAATGGCCGTAGACATTGGTGATTCAACTTTCAGTTTTTTTAATGTAAATTTAGCATTTTACCAAACTAAGAAAATCTTAGAAGTTCCCTCCATTGGTGACAGGAGAAGCAATAGCTCTCCCACTCTGAAGCATCCTGGAGCTCTTGGGACAATAAGGCTGACAGTACCACTTGGTATTGCTGCTTCTTCTAGGCTTGTTGGGTAGCAGTCCCTCACCCTGGAGACCACATCCCGTGTGCAGTCACAAGACGCAACTCCGTGCACGCCTGCCTCCCTGGTATCTCTGGAGCTGGCTAGTCTTGCTACAATGTAGAGATGCTTCCCACATGTTATGAAGAGTGGATGGTGGATAGAGTTCGTGTGTGTGTGTGTGTGTGTGTGTGTGTGTGTGTGTGTGTGTGTGTGTGTGAATTTAAAAGCCTTTGAGTTTAGGATTTGCAAGCAAGAAAAAGCATTTATGTCACCACACAATGTAATAAATAAGTGAGGCTGCTTCTCTCTGGGGAGAGCTGGACAGATGTCCCCATTGCTCTCCCATATGTTCTGGGGGCTGCCTCAGGTCCTCAAGTCTGCCTCCAATCCCAACCAATCTGTATGTTATTTCCCTATGCAGAGGGCTGGGAGTCAACAATAGCAACAGAATGTAAAACCAAGCTTCAAAAATCTGTGTTCTATCTTATATAACATGGTCAACCCCACCCCACTGAGGAGTCCTCATGGCTGTTTAGCTTTGGTTTGTGAAGGACATGAGTCCTATTCCCATTACTTAGTGAATCTTTCACCGGCTCTTTGCACTATCCTGCTGCCCCCACCCCATTCAATGTTCTACTCAGTTAAGATTCTTTTTCTCCACAGTCTAGCCTCAAATGAGGTCTAGAATTTTTGCTCAACTTTACTTCATTCTGAAGCCTTCCCTCCTTCAGGATTTTTCTCTGTGTATCTGCTGTAGGTGCCTTTATTTTGGTTGCTGATCTGTGTATTTCTGCATCAAAACCAACTTCAGCCTGACATGAATAACAACATGTAAGCAAGGACTCCTTACAGTTTTACTTATTTTTCTGTTTCCTTGTAAGTTACTAAGATTCTCCTTTTTCTATAAATTTTATTCCCTTTTTCCAAATTCCAGATAAAGATCCCCATCAGGCCGACAGGTCCTGTGTGTTAGGTTGGAGGGGACCAGCAGGCTGGGGCTCTGTATCCCCACCAGGAGCTCCATTGCCTTCAGCATTTCTTCAAATACTGTTTCCTTTTTCTGATTTAAAAACTTTTTCCCAGACAATACATTTGTCATGTTTTTTCCTCTCCCAATTCCTCCCACATCCATATCCACCCAATTTCATGTTCCTTTTATTTTTCTCTCTTTAAAACAAACAAAACCCAAACAACAAAAATATCTTATCTTCATGTAAGTGCTGAGACATCCTATTATCCTCACACCTGCACTTTGATTAGCTTGCTGATCATCAGCAGTAGTAAACATTTTCTATCTAAATTATGTTAGCTTTTAGTTATCTGAGGACGCCACCTTCTACTTGGAAGGAATCATCCATCAAGCCTGGTTCCATAACACTGAAAAATGATTTCCAGGTGAAAAATCTAGGGTACCATCTTGTAATACCAGAGTGGAAGTCTTTCAAAACAAGGCTAAAACCTGAAAGAAGAGAAGACAGAGTCGTGGCCAAGCATCTAGACTTTATATTGAGGACTAAAGAGCCACTGTGGACTGAAGGCAAGTCCCCCATTGGCTCATTTATCTGAACAATGGTCCCCATTGATGGTGCTGTTAGGGGAGGTTTAGGAGGTTTGGCCTTGTTGGTGTGTGTCAGTTTGGAGTGGGCTTTGAGAGTTTAACCTTTCACCCTACTCCAAATTTACTCTCTCTGCTTTGTGTTTGTAGTTCAAGATGTGAGCTCTCTGCTTGCTGCTCCAGCCCTGGCCTGCCCGCTGCCATGGCTCTTCACCATGGTGGACTCCTTTCCCTCTGGAATCATGACTGCAAATAAACCCTTCATTCCATAAGATGTCTTGGTCATGGTGTTTTATCACAGCAGTAGAAAAGTCACTAATACATAGGTCTGGATAAATATTCTCGAAATATATACTAAAAATGAAGCAGGGGCTGAGACAGAGACTCAGTGGCAGTCGGCTTGCCTAGCCTAAGTGAGACCCTGTTTTAATGCCCAGAACAACAAAAGCAAAGAAAAATTAATATACAAACAATCCTGTATATATATATATATATATATATATATATATATATATATATATATATATAAATTTATTGCGCCTAACTGAAAATTCTATTTTAAAAAATATTATATATCATATATATTTTAAATATATAATAAAATACATATATATTTTTAAATAGAATTTTCAGTTAGGCACAATTTAAATATCCAATTTTGCAGCACTATGTGTATAATTTAGAGTGTTCACTGGTGCATGGCAGGGATGATTAAAAGAAATTAAATGACCAAACTAAAAGATTCCAAATATCAATTAGTCATCCCTACAGGCTACCATCGCTGCAAGTGCTCCAACCATAACTTCTGCCACCTCTTGTTAAGGTAACGGCCTTCTTGTCCTTTGCACTTCGCTGAAGAACTGTGACTCCCGAGTGACTCATTTCCTTCTATCCTTCTCCAGCAGCTCCTGTCGTCTCTGGCTTTCAGTTTTCATAGATGGAGTCTAAATACCTGTGTGGCTGTGGCACCGGGTACCCAAAGCAGTCATTTCTGGGTCAGCTGAGTGCACCACCCACAGCCAACACTTGTATGCACAGCTACAGACCAAGACCATACAGTGACAAGATAATTTAGTATCAGTTACTACAGGTCTGTGTAGAAATCTCGGTCCACATGAGCTTTGCCACACAAGCATAGAGACTCAAGTTCAATCGACAGAACCACGTTAAAGTGCCAGGTATGGCTGTGTCCACTTGTAATTTCTGCCCAGAGATGGAGACAGGTGTATTCCTGGGGCCCACTGGCCACCCAGTCTAGCCTACTCAGCAAGTTCTAGGGCAGTGGATGGCATCAAGGTTGATGGGATGACATCAAGGTTGTCCTTTGGCTCCCATGTTCATGCACACACAGAAACACACATGTACACACAAAAGAATAAGTTAATCCAGCCGGGCGGTGGTGGCGCACGCCTTTAATCCCAGCACTCGGGAGGCAGAGCCAGGTGGATCTCTGTGAGTTCGAGGCCAGCCTGGGCTACCAAGTGAGTTCCAGGAAAGGCGCAAAGCTACACAGAGAAACCCTGTCTCGAAAAACCAAAAAAAAAAAAAAAAAAAAAGAATAAGTTAATCATTCCCATTTGATGTTGTCTATCTCAGGCTTTTCTTCACATGGTCCGATTTTGTGGAAGGACCATTTTGAAATTGTTACCTCCAGGTAGCAGAAGGTGAGTGATGCTGAGAGACCCACAGGCAGTGTTGCTCTGCAGGACATCACAGGGTTCATCTTCGCAATGTTTCCATCCATGGCCCTGCTTTCTCAGGAAAACCAACAGTGACCAACAGGGCATTGGGCAGCATTTAAAATCACAAGGACTCCTTGAGCATTTGATGCTATTTCCAGATTACAAAATTAGCTATTCAATTATATTTTCCTTTTTTTTTTGATAACACATATTGGTTTTTATTTCTTTCTGGTCTTTTTTCTTGGTCTGTGCATTTGGTAAGAGCAAAGCTGGAAACCTAACGGTTTGGTGACAGTGTATGCTTTCCATCTATTCACTGTAAGTCTTTACTGAACTATTTTATAAAGTAATGAGACAACAGCAGGAAAATACTTAAAAAATAAATTGGGGTTAGCTGGAAGATAGAGGTCATGAGGCGATCTTTTGCCATTTGCTTTCTGTAAATGTCGAGGCAACTGTACAATCATTGAATAGCTTTCATCAATGACTTTAACAGTGTTCTGCAAGTCAGTTTGACTTGCTGCATTTATCCTTAATTTGAATGACTTAAATGCTTTCACTTTTCAGTTTCATTTAGAGTATTTTTTTTATTGTGTGTGTGCACTGCATTTGGGTATGTGTGGGTGCTACACCATAGGTGTGGAGGTCAGAGGGCAACCCCGTGGAGTCAGTTCTCCCTGTCCATCTTCACCCAAGTCCCAGGGATCAGACTCTGGCGATGAGGTTTGCAGTGAAGCCTCTCTACTCTCTCAACAGCCTTACCGGCCTTTCATTAGGAATTTCCCTTTGATGCTGAATGATGAACAAGTGAGAGGACCTTTATGTTGTGGGGTATTTGTACACTGTGGGGAGGTGTATGTGCTGTGATTGGTGTAATAAAAAGCTAAATGGCCAATAGCTAGGCAGGAGGTATATGCAGGATTTCTGGGGAGAGAAAGGAAGAGGAGGAGATGAATCTAGGAGTGTGAGGACCCCAGGAGACATGGAAAGGAAACAGGAGGTGCAAGATGAAAGAAAGATTAAAAAAAAAG
Organism: Peromyscus maniculatus bairdii; assembly: GCF_049852395.1. NCBI lineage: Eukaryota > Metazoa > Chordata > Mammalia > Rodentia > Cricetidae > Peromyscus > Peromyscus maniculatus. The sequence goes on along the minus strand of NC_134866.1, from coordinate 5,738,009 downwards.
TAGGTTAATTTAAGTTATAAGAGCTAGTGGGATAAGTCTAAGCTGAGGTTGAGCTTTCATAATCAATAAGAAATCTCCATGTCATTATTTGGTAGCTGGCTGGTGGGACAGAAAAATGCCCACTACACGCATGTCCTCTGGAAGGTAGCCAAATGCTTACAATATTTCCCCCAAACCTCACTGGCTAGTGATGCCCCATTTACAACATAAAATCACTCACCAGTCTTATGTGGTTGGAGAGCTATACCAACTGAACTCAGGCCTGCAGCTGGTTTATATTGCTGATAAATTAAGAAAGTTTTGTGCGTATTACTAAATTATGATAGAAGATAACATGCACGAAACTGAAAAAGATGTTAGTTGTATGTGTATTATCATATACAAAAGTTATACGCATTTCAAAATTTAAGGCAAATGGAGTTTTATTGAGACAGAGCATGCTTGTTTGCTTGAATGTTTTCTGTGGTTTCTTTTGTGGAGAGCATTGAAGAGTGCAGATAAGCATCAACTGGGGGCTTGTTAGCAAAGCCCTGCCAACCATGGGGACACCAAGGTGTTGTGCTGCACTGTCCTGGCTGGTTTCATCCCCTCAAAAAGCAGAGACTGTGGGTGCACACGATGTCCAGCTGTCTACTGATTCTCAGTGACACTACATTTTCTTAGGTATTGCTTTTTTAAATTAAATTGTCAATTAATTTTATCAACTTAACAAAAATAAGTCCAGTGAGATATTAGTTGAGCATGTCAACCTAATAGATGAATTTGGCAAAGACTGGCCCAGTTGTAATACCATTTTCACCCAATAATATGGTATTATTATATATACCCTGAGGGAAAATTCATTTTTTTTTTCTAAATTTCTTTTACTTTTCTTAGGGCAATTGAGACATGTAAGTAATAAAGATACCAGAATTTCATTAGTCAGTGGAAACATGAAGTTTGCTCAGTAAATAGTGTTAAAATTGGCTGAAACTCAGTGGAAAAAGTCCTTGCATCATCCGACATCTAAAGCAAATTCCTACGCAGAGGTTAAAGTCTAAAAAAGTCTCTATGGGTGGGTAAGGAGTGGGTGCTATCTAGAGACAGATATCTGTGGAGACAGAAAGATCAACAGATGGATATGTGGACACAGAGACACAGAATCTGAATTTCTGCCCATGCATGGGTAAAGTTTTGCCATAATTTCAAGATGACTCTTCCCTCACATACACAGTGAGAAAACATATTGCCCATCAGTCTATAGACTTATAGGGCTACTGGCAACAGGCCTCTCTCTAGAAATTCTGCACACAGAGCACTATTAACATGCCTGGGTAATTTAAAGGCAGTTAGCTCATTAACTGGACACATACCCAGGGAAGGTTAAAAACTCAAGGTCCCTGTCCACCTGTGTATTCAATTAGCTTGTCTTCTATTCTGATATGAAGCCTTCCACAAGCATGACAGAATTTAATTAACTGTACATTCTCTCTCTATCACATTTGTCAGAATTCATAAATTGATCAGGAATAGTCTACTCAGATGTATTCCTGGGACGGTGAGATCCTGGGAAGCCAGGAACTGAGGGAGAAAAGCACCAGGGGGTACAGGGCACACAGACAGAAAGAGCGGCAGGCGATCAATTTTGAGACCTTGAAGCTGGTTCTTTTAAAACATTATTATTGTGGCTAGACTTTTTTGCATCAATATTTCACAAAAATTATCAATAGTTTGAAAAACCTAAATGGGATTTTCATCCCCCTTTAAACTGCTTCTTTGAACCTTTCAAGGATTAATTCAAACTTACAATGCACATTGGCCTCCAAAAAATGAAACAGATAAATAAAATCAGAACATCAATTTTTCTTTCCAAATATACTCACTATTGTATGTATCAGTATAACACAGGGAGAAATGTACAATTAAATGCTTATTTATTTATTTATTTATTTATTTATTTATTTATTTATTTATTTATTTATTATTTATTACCCTACCTAGGCTGAAGCACACTATTCTTCTTTGATAATGACAGCTGTGTTTTCTTGCACTGTCTATAAAGCCTGCATTTGCACCCAATGCTCTGTTCAGCAGTTACCGGAATGCAAGGCGGATGTTAAGGAAACAATGGAATGAATAATATTTTTGGTCTGCAAGAAGTGGAGTTGAAGCACAAAACAGCTGTGCATTTAAAACATAAAGCTCCCCTACTTAGTGTTATCAAAAGAAAATGTTGTTTTGGTTTGGGTTGCTTTGAAAAGAACTCACACCAAGAAAACTTAATAGCTGACAAGTACAGTTGGAGGTTCTCAGCTCATAGCATGGTAACGACTACAAACGTACCCAAGAGCAGAAAGAGCCACGCACATTTCCGGTGACTCCCTCTCCTCGGCACCGGTGGGGTTAGTATGTTTGCCAATGCCTAGGCTACCATCTAGGACGCCACCTGCCCTTAACCACTGGCCTCCTCCCAAATAATAAATCTGGATCTTTGAGGTCTACCGAGAACATCCCCTGTGCCTTCTTTTGATAGGACAAGTTCCACGAGGATGAGGAGGGAAGAGCCAATACATTCATCACCTGATCTGTGGAAGGGGTCGAAAGGAAAGAACTGAAAGCGTTCCTACACACAGGGCAAAGGACTCAACGCCATGTCACAGTTTCTTAGAGCCTCCATGCTAAGTGGGGGCACCGTCTATATCACAGAGCTGGCTGGTGGATCTTAGGAGATAAAGGACAGAGCCCAGGGGTGCATGCTTCCCTAGCACCCATCTCCACACCCAGATCATGGCTGCCAGCCCACTCAAGAACAACTGCCACACATGTAGATGCTAACAACGATGACCATGAGAGGGCTACGGGCACCTCGGAGTCATTCCTGCTTTAACCGATTCAGTCCCCACAAAATGTACATGAGATAGTCACCCATTTCCTTACCGAGGCTCCTCCCTGTTGTTATACTGATGGTAAAGCCGCTGGTAGAGAGGGCTCTCCAATGAGCTGTCCGCAAGTTACGCAGTGAACTGCCAAGGAAGCAGCTTCCATGATGTCACCCATGCTGGGCGCATGGGGAGATTTCAGTGACACAGTTGTCTCTGTGTCACTCATGGTCCTGTAAATAACCTGCCATTTACACTCTTATAAGTGACCCCAATAAAGCTCACTGGCTCACTGAGCAAGACTTAAGTGCAATAATTTTTTTTTTTTTTGGTCTGTTGCTGGTGCTCTAATTGGGGTAAAAATACACTTGCTTGTATTTCTCTAGAAAAGTCACAACAGCAGAGAACATTTACTTACTTTGTTAAATGTCTTCTCTATCCACCCACCCACCAGCGCACTTCAGTTTTTATGTATCTCAAAATACTTTTTATAGATCTGTCTGTCTGTCTGTCTTATATAATTTTATATATAAGCACCCTGTCCTGCTTACTAAAGCTAATCAAAGAAATGATTTTAATTGTGATCTTTCACATGATTCCTCAGACTATCCAAAGTTCTTTGCCTTTCTGTAAAAACTACAATCAGATCTATACTTCTACAAAAACCACTAATGGATTTATCTGTGAGTTTAACTGAATATGTGCAATGACCTTGAGAAAGTTTCTAACTTAGTAACTGTGAGTTTCACTTACGTCAATGATATTGAATGTACTTTTCTTTGGTTTTTAGCCAAATGCCTTTTAGATCCCATGTAATGAGAAATATAGAAATCTAACTCAGGATTTCATTTACTATCAACTTTAACTATTTTGGTGTTTGACAAAATTATGAAATAAATTATATCTCTACTTTTCAATTTCTCTGGTCACCATGTATCGAAGCAAAACTGATTTTTTTTTGTATGCTGGGCTTGTGGCACAAACTCTGCTCCTGCTTGAGTCTGACTCTGAAACCCGCACATGAATACTGTACCCACAAGAAGAGTTGGCTGCTTCCTTTTAGGTTCAGTGCCATTTTTTCCTGCCTTATTTCACTTCCAGCCCTACAATGAAATGGAACAGAAGCGTCTTCATTGCTACATTTCAGAGGGAAAGTGTTCAAGACATGATCACAGAGCCAACATGAGCTGTATGTTTCTCAGACATGCCATTTATTGACTTAAAACTGCCTTGTTCTAAATGGCTGGGGTTTTTTAAAGGTCATAGATGGGAGCTAAATTTTTGACAAATTTGTACAGTTATTATAATTTTCATACTCATTTTCTCTTTTATTCTGTGTATGCAGAGAATAAAATGGTTAAGTTGCAAGTATTCAATTCCCCATGTAAAGGGGAAATTAACACACTTAAGGTAGATTTTCTGGTGTGTATATTGGTAGATGGTATTGCTAAAATATTTTGCATATATATTTATTAGGAATGCAGTCTGATCATCTCAATCATCTTAACTTGGTCTGATAACTGAGTTATGTTGGCCCTATGGACTCAGCTGAGGTGTCTTCCTGTTTTCTCTTTCTGAACTGGTTTGAGAAAGGTTGACCTTGTTATATCTCTTGATTATAGAATCATTTCAAGGACTTCTTAGCCAGGTGTGATGAAGCATTTCTGTAATCTTGCTTGCACTCAGGACACAGAGGCAGGGGGATCATGTTTTCCAGGCCAACCTGGGCTACACAGTGAATTCTAGGCCAGCTTAGGCTACACAGCAATCCCTCTGTGCAAAATCAACCCCCGCCCTCTTGGGGCTGATGGTTTACTGGTCAACGCACCACCACACAATCAGGAAGTTATTTGGTAGTACTTAGTCTTCTGACCTATAGTTATGGATATTCACAGAGCCACTGAAAGCTCTTGGCTGAATATTTCACTGATATTCTAACAAGAATGCCTTTATATTTAAAGTGATTTTTAAAAATTGCATAGGACTGTGGTGATATTGCATCCCCCAATATATTGTGCACCCCAATAAATTTATCTGGGGTCAGAGAACAGAACAGCCACTAGATAGACAAAGAGGCCAGAAAATGGTGGCACACAAGCCTTTAATCCTATCACTTGGGAGTCAAAGATCCACCTGGAATCTCTGTGAGTTCAAAGCCACACTGGAAACAGCCAGGCATGGTGACACACGCCTTTAATCCCAGGAAGTGATGGCAGGAAGCAGAAAGGTATGTAAGGTGTGAGGACCAGGAACTAGAGCCTGGTTAAGCTTTTAGGCTTTTATTAGCAGTTCAGCTGAGATCCATTTGGATGAGGACTTAGAGGCTTCCAGTTTGAGGAAACAGGATCGGTTGAGAAGCTGTCACGTGAGGTTAGCTGTGGCTTGTTCTGCTTCTCTGATCATTCAGAATTTACCCCAATTTCTGGCTCCAGGTTGTTTTTTTTTATTAATAAGACCTTTAAGTTTCATGTTACATAGGACTGTGTTATGGATGTTCCCAACTCCCTCAACATTTCACATAATTCTCAATACAGTTGGATTGAGTCTAATATTCACTAGTAACTCATGCTTGCCCGACATGTTTGTGATTTGTTTGTTTGTTTGTTTGTTTGTTTGTTTCACAGATTTTCTTCTTTGGCTAGTTCTATTTGAATTCTACTTCAATCCATGCTTTATTCTTAGCTGTGTACACTTTTCATTGGTGCACTGCTGTAGCTGTTACAATGAGTCTTATTAACTTTTCAAAGTTGACTTAGCCTGAGCATGCACCACCTGCACAGTATGAGTCTCAGAGAAGGCACTATGTTATATGTGAACCAGACCTTTCTCCATCATGTGTGTTACAAGGTAAACATTAAACATTCACCAACAGAAAGCCCATATACATGCTTTAATTAAAAGAGGACTGAAGAATTATGAGCATATTTGTAATTTCCAAGGCTCATCCTCGTTCCTAGCCACCCACATCTGCATCATTTTAAGTCAGTTGAAAGGAATCCTACTCTGTTCCTTGAAGCACCTCCTGGTGACCAGTGAAGATCTATCCTCTGGAGAAGAGCTTTGCTTGTCCTTGGTCATGATGAATGCCATATCTGGATTCAGATTTGTGGTCTACTGTGTGTTTATCATTGAGGACCTTCACAAGATCAGACTCCCTGAGCTCTCTGGCTTCCAATGGTTTTCTGAGGTGCCTGTAGTCTGCAGTTACTGCTGACCCCTGATGAGGTATCATTTCTGTTATTTATTTGCCATTTGAGAGAAAACACGAGGTACCACAAAACCCACTACAAGAGTTTTATTAGGGGAGGGAAAGAGGAAACATGAATGGACCTTCTGGAAATGAAGGGTTCAGAGAGAGAGAGGAGGGGAATGGGTGGAATCTGCTTTTATAGTTCTCCCCCCAAACCCCACACCCCCCAACCCCCAACCCCGGCATATGTGCATAGATTACGTGATCATGTGATCACGATGCTCGAAGATTACATAGGACATAAGGCCCTAAGGTGACTAAGCATCTTGCCTGACTGCTGGACAGCACATGCTCAGTCATGTAGCTAGGGAGTGGCTACGAATCATAACAATTTCCATCGGTTTCCCGGCAGTTTCTCTTTATCTTGGTTTGTTTCAATTTGACCATGATGTGCTGTGGGATGTTCTGTATGTCCTGTGGGAGCCCTTCTTGGGTTCTTTGTGGCGTTACCCAGCAGGTCCGCATAGAGGATGATTAGGACCATGGGCCTGAGTGCAGGTGTCTGAGATGGTCTGCACTTGGCTGTGCTAGGGGATGGTCTGTATGTCAAGTTGTTCTGATTGATCAATAAATAAAACCTGATCGGCTGTGGCTAGGCAGGAAGGATAGGCGGGACTAACAGAGAGGAGAAATAAAAGGATAGGAAGGCAGAAGGACTGACAGCCAGATGCCGCCATGACCAGCAGCATGTGAAGATGCCGGTGGGCCACCAGCCACGTGGCAAGGTATAGATTTATAGAAATGGGTTAATTTAAGCTATAAGCACAGTTAGCAAGAAGCCTGCCACGGCCATACAGTTTGTAAGCAATATAAGTCTCTGTGTTTACTTGGTTGGGTCTGAGCGGCTGTGGGACTGGCGGGTGACAAAGATTTGTCCTGACTGTGGGCAAGGCAGAAAAACTCAAGCTACAATGATGTGCCTCTTGCCAGAGCTCTTTGTGTTTGGCTTGTGAAGGGTTCACTGAACATGAATCTGTACATAGAGATTTGCCCCCAAATCTGCCTGACTTTGTTCCCACCTCTCAGGGGAGCCCAGGACCGACAGTGTTTAGTCTGAGGATTTTAATTTGGCTTACAGATCCAAAGGGCTACTGTCCACCTGACATGGAAGCCATGGCAACAGGCAGAGCAGGAGCTTGGGCCGTAAAACCACACCCACACCAGGAAACAGAGTGATTAGGAATCGAGGCAGGGCTGTCAAGGCCCGCCCCACAGTGGTCCACTTTTCCCACGTAGACTCTCCCCTGTGAAGGTCCCACCACCTTGTCAAACAGCACCACCAGCCAGAAGTCAACTACTCAATCATGCCAGCCTATGGGTGACATTTCACCATCACAGCAGCTGGCCTTGGACGACACCATGGAAGACCTTCTACACATTTACAGACTTCGACCCGGCCGGCCTGTTACACGAAGAAGCTACAGGGTTGTGGGCCATGAGGGAGCTGTTAGCACACTGACTGTTTACACATGGGAACTGGCAATGAGAGGAGCCCACCAGCTTTAACAGGGATCCTACCTTAGAGCCAGATAAAAGCAAACCCTAAAATAAAATGCCCCCAATTACAAAACACTTGCTTACTACAGAGAAACCAGATGCACGCACAGCCAATGTGTTGTAAAAGCACCTAAAATGAAAAGCATATATGCAAACAAAGACTTGCCAAAGAAAACAATTTCTCCTTTACAAATATCCAGACAGCAAATGGAAGCCGAAGGGAGACATTTTTTCAGAGTAGGGGAAAAGGTGATGGTAATTAAAAAAAAATGTTTACAGCAGGGATAGCTCAGTAATTTATTTCTGTAATTTTCTGAGTTAAAAAAAAAAAAAACATGGGGAACACATTCCAGGTTCCAGTTTCAGTGTGGCCCCTGGCACTGTATCCGTGTTCACACCCACATTTCAAGGCCTCTTGCTGAAAACTCTCAACGTATTCTCTGATAAATTATATTTTAAGAAATCACATTAAATGTATTCTCCCTTTGTGTAATTTCAGTCAATGAACACTACATCCACAGATTTCACAGAGCTGGAAAATGCATAGCAGGGAGCCCCCAGTCTGTTTCCTTTGACTCTAGGCCCTGGAGGGAGAGCTCTTGGGAGCAGAGGAACTTGCCATTTGTTTGGGTCAGCAAACACTTTGCTCTGCCCTGCTACAGGAGACAGGAAACGAACTCACAGATTTCCATTCCTTTGGTTTTTGAAACAAACCACCTCTTTTCCATTTTATTTTACTTGTTATCATTTTATTCACATTGGCAGTTACAAGAAAGCAGCAGCCACACACAGCGAGTCTTCCTCCACTGTCTGTGACACCATGGGGCTGCTCTCTCCAAAGCTTCTCCTGATGCTCGGAGCCGTGACCCAAGCAACAGGCTCCACACGTTCCCAGCTGTTGTCTCCAGCCTCGCAGCGCCATGTCCACCAGCAGCTCTCTGGGTGTAAACCACCAGGACTTTCAGAAAAATCTGACTGCAACTATCTGAGTATCAAAGTGGCATATATGCATGCTAACTGCAGATTTGGCAGAAGGTATAATTGTCTTCACAATATTGCAAACACAGGAATCATGCAGCTTTGAAGGTGTGCACAGAATGCGTAGTTGCTTCACACATATGTTCTGTGCACTCTTGCTTTGGGATCATGTATCTGATATCAAGCATAGACACGCCTTTATTTTATTAGTTCTAAACCTGCAGGCTGGAATGAGTTGTGAGTAAGATGTTTGCCCCTTCATAGGAGTCTCCTCTACCTCGTTGAAATCATGTAATAATCCTATTAAATGACTAGCTGAGCCTGACTGATACATCACATGGTCTATGAAAAATAGAAAAAAAAAAACTATCCAATTCTCCATCACAAACTCATGGACATAAAATAGCATTCAAGGCAAATTAATGAGGAAGGAATGGGCATCGGAGACATTGAAATTGCTTCATTAACACACACATACTGAGTTTCCACATTAAAAGTTATCTTCCTAGTAAAGATAAATCTCCTTGGTGAACTTGCACATAAATTTTCTTAAAAATACCCTGCCAACTTTAAATAAGTTGCTTGCTTTACTTGTTAATCAGATATATTTAATGTCTGAGGATGTGTCTAGAATAAATACCTTAGTTAGGAAAGCTCTTAATGATGTTGAAGAAGGGTATTGATAAAGGGTCCAGTTTCTGTCTCCATTTACAAGCTGTGTGACCTTTACTAACTTGCTTAAAGTATATCATGTTCTATGCAGTAAAGCAGTTTTGAGCATTTAAAACCAAAGAACAAATTGAAGCATGTTACTTTGTAACATGTTACTTTGTAACATGTAGCATGTTACTTTCTAACACCAGCTGTTACACAAGCTATGGTAATTTTGAAATCCTGTTTTCCTACACCACCTAGTACCTTGCTATCCTGTGATTTCAATGGCCAACCTGAAAAGCCAAGAGCCTGGGAGCTGGGGGTGGGTATCTGCAGTCTGTAACTAATGGGCTGGCCTCTACATGCTAACCACAGGGGCATCTCTGCAAAGCATGAGTTCTCTCCAGCCAGCCCATCCCTCCCCCAGGGAGTCATAAACTGAGGCTGCAGATTTAGTACAGAACCATCTGTGGCAGCCTGGTGACAGCTCTGTTAGTGCCGCCCCCCTCCTGGGAGGGCCTGTATGCAGCACAGGGAGCCAGAAAGAAAACATTTTTGCCTCCACTCTGGGGGTGGGGAGAAGCTGGGAGGCAGAGGGCACACAAATGCATGGGTTTCTGGTAAAGAAGTCAAAAACCCAGAATACTAATTCCAGGGGCCTGTTTCAAAATAGTTTATTCGGAATAATACTTCCTTGTTGCTTTAGAAGATAAGAAAAAAATGATCACAGTCATTTGCCAAAACAACCCCCCCCCTACACATAGGTACACATACACACTAACAGGGTCATTTATTAAGTATTGAAAAGCCTACAATGTTGTTCAAAGGTAGTATGCTTTAGATAATTTCAATTTGCTTCCCCATAGGCTGGATTATTTATAATAAATTACCATTTTATCACTGGCGTTGGACTAGAACATCCTCGTAAACAGGAGACATTGCACATGTTTCATTGTAAAAACCAGTTTGTTTTTAATAGATCTAGAATTGGGATACTAAATTACTCCCACTTCCAATATTCAATGATATATCTGTATGAAGATCCCATAATGAAACACGTTAATGTGTATGTGAACTAAAAAACATAAAGTATTTAAAAATAAAGCAAAACAAATGGGTTTTTCAAAGGCAAACAGATCCACAGAAAATCCATTAGCTTGACTCCAGAAGCCTAGTTTGAGAAATATTTTTGGAATATGAAACAAACAAATTAGCTTAACAATGAGTGCTTAAACAGTAAATTAGCTGACGAATGAAGGAATACCCATAGACTGCACATTCCAAAATTCTACACAGCCATCTTTATTAAACTATGATTTTTGCACCATTTTACACTTAAATTATGGAAAACACACAGGTAATTTACAGAATAATATTAAAATCACCTATAAGCTCCATAGCCCTAAATAAACACTTAGGGATTGTTCCGTATTACCCTCCCATAGCTTGTGTTCATATACAGGGTTTCCAGCGCAAAGACAGGGCTAGTATGTTGCCATAACTTTGAAGCCTGTTTCCATACAATACTGTAAACGCCTGTTTCTCATAGGTATTCTCTTTGACACATTTCTATGACTCTGTTTGGTTGTAACAACATGCAGTGATTTCATCTCTATCAGACAGAAGCTTCTTCCACCTTCAAAAACCAACAACAACCAAAAAAGCAAACATTCTTAGAAGCCAACATGTTGCAAAGATCTCTCAGAACTTCCTTCGGATCCATGGTTTCAAGCCTCACTTGTGATCCAAGGGTAGTCTACACTTGAAGGTCAGAGCTAGGTTTGACTAGCATGTCACTCTAATGAGATATAAAGTCATGAGATATTAAAAGTCATGAGTAGAGGTTGAGAAGGTCCATTTGTGTGGATATCACAACCCTGTGTGTTACATACTGTGTGTGCAGCTGATAGCATTTCAGTCAGCCATGGACTCCATATACCATAGTGGTCTCATACAATCATGGTGAAGTTGAATGTTCCTGTCATCTAGTGACGTGTGGCTTTCATCATGTCCCATAATACATTTTGTGGTGATACTAATGGTAAAAGAAATCTACTGTGCAGGTGGTGGTATATAACATACCATACTCCACTACAGAAGATGAATTATGCACAGTCAATAATATCTCTTGATAATAAACGACTGTTACTGAATTAGATATTCACTATACTTTCTGTTAATGTGTGGTATATTCCTGCTACTTACTAGAAAAGCCTGTTAACTGTAAAATGGTACTGTGTTCCCTGGCAGCAACCTCATGCATACATTTCCCATGCCTACTGATCATATCACAAAGAGATACCTGGAGACTAGAGGAAGCCACTGGAGATTTCTGCAAAACAACTCTGTGATGACCATACAGCAAATCAACGAGCCCAGTGATGCGCTTCTCTGAGTGAGTCCCTGTGAAGTGTGGGGATTAGGCTGCATACTATTAGCACTGTTTAGCCCAGAGAACCCTTACAAACACAGATCTCATATGGCTCGACTTTACGATAGTTTGGAAGTTTGAAAGCGGAAGCTGTACTTTGAACTTGGGTGTTATTCCAAGCAGGCGAGATGATGCCAGGTCACAGCAGTGAGTTGGAGTGGAGGCTCTGGCCAGCTGTGTGGTGATGAGAAGAGCAGATGCTGTTCAACAGTGTCCCATGATGCCAAGCGGCAACACTCAGTAGGTCAGCTGTGCCTAGTGCACCACTGGAATAAGATGTTTTCAGCTTATGATGGGTTTATGGAGAGGTAGCCCTGCTGTCAGTGAAGGAGCATCTAAATATATTTAAATTAACTTGTGGTTCTTCATAACAAATTTCCTGTGCAATCTTAGCAACGCCCATGTCTGTAGAATCAACCATCAGTGGACAAACAAGGAGAGTTCCCACAACTCCAAACACCCGAAGCCCAGGGATTGATAATGAAGGAAAACTGAAAAGGCTCCAGGACAGATACATGGTCCCCACCAATGTTTCCTCTATCTAACAAAGTAAATAGGAGCTCTGTTAAAATAATACTGTATTTGAATTGTGGCTTAAGAGGAAGTCTCCACGTGCCACGCTCTAGGGAGAGACTCTTGAGTTTGGTGTCCTCGTATATTTAGGTCCCCTCTGTGGCTTTGTTGTTGTCTGCCTTGGAAAGTCCTTAACTTACAAAGCTAAGCATTGTCCTCTTTCCTTCTATGCCTCTTCGTCCCTCATCTCTTTTCTGACTCATTTTCCAAGGCCTCTACCTATATTCAGGCTTAATCCAACAACTCACCTTCTCATACTCTGAGTCAGGACAGAATATCCACCCTCTTTCCTGGTCTCACAAGAATCTAATATATGTTTTCTATTTCACATTTTCATTCAAGATTTTCCTTGTAAGGCACATTCCAAACAAGATCACATCTGTGATGTATTAAGGAGCTGTGCCCGCAATGTCTAGCAGCTGCATATTTTTTAAAGGACAACATGAAAAAGAGAAACTTAGAGAAAAACTGGTTGGTTTCTTTATATTTTGACCAGAGTAGTATAGGAACTACATAAGCCAGCATCGGTCACTTATCATTATCTATAGTGAGTATGCAGGACAGTAATTCACATATGGTAGTTACATTTGCTGTAGTTGTTCATAACTAGCAGCCCATCAGGCTTGTCTGCATCCTCAGTATCCTCATGAACAAGAGAGCCATCCATTGTGCTTGGGCTCTGGACTGAATTCAAACAAGAAAGGGAGCTGAACAGCAATATTTCTCTCTGTGTGTCTCTGCCTCTTTTCTGCTTCCTGACAATGGGCAAAATGATGCTTCATGCCTTCCCCACCCTGATAGACTGTATTCTCAACCTGTGAGCCCAAGTAAAACTTTCTCAAGTTGTTTTCATCAAGGATTTTGTCCAAACAACAAGAAGTGTAACACACACACACACACACACACACACACACACACACACACACACACACACACACACACACACCACAGCCAGGCCAAATCATTTTTATTCTTCATGTTTCTGTAGTCACTTGGACTTTGTGCTATAATGTCACCCTGCTCCCCACCCCTGCTGGTTGCAGGCATTGAGAAGCTCTTTCTGGTGCCACCTATCACCATGTGAATATCACCACATGACCTGGAATTGCCTGTTTCTAGGTTCATCCCTTGATGAGAACATACAGACTCCATGCGATTCACACTCATCCCCAGCGACTAAGTAGACCCAACGTGTCAGCTGAATAGTATTCACTGAGAGTTCACCTTGACTAAGGCCTTGCTGTACAATTGGAAGCAGGTGCTCTCTGATTTACTTAGAAAACACCGAAGTCTCATGTTTCATCTTAATAAAGAGAAAATTCTAGTTTTGGCATGCCCTCAGAATAAAATACAGGCCTTCTTCGTGATGAGCTCCTTCAAGAATTTTTAGACACAAAAGACATGGCCACATTCCAACACGTCCAGTGAGGTCTTTTTATGCTTTTGAGAAATGCTACTGGGAAACCCTTGAACTCCTCAGGAAGGAGACTGGGCTTTCAGATAGAAACTTGCTGTCTCCTGAGATATGACTTTCCTCCCCTAAAAACAAGCTACCAACATTTTAATTATTGTACCAAGCTTGAGGGTAACAGTATGCATACTGTTGCAACTTTCTCTTATATTCATGTAATTAATGGTTGTTGAAGAGGCAGATCTGCCACTAATTACCCTCAGACTGAGAGACTGGAGAGTCAAAAGACCAGAGCCTGAGCTGGGTATAAGTAAACAGATGATAGAGATACTGTGACAATGTGAGAGCATGTAGGCATGTCGTAAATGATGCTGGAGGCCATCAATAAAGAAAATGCACATTGATTCTGCACTCTCATATCTTAGCACAGTAAAGAATAAATTGTCAAAAGACCATAAATCATTCCTAAAACCGGATCACAAATACTGAAAATGAAAATCCAGAATATTCCCCTTAGAGGAATAGGTGGATACCAGAAAGGAAAACCATTCCTTTAAAAGAAAGACAGCAAGAGAGAGGCATGTGCACAAACACCATTCTCCAAACTCGGTTCCTCCAATGTCTTTTAGGTCAGATGGGGGCCATGCTTTCCCTTGTGGTTCTGTGGTGTGAGCAGGTGAACCAAGAGATTTTCTAGTATGATGGGATAAACTGAATAACTATAGACATCAAGCAGCTAAATAATTCTGCATAACAAACTCCAATAGAATGAAGATTGATGTGACAATTGGGAAATTCTAGAAATAGCACTGATGGAGTTTGGGTTTCTCAGGTGACTTAAGAGCTAGCCTCGACATCATGCCCCTGAAAGCCAAGAAGCTCAAAATTTACACAACATGGGCAGTAAAGACAGGGACCACCCATCACAGAATATCCCAGCTCATCAATAGCTAAGATAAAATGGAAACAGACTCCAAACGTATTAGTTGTTACCTCAGTAGCAGGGAAAAGAAAATAGGAAATGCTCAGATCCTATTGGAAAGACAGAAACCAGAAAGGAGTCTTACAGAGACAGTCCTCCTTATTCTAGAGCAGTGGTTCTCACCCCTTCTAATGCTGTGACCCTTCAACACAGCTGCTCATGGTGTGGTGACCCCCAACCATAGCATTATTTTCATAACCACAGTTTTGCTACTGTTATGAATTGTAATGTAAACGTTTTGGGAGACAGAAGTTTGCCGAAGAGGTCTCGAACCACAGAATGAGAACCACTGCACTAGAGAGTAAGTAAAAGGAATGCCAGCATGATTTTCACTTTTTGGGAAGATGTTACACCCAGAGACTATCATATTAAACAAAACGATTCAGACCCAGAAAGTCAAGTATCACTTGCTTTCTCATTTGTGGAACCTAAACTCCAATAGATACATAAAACTGTATGTTTGGGGGCGGGGAGACACACACACACACACACACACACACACACACACACACACACACACACACACACGGGGTGGGATAGGGATTAAAGTAGCAGTGAGACGGAAGGGAAGTCCCAGCAGTGGGGAAGTGTAGCTGGACATTTCTCCGGTCCTGCCTTGCCCAGCGGTCTGGACAGATCTCTCCCACCTGCGGGTCCCACAGTCACTTATAAAATAATCACGCAGAGGCTTATATTAATTACCAATGGTATGGCCTATGGCAGGCCTCTTGCTAGCCAGCTCCTAGATCTTAAATTAACCCATTTCTATGTTTTACCACATGTTCCGTGGCTTTACCTGTCTGTGGCATGTTGCTTGTTGGATGGCAGGCTGGCATCTCTCCAGACTCCGCCTTTCTCTTCCTGTCTCTCTCCTTGGATTTCCCTCCTGCCTCTAAAGCCAAAGCAGCTTATTTATTGACTAACAGGAACAACATATATTCACAGCATACAGAAAGACATCCATCAGCACATCCCCTTTCCTGTCTAATCAAAAAGGAAGGTTTTAGCTTTAATATAGTAAAATTATATAAAACAATCAATTATCAAGCAAGAATTAGAGTTTTAAAATCTGGTCTATTTGTATTTGGCAAAATTAAAGAAAATATTTGAAGAAGAGGGTCTCAACATTCCACTTACTCTGCACTTGATTAAAAAATGCCTTTAGAAACCCACCACTATACACAATAATATTGGTCAATAAAACACAGAGATCTTATCTAGTGGGGGAAAGGCTTAGCAATCAAAGCCTGGGGCTGGAGAGTGACCGCCTAGAATGTGCAATGCCATCAGATCAGCAGAGAGGCAAACAGAAAGTGAGGAGGAGGAGGGGGAAGGAGGGAGGAAGGGGGGCAGAGGAAAGAAATCAAAGCCCTAAAACGGCACACAGAAAACACTCAGGCAAAGATGTGTCTATCTTCATTTCTGAAGAGTAGAAAGCATATTTGTATACTGTTATTAGCCCTGAGAAACATTCCAACGATGGGATGCATAAAGATTGAAAGGACATTTATAAATATAACATCAGGTAAATTCTAGAATTATTGATGCAATCCATTTAGAATTAATTAAAATGTCTTTTGCATGAAAGTCACTTGAAATTATTTCACATATTCTTGAAACAGTAGAAAAGAATGGAGCAGCCAGAGCGCTGTGCAATGCCATCTTCTGGCCATGGCATGGCTACTGGAATGACCTCCCAGCAGGACTGATACCTGTACCGACCTTCCTAACACAGAACGAGCTAAAATCCCAGCCTGGATGGGGCAGGAGACCTGCAGGCCTACACTGTCCTGAGGAGCTACCAGCAGTGGAGAGTTGCTGAGATGGGGAATCATTCTTTACTGAGGCTGGGGCCCCTGGTTTCACATGCTCCAGTGTATGGCCCCACCCATGCACATATGAGCAGCACTAACTAGACTCAGTGGATTCTCAGAAACAACAATCATGACATTGGGAGGGGAGTGGTGAGGGGATATAGAGGAGGTGAAGGGGAAACAGTGGGTAGACAGGTATGAAATTCTCAAAAATAAATAAGCAGCAATGAAAAGTTGCTGACTGACTTAATGGTTTTCATGCCCTTCTCCCATGCTGGAATACTATAATACCTGCAAACTATAAACATAGTAACTTTACCCAGAAACTCGGAGAGCGTAAGATGAGGCACATGCAGCGGCCAATTCTGCCGTGTTGCCATGAAGAATCTGAGTTTCCAGTGTGACTCAGCTCCTGACCGAGTGAGAACTATGTCTCTCCTATCCTTCATGCTCCCATCCTCATCATACTTCCCGGGTACACAGATCTGACACTTACAAAGTGGTGGTCATTTATGCAGACTGAGAATAAGATGGAGTTTGTGTTGTTCATAAACGTGTAAGAATGTGGAGTGCTCCTCAGTGCTGAAGCAGACGGCATGGCCGACTCACAGCTGCCTTCGGAATGTGCTGACCCAGATAGGGGTCCTATTTTACCAAGCCCAAGGCTCCTGCCTTGATGCACACTTGTGCTATTACCGCCCTCACTCCAGGAGAGAAGTCTTTTTAATAAAAAAAAATCTACCTCATTATTGGAAGCATAAGGCTAGATTGATTTTTCTTTCCAATTGGAGAAAGCCAGATGAAGTTCTTCATAGTGGGTCTCTAAGAACTGGGGATGGTATTAGGTATTAAATGGAAAAAGTTTCAAGATGAAACCAATTCAATCTTGTGCTTTCTCAAATCTACCACCACTCGCGGGATCAGGCAATGCTTATTGGCTGCCTCTGGGTAACAGTCTGGAGACACTGGGGCTGCCTAGGTCTTCCAAAAGTTGTCAGCAATCCCGTGACGATGGAGTTTCAGAGGGAGCAGTCTGTGTGGCCAACTCACAACCCCTTTCTTCGGGGACGTTCTGGAGGGAGGGCCTGTGGACAGAAGTGCCAGCCCCCATCCTTTGGGCTAAGAACGCCACCAGTCTGAGCTGCGTGTTCTCTGACGCTCAGACGACAATCCTCCATGCATCACTCTTGGATCTCTGTGCTTGGGGTCTCCAGGCTTTCTTCCTGAATCTTCTGAAGCCAACTGATATTGAACAAATGAAGTGCCCCCAACAGTGATCACAGAGGCATGATTCCTTCCCTTAGCCTTGGCACTGTGGCTGTTATAAAGAACAGATCACAACCGAGGGAGTCCATGTGCTGTGCTGGAGTTACTTTAACACACAGGAAAGATGCTTGATGAACACATCTCACATCTGTCCTTAGTACCCCAGCCTTGAAAAGAAACTAAAAAGTATTTCTGGTAAACATCCTAATGAATGGTTCAGCATTTCATTTGTGTGTTTGCAAGGTTCTTGAATAATGCCAAGTGGACCCACAATTAACATCCCAGGGTCAGAGACCAGTCTAAAAGGAACCAAGAAGTCAGTTTTGCTGGCAGAGCCTGTATGGAGTAAGCTGGGTTCTAACTGGGCACCGGGAGCTGGGTACTGACATGTGGATTAATATGGACACAGTCACATGTGTTAACTGTCTTCTCTGAGTGTTGGGGCTGGAATGTAAATGCATTTCTATCTACTTCTGCAAATGGCTTGAAACAGTATTCATGGAGGCACAAATCTTTGTCTTTATTATGATGGCTGGCTTAAAGAGCAGATCACAACCAAGGGATTGTGTGCTGCTCTGTGGTTATTTTAGTACACAGGAAAGATGCTTGACAGACACACCCCACTTCTACAATGAGAGCACTTCTGGTTAGTGTCTTAATGAACAGTTTGCTGAGTGGAAGGAGGGAAATGAAGTCACAGACTGATTGCACTTGAATGGCCGCTGGGAAATTTTACATGCTTAAAGCCCAGCCATTGATTTGCTACAGTACATTCTTAACTTCCCACCTTTTCTGGTACCAGTTAAAGCTTCTTGATTGTCAACTGGGCATAGTCCTGACCATCAAAACATTGTGAATCCTGACAAGTAGAATGAAACAAAATTGGGGGTGGGGCACCTGACCGCTACCATGGGTTGTCTGGACTCTTTGGGGCAACTATAGTGTCTGGATCTCAACAAAGTGACATGTGATACAGTTACAGTTTCTTCAAAACCCAGGACTCCAGCAGGTGACCTGGCTCAGGGGACACTTGTGGGGCAGGATAAACAGATCCTTATCCAAACAATCTTTGACTGTTACCATGGCCAGAAAATGAATAACATTTGCAGAGACAGGGGAGTGCACACAGTGAGAAAATCAAGCAGAGCCATAGCTGTGTGTTCTTGGTAACACAATCACCCTATCTGTACATCCCAGGGACTTTGTGAGGGAGAAACGAATTGATATACCACAGGGGCTTCCACAGTCACCCCCACACATGGAAGCATTACTACTACGCTATTGTTTCTAGCAGAATCACAGTGAGCCCCTGAGTTCATCATGCATCCTTCCTAACCCAGCACAGTAAGAAGTGACTCTGCAGCTCCTCTTCTCCTTCATGTGCCCAGAAGAGTGGCCTCATGCAGTGTGCTTGTGATAACTCATGGAACAGGAAGTGCTGGCACTCAATCAGGAACTTAGCAGAATTTAAACAAAACCATCACATAATGGGGGAGATGGTACCCCAACTAAACATACCATCAAGTGAGACATTCAGTGCCAGGAACTGGTTATATCTTGTTGAGTCATTGACCAAAGAGGCTCCATAGGTCACCCAAAACATCACAGGCTATTACTAAGGCTATGGGTTGCTCTCCATAACCCATTGGTAAGGCCCCCTTGCTGCACACACAGTATTTCATTATGTCATCGAACACGGAGGAATTGAGCTGGTACCCAAATGAAAGCTTCACCCCTATGGACTAGCATTCATGGGACTATAAGCTTTTGCACGCTACTGGAGCAGAAAAGTCATCATCAGTTTCACTCAGCTGCAAACCCTGTGATCTACAACAGAGACTAGTCTGCAAGACACACGGATGCAGTTTTAGAACAAATGTTATGGGAGCAACCAATCACTTTTTCCTGCTGTATTTAAGGTCTACTTTAGGAGATGGAGCACATACCTGGCACTGTTAAAGTGGTTAAGAAACTGAGACTACTCAGGTCATGGGCCCATGGGAAAACATTACTATTATTCTGATAAAGGAACATAGCAATACAATGACCACTAATGACATATTGCTGTACTGAAGAGTGGAACATTGTTCAACCCTCATCAGAGAAGCTTCTTCTTGGAATAGATGGTAATTAACAATGGGATCCACAGCTGGAATAATGTGCAAAGAGTGAGAGACTTTGGAGTATTCGGCCCTAAACAGGATATTTTTATCAACGTTATCCCCTCAAGACTCAGAAATATGCAGAAGAGGAGGAGGGAAGAATATAAGAGCCAGAGGTGATGGATGACTTCAAAGAAACACTGTCTTCCACACACAACAGGACTGATGCACACATGGACTCACAGAGACCGTGACAATATACATAAGACACACACAGGTTTAAATGAGACAAAAATCCCAGCATTGAGAAGGGAAAGTGGACAAAATGTCCCTCCCCTAACCAAGGAGGTATTTGCAACTGACACCTTCTGGAAAAAGGAGAACAAGTTTTCTTCACTGTAGTGTACTGAGTATATCAACCACACTCTGATGCAGGCCCCATGCCCAGGAGTAGTTAGTGAACACAAAACAGACTCCATTTTTTTTTGTGGGCTTTTTGTTTTGTTTTATTATTTCCTGTTCCATTTCCTTTCTTCTGTGTTAGGTTTGTCTGCTTTGATTTTCGTGTTGGTTTTTCTGTTTTGAGAGGAGGAAGAAAAAGAATATGCACTTGGGTGGGTAGTGGTGTGGGACGACTCTGAGAGACGTTGGGGGAGGGAAAAGGGAAAAAAAGAAATTAAAAAAAAAAAAAAAAACGGCAGTGAACTTAGAGACCGTTATTGTCATGATTGCTTTGCAAAAGGAATACAATTGAATACCTTCATTCAGGCTCATGCAGAAGTCTCAAGGCCACAGATTTCAAAACAGCCCTCATGGGGACATCTGAATGTTGAACATGTGCATAAAGGGATAAAGTCATTCAAAGAAACTCAGGAACTTTTACACATGTGTGAGAGAAAGACTTTTAAGTAGCATTTTCCTCTTTATGATAAGAACTAGTTACAATTTTTTAACTACTTTAGAAATGAAAACATTGGAAACTCCAAAAGTCAGAAAAATAATGTAACATTTGTTTGTGAGTCTGGCATGAATTTCAGTGAAGAAGACATAACCATTACTGAGCTGAAAAATGCTCCCTTTCTTTCTAGAGAATTCCTGATGTCCAGGTTTGTCCTACATGTTACCTCAACAGACACCACAGCAGAGGCAGGTGAGCTGCTTCTGCTGAACAATGGAGTGTCCCACTGATCTGTCCAAGATCCAGTAGCTTGATTTTTCTTTACTCAGTTCAGGTTTGGTGCTGTTGATCTCTGGAGAATAGAGACCCAGAAGTCCAGCTCCCAGCCTCCACATCTGACTATCACTTTGCATTGAATACAAGGTAGCTAAGTATGTTTCCTCTGGGGACACTAAGTTGTTCCTGAGGGCTTGCTAACACAAGAAAAAAGAATGGAATATTTTGGAAACTGTCTCTTTGGAAATATCCAGAGAGATTTTCCAGGAGTCAAGCGAGTATTATTTATGCTTTATAGGTGAGCAAAATTTGGGTGTTAAAAATAAATTTGCTAGCTATATCCTATGTCCATGCTAATTTTTTCATATGCAATTCTGTTTAAGGTATGTGGTGCTTCATGGATTCTAGGCAAACACACGACCAATTGTGCCACATCACCAGCTGGAACAATGTGTCTTTCATGAAATATGTTAAACTACTGTACACACGAAATGCACACATGTGAATAAGATGTACAACTACACTTTTAGGGACAGGCATGATCTTTGACCCGAGAGTGTAGTGATTATAAAAGTACCATTTCCTCCACATCTCTAGGGGATGGGAGATATATCTCAGAAGGCCTCTGACAAGCTGAGAAAGAACCAGGTCAGAAAGAAACGGCTGGGTGATTTTTAGGCACATTTGCTTTACATTTGTGGGGAGTCACTGACTTCTTGGAATATCTAGTGAGAACTGCCATACAGAATGCAGATGTGCAGAAGTACTTCACAGAGACACAGGTCCCTGAGGCCCTGTGGGGTTCAAGCTGTACTGTGTGCTCCAGGTTCTCTGTCCAGCCACACTCTGAAACCTGAAGGATGTGTTTGCCCATATTAGCTCTATCAGCGCTTTCAAAAACTCAGTGACCAAGGCAGTTGGGCTGCCTGCCCGGCTGGCCTACTTTTGTGTAAAGATCATATCTGGAATCTACATGAGCTTACAGAGTTTAGCATAATCTATTTTTCCCAAAACTCCACCGTATGGCAACACAGGTGTTACTCAAGTCCCATCTAGACAGTTATTTACATCAAGTAAACAGTTGGAGGTTATAATTATAATCAAATGTGTATTTCCTCTCCTTACACAACTACTTCCTTATTAAAAATAGCGTATTTTCTTTATTATGGTTAAAAGCAAAATTTACTTTTCAAAATGCCACTGGAACCCTCAACTTTTCCCAGGAAAGACAAAAGTGCTCAGATCAACACTTAACTTAAAAAAACAAGACAAACCCTGTCTCTTTAATTTGCAAAAAAAAAAAAAGTATAAATTAAACACATTTGGCCGGGCGGTGGTGGCGCACGCCTTTAATCCCAGCACTCGGGAGGCAGAGCCAGGCGGATCTCTGTGAGTTCGAGGCCAGCCTGGGCTACCAAGTGAGCTCCAGGAAAGGCGCAAAGCTACACAGAGAAACCCTGTCTCGAAAAAAAAAAAAACCAAAAAAAAAAAAAAAAAAAATTAAACACATTTGAATTTGGCTAATCATTTGGGAGACATGGGACAGTGTGTTTATGTGCAGATGGGTGTGCTGTGTGCTGGTGACCGTGGAGGCCGGAGGTCAATCTTGGGCGCTGCTCTTTGGTCATCGCTCTCCTTATTTTTTTATTTTATTTTATTTTTCAGAGGGCTTGGTCTCTCACTGGCCTGCATCTCATCATTTCAGCTAGTCTAGGTGGCCAGAAAGCCAAGGGGATTGATCCTCCGTCTCTATCCCAACACCGGAATTATAATCATACTATAAGCACAGTGACTGTTTACGTGGATGTTGGGAATCAAGCCCGGGTCCTCTCGCTTGAGAAGCCAGCCCTTAGCGACGCAGCCAACTCCCTAACCTTATCATGTCGTTTCTTATTCACTAGCTTCAGGCACTGAATCATGAAGAAATGAGTTGATATCTACTTGTTTACTTAACTCATCATTCACATGCATCTTTTGCTCTGTGACCTTTTAAACAGACAGATCTTTATTGTCTTGTGGAACTGTCATAGTAACGCAGGGGAGAGCATCAGCGGTGATTAAGTCTTACCATGTTTTGCCATTTCCCTACAGATCCCTTTACATTTTGAGAAGCAAATCACCAATGTTCTGATGCTTCTATTTCTTAGCACCCCAAGAAATACTTTGGCAAGAAGGTTCTGGAAATCAGGGGGTCCGTGGTGCTTTACAAGCTCTACCCTGGAGAAGCCTCCACATTTGCCTTTCTAACAACAATTGCTTTGTGCAGCCGAGTGAGGCCATCTTTCAAGTTCCAGGCCACCCCAGAGTTAATGCCTGCGGTGTTCTCTCTGGCCAATCCTCTTAGCCTACATGAAGGCATGTGCCACTTGTCTGTGAGTCTTTATGTCTCCTGAAGTCCTTATCATAGGGCACACCCCGTGAGGTCATTGGTGCACACTTGCAGACAGAAGGCACCACAATCTGTCCTTGTCACGATGCCCTGGAGGAGCAGATTGATAGAATGAATCTGGGCCTCCTGGGTTCAGCTCCCTTATAGGAAGAGCAGGCAGAGAGAGAGGTGGGAGGAGCGTGCCCTGCAGTCTGTGACCACTTCCTCCTTCTGCTCTCTCCCTCGCTTTTGAGGACTCCAGCAATAAGATATGGATTTCCTGAAAGTTGAGGCTACTTCACGAATGATTATACCCAAGTATGTAGCATGAAGGCAAGACTCTAGGAAAGCCTACTGCATGTTTTTGGTGGTCCATGATATGGAAATCACAAGGGGTAATTACAGCCCTCCATCTTGACTTCTCTGGTGCCAACTTAGGAACACAGATTTGCCAAAAGTTATCAAGACATATATGTCAGACAGTGCATCTTACAGTATATAAGCTCTACCCCGGAAGTTCTTCCAAGGCCTGTAGAAGACCACAGGCTCTGATGACCTCCTGGGCTCCCCTGGGAATTCTCTTCTCAGTTTCTGCCTGGCAGGGGAGTCCACATCTAGGACTGGCCTTTGTCTCCACAAGTGTGGTAAAGACTAGGCCGCAGAGTCATCCCAAGCTTTAAAAGCAATTAAAAAATACTGTGTTGTCAGTGGAGTATTTTTAAATGCTCCATGATAGTTTTAAATCTCACAAAAGAGCAATTTAAAGAAACAAACAGCCTCAACAGAAAACCCTAAAGTCTCCTAAAATTTAATAGGACACTTGTACTCTGGTACATGTAGGGTAAAAAAAAAACCCAAACCAAAACAAAAAACGATAAAAGTTTATGCGAAGATGTGGTTTTAGAACTTCTGGGTCAGGCTGGTGTGTCCTGTCTGCAGTGCTGAAGAGCCTGGCCAGCAAGTGTGTAGGCCTGGGTTTGATCACCGATACTGGAAGAAAGAGAGACAAGAAGTAGAGAGGAGGGAGGGGAGGAGGGAGAGA
Source organism: Peromyscus maniculatus bairdii (assembly GCF_049852395.1). Lineage (NCBI taxonomy): Eukaryota > Metazoa > Chordata > Mammalia > Rodentia > Cricetidae > Peromyscus > Peromyscus maniculatus. Next base: position 5,713,609 of record NC_134866.1, on the reverse strand, counting down.
AGCAGGGAGTGCGGGACCAAGAGAAGGGGGAAGGGTCAGGGGTAGAGGGAAGATTCATACAGCAGAAAGACTGGGGGAAGTTGGAGGAGGCAGGAGGAAGGGAGGAAAATCACTTTACAGAGTCCCTTCTATGATCTTAGCTGCGGGTCCAGACCAAAGGATATCAAAAGAAATCACAGAAAATGTATCTAATGTACTACATTTAGTAAATACTTTCAACAAAGACCATTGCATTTTATTCTAAGGCTTCCAGGACTATAAGGAAGCTCCAACTCCTGAAAGTCTGTGTATGTGCATGTACAGGTTCATGTGTGTAAGTGCACACACGTGGATAAATATTCAGAGGCCAGAGGTCAGTCAGTGTTGGTGTCTTCCTTCAGTAGTTTCTACCTGACTTTTTTCTGGTCTCTCGTTGAACCTGGAGCTCATCACCTTGAATAGACCAGCACAGTGACCCCTGTCTCCACCTCCCCATCCCTGGGATTATAAGCATGTGCTGCCATATCTGGCTCTGCTTGACTGCCATAGTTCCAGTCTCAGGCTACCAGGCCTGTGTGGTTAGCACTCACTGACTGAGCCATCTCCCTTGTCCTCGTCTAATATTTTTAATATGACATTGAGATTTTTTCTTCTCCAGAAATAAAAAAGGACTTAAGATTTGCAATACATGAAGACCCCCTTTCCTTAGTGTTATCAAGGATGACGACATCGGAGCAAGTCTGCCAGCCATCAAAACACTGCTTCTGACTGATCAAAGGTCCTAGTTTTCAGATGATCTCTTATCAACAATGTAATTAAAATGTGGAGTAAGAAAAAATTTCACTTTCTCTGCCTTAACAATCAGTTTCTCTGAAGGTTTATGTCACTATTCCAGCTCTTCATGAGTCTTTTCTTAGTCTAATGAAAAGCTCTATTCATTGAAAGCAATTACAATGGATTTACTGCTCTTCCCAATCAATAGTGCTATTAAAATCTACCCCCAAATATTACAGGATTCACATTAAGCCATTAATAGCAATTTTAACTGAATGATGCAACTCTGTACTGATTTCATTATTTTCTGCTAACAGATTATTCAGGTAATAAAATTAAGTTTATAAAGCAAAAACAAATAATACCTCTCCCACAGGCTTATTCAAATGGGGAATAATAAAAAGCAGAAGGCATAACCTTAGAAATAGTTTTGCCATTCGGTAGCTTTCCCAGGCATCCCATATGGGCACACAAAAGCACAGGCATATGGGAAGTTTCCATGGGCTCTTACGTCTTTTGAAACATGTGTCCTCCAAAAATTCCATTCCCCAGGATTAGTGAGAAGATGGGCCCCATCTGTGTTCAGATACCAGTGACAGCTACTTATAGTGGTCACTGCCTCCTAGGTAAACCAGACGTATGTCCCACTATGGATCTCCTTACATATTCTGAATAAGTAAAGACACTCATGAAGAAACACACTCCTTGCTATGTTCTTAAAAGGAGACCATATACCCTGTCCTTTCCAAAGTTGTGTTTTTTGAATCTCTGCAGGAATCTTGATGCACTGGGAGTCCACACAATGTAGAATCTGGAACTAGATCCCAGGACTTCCTGCAAGTAGAATGTGCTTTGGATCATTTCAACTCCTGAGACCTCAGTTCACAGTATTTAAGATGAGATACAGGTATGGGCCTCAGGAACCTGTCAGGAAGGTCTGTGCTGACTCTGAGTCCTAAGTGTCATAAGCCCAGAGACTCCCACTTTGCTCCCAGAACCCCAAATGATGTTCTCAGAGCCACTCACACAGGGAAGCCTGACCAAGTGACACCTAATCCTCCCAGACAAGGTCAGAGAGCAGGAGTCTTTGCTAAAGCTGGGAACGTGGTTACTCTCCTAGAGAGGAGTCAACACTATGAAGCTGATTTTTCCAAAGATGAACAAGAATTCTGAAAGCAGAGACGTGAGCTACTGTTCACCACTGTCGACCATGATGTTGCAGAGGCCCCAGGGAACTGGATGTCTCTGGAATTTTTAAGCACAGGGGGTGAAAGGCTGGGTGTGCATAACCAGCCAGAGGCAACACTCTGAATGCTATATGGTGATAAGTGTGGTCACAGGTATATGAGGTTTGAGGTGGGCTGGATCTGGAATCAGGGAGAGAGACAAATGATGCTACTTATGTGGGATTCTTACCAAGGATAGTAGAGGGCACAGGATTAAAATGAGGCTCAGAAGGGCCTGGATCTTTCCTGGGCTCCTGTCAACAAACAGGTTTAGCAATCATGAGGTCAATAGGGATGTCTAAGAAGAATCATGCATTCCAGGTAGCACACAGGCATGGGATTTGCTCTTGGAAGTCACAAAAGTGGGCAGAAGCCACAGCACTGGTTTTATTTTTTCCAAGCAAGGTGCATCTCGTCCTTCACTGCCCATTAGAACCCTGGTCTCACGTTTCTTAGTTGATGACATTCCTAGAGATGGATGTTTGAACCCAGCAGACTGCTACTCACAATGATAGATAAAAGTACACGGTTATTTTTTAAACTAATATATTATTTCTATGATTTAAAGAATAATGCTTTTATAAATTTCACAGAAATTGGGTTATATTTTTAGTAACCAGAAAGATAATAGTGTGGTTTTGTTTGTTTGTTTGTTTTTTGTTTTTTCTGACCAGGTCTTACTGTGTAGTTTTGGCTGGCCTTTAATTTGCTATGTAGACCAAGCTGGCCTGGAATTCACAGAGGTCTGCCTTCCTCCATCTCTGGAGTGCTAGAATTAAAGGTATGTTCCACCATATCTGGCCTTCATAATGGTTATTTGAAGGAAAAGTAACCGACCCAGCTTCAAGAAATTTTAGATCAGACCACCAAGGCAGAGTCCTCAGGCCCTTGGGATGGTGTTTACAATCAGAAAGGATTGATATCACCTTCACTGGTCATGATTTGACCAAACCTTGTATTAATTGGGCAGAAAAAAAATGAATTTTTCTAACAGAAGTGGGGCCACACATAATAAAATCAGGTTTGAGTGTAAGGGACAGAAAGATCCTGTTCTCTACGGGATGGTTCAGTGAATATCAGCGCACCTTGACACATCCTGCCTGTGGATCCCAAAGCTTTCTTGAGTTGCTTTGTTTTTCGAAGACAAAGCCTTTGGTATTTGTATTCTCACTGCTGAAATTCTGGAATGTCCAGAAAGAAACCCCAGTACTGAGGAAAATAAAGATGAAGTGGTCCAGGTAGATGTCTCTGAGTTAGGGCACTGGCTGGAGACACATCTATGCATTGGGACTTTTCTTCTACTAAGTGCAGAGGCAGGATGCAATGCTCAGGCCCAGGGCTTCGGGGTGGATGAACATTCACAGCCTCCTCCTTCTACCACTAGAGCGAGGAACAAAGGCAGGCAAGTAAATATTATGGTTACGTGTTTATTTTTAATTCTACAAAGTTCATGCATATGTAAATCACAGATGGCGTTGGGTCTCCGGGCAAGTTGCCAGGGAGGTTCTGTGGGGCCTCAATATGGGCACATTGTCCTGACTTCACGGCGCTAGCAGCCCTCGACAAGCACAATGCCAGAGCCTCAAGAAAAAGTTCTGATTTGCTTCTATTAAGAAATTATTAAAAGCCGGGCCGTGGTGGCGCACGCCTTTAATCCCAGCACTCGGGAGGCAGAGGCAGGCGGATCTCTGTGAGTTCGAGGCCAGCCTGGGCTACCAAGTGAGTCCCAGGAAAGGCGCAAAGCTACACAGAGAAACCCTGTCTCGAAAAACCAAAAAAAAAAAAAAAAAAAAAAAAAGAAATTATTAAAAACACCGGTGAAGCTGAGATGGTGGTAGATTATCCTGGGAGGGACAGAGTAATTAGGGGCCATTGATGCAAAACTGAAATAAAAATTGCTTCTGCAAACACAGGCACTAGTCACAGTCATGGACTCGAAGCCAGCAACTCGGCTGGCTGTCCTTAAAGATACCCATGGCGACTCCTCAGTCCAGATATAATTGCTTTCTACAGGGCATTTCATTTCTGTTTCAAATAACTGGATTTTACATTGTGCAATATTAGCAGCTATTCAATTTATAATACATAAATTTTATGTTCACTTCAATATATAGAACTCTGTGTATATATGTACTTACCAAAGAGGATCATTATGGTCATTGTAAGTTGTAAGTTAATAACTTTTTTAATCAATCAGGGAGAAAAATCAACTAAAGAATCAATCACTGGGGGCTAGAAAGATGGATCAGTGGTTAAGAGTGTGTACTTCTCTTGTGGAGGACCCAGATTAAGTTCTCACAACCACACCAAACTTTGGTTTCATGGAATCTAGTGCCCTCTCTGGCCTCTGCAGGTATTGCACTCATTTATGTACATACCCACACACAGACAAACACACATATAAACACATAATTTAAAAAAAATCTTTAAAATATTAAACATGTAATAAATAATTGGCTAAATAAAAAGTTCCTCTTAATTTAACAATACTGTTTTGCTGTCTGTCAGACTTGATGAGTCATTAAATTTGTCTCTGTAAAAAACAAAACAAAAGAAAGTTTCACAATATTGCTTCCTTTTACTGGGCTTAGTCATGAGATACGACTATGTCTATAAAAGCAGCAATTGCTTCATGGAAGCTGTGTGTGTATTCCAGAGAAGGAACCCCCAAATCCAGAAACTTCCTCCTATGTAATTTATAGTCAGAGCAATTTGGTAGAAAGCATTCCTATAGCAATGGCTTTTCAAATCCGTTACCCCATGTAATGGCAAAAGGACCACGAGCTTCCTTGGTGAAAAGCAGTGAGCTGGATGAAAAGGACTTGGTCACCAAAAGCCTTGTGGATCCACATACACAAAGTCAGCCTTGGCGAGCAGGAGTGGAGAGACACTCACATGCAGGACCAGCCTGCAAAAGCAGGAAGCCAGTTGGTGTCAGCTGTCATGGCTGCTTGGAGCCAAACTGAACATGAGTTACAAAGAAGGGGTGACTTAAGTTTTCCTTCTTCAGGACACGGGACATCTGCCATCCGTCAGGCGACTGACAGCAGAAGGAGCAAGTTGGGCAAGCTCAGACATGAACAGACTTCGGTGGTGTCTTGTTGGAAACAGCTGGGGATCTGACCCATGTGCTACTAGCCAAAAGCGCCCTGCTTACTGGCCTCCACTGACAAGCCCATCCCTGCAGCATGTGCCCACACTCAAGAGAAACAAGGGAGCAAGACTCAGGCAGGAGTCCACAGTAGTAACCTTTGCAAGACTTTCTAGACTGTAGTAGGGCCTCCCCACTCCTTCCAGCCCACACCCTCCCCAGGCTCAGCAGCAGAGGCTCAGAAGGTGCCTGCCGAATAGCCATGTATCTCCACCACTCGGTGACCAGATCTTGAGGAGAACACTCCCTAACTTAAGCCACAGTCAAAGGCACAATAGTAAATGTGTGAAAAAAATTAATAAAATGAGGAAGCCAGACATCTCTGTTCTGGGTCTTTCATTTATATGATTCTGGGTGTGACACCCTAAGTACTTCTCTCGGGTGATGAATTTCCATGTTTGCTCTTCATTAGTAGTGGTGACTTGGGGTGCTTACCATCTGGGGGTATGCAGACACAGCACCCTCAAAAAAAAAACCTATGGAGCTTTGAGTCTACATGCCTGAACCTGAATGCCTGGTCTGTTACTCATATCCATCTGAACGAGACTGGTTATTCCCTCAAGGCTGTTTTCACCTCAGTGGAAGGAGATGGAGATCTTATTACAAGAGTTGGAAAATGGAGCTTGTTGTACACACTGGGTACTGCTTTCTCTTCATTGCAAGTGCCTAAGAAAGTTCATCGTCAGTCATGACCTCCATTATTTTTGACATATCTATTCAGGCACTTTCCTTCATTTAAAACCTTCTCTGGGCATGACATTAGGGACTTATAGACCTAGGAGGACGTGTTAGATGAAACAGATTTCTGATTTGTCTTGTACAAAAGGACCACAGGATCAATACAGGAAAAACACGACCTCATCAGAGTGTTTCTGTGCAGGCTTTTCATGCTTGCTAATGGAAGGGCTGAGTGGTCTTTGTTTTCTAGGTATGAAGGAGCAGTGATAGGAAAGAGGAAGTTCTTCTCAGCAGAAAATTTTATAAGACAGAAAAGGTGTATTTCTTCCCATGGTTCTGGGAACTGATAATTCAGAAAGAGAAATTTCCCAAAATATCTAGGATGACCTCTCTAAAAGACCAAGCATAGTGCCTCTCCTGGAACAGCTGTGAAGGCTCTGATAACATCCCAGTCCTTAAGCCTTCCATCACCCAGGCTGAGCCGCTCAGAAGGTAGGGATTACTGGCAAAATGTAATTGCAGAGAAGAGCAAATGTGCAAAAAGATTGCTTATCGGCTGGAGAGGGCCATTCCAGTTGTGTGCTGAAGGATTGTCATTCCATCCTGAAAATGACCTTCAGGGAGAAGCAACCACCCCTTCAACGGCCAAGCACAATAAATACAGCAGATGGGCATCCCTTCTCTAAACTCTACCACTGCAGCTATTGGAGCTGAGATTGGATGCATCATGACCCATGTCTGTCCGCTAGAAGTTTCTGCAGTCCACCAGCACAGAACAGACACAATTCTCTGCCTCCCAGGCATACAGGTACCAACTGGCACTGTACGAAGGAGTAAAACTTTGCCAAACACTTGCCAGGTGAACAGGCACTAATGTATCATTTCTCTTTCATTTGGGAAGAGTAGAGAACAGCCCAGGAAAGGGAATGAACTTGGAAAATTAATCCAGAATGACTCCGGGAAGCACCCTGAATCTGGATGTGTGAGGACATCTGGCTTTGAGGTATGGGTCTTTAGTTACCTCATTTCTAGATGGCACCCACATACCATGCCTGCTGATGCTCATGACCTGGTGTTATCCTTTCCAATGAATGTGGAGCCCAGTGTTCTACTTCCTATGACTAGAACATGGGAATGGGGGTGGTTAGGTGCCGACCCCAAACTAGATAACAGGCTTTGGCTTCCATTCTGATGTCACTCCACTTCCTCACCTTTGTCTGTAAAACAAAGGGAGGGACATGGTGTAGACGCCCACACAAAGGGCCAGGTGGCAACTAGCCAAGAGAGGCTCTGGCCAAGAGCTCGTGAGAATCTGAGGCCCTTGGATAGACTACCCACGAAGAACTAAAGCCTGCCAACAACCATGAGAAGGAGCTCAGTTGTGATGCCTTCGGTAGAGCAGAGGGTTGCCAATGACACCAGTCTACAATCCTCTCCACACCCTTCAGAGAGACCCAGAGCGAAAGGGCCCCACTAAACACCATCTGGATCCCTGTACATGAAAACAAAGAGGAAATAAAGGCATCTATACAGACACACTCACACATATGTAAAGCAAATGTCTTTGCTTTCTTTCCTCTAACCATAATATAACAAAGCTTATTCATAGCAGTTATTTTAATATCACAGAATTCAAGCAACAGGATGGGAAGGGGAAGAGCGCTGGTTACCCAAGGACTTCCCACCCTCTTTTAGGTAAGTGTTGGTATATCTTCACTGCATGTAAGATGGCTGTGTCATGTTATGAGAAAATATGGCTGTCACTTATTTTTGGATTAAATATAGTGTTTGAAGATGTGTGCTGGTGCCAGGTAGATAAAAGCTGGTATCTATGAGCTGGTTTTATGTGCCAGCTTGGCCAGGCTTTAGCATTCTCTTATTAAATCAAACACCAATTCAGGTGTTGTAGTAAGGTGTTTTTTGCAGACATGGTAAACATATGTAGTCTTTAAAACCCTTAAAGTAGTCAACTACAGGGAATAGAATAGGCCTCATCAAATCAGTTGAAGGTTTTATGAGTGACACAGAAATTTTTACAGAAAAGAAGCAACTAATTTTTCTTTTCTTTTTTTTTTTTTTTAATGTGAGCCCATGGGGGACATTTCTTTTTTTTTTTTTTTATTATTATTATTATTATTTTACAACACCATTCAGTTCAACATAATAGCCACAGAATCCCCTGTTCTCCCCCTCTCGCCCACCCCTCCCCCCAGCCCACCCCCCATTCCCACCTCCTCCAGATCAAGGTCTCCCCCGAGGACCGGGGTTGACCTGGTAGACTCAGTCCAGGCAGGTCCATTCCCCCCTCCCAGACCGAGCCAAGTGTCCCTGCATAAGTCCCAGGATTCAAACAGCCAACTCATGCAACGAGCCCAGGACCTGGCACCAATGCACAGCTGCCTCCCAAACAGATCAAGCCAACTGACTGTCTCACCCGTTCAGGTGGCCTGATCCAGTTGGGGGCCCCTCAGCCTTTGGTTCATAGATCCTGTGCTTCCATTCATTTGGTTATTTGTCCCGGTGCTTTATCCAACCTTGGCTTCAACAATTCTCGCTCATATAAATCCTCTTCTTACTCACTAATTAGACTCCCAGTGCTCCACCAGGGGCCCAGCCGTGGATGTCTGCCTTCAGATTCCTCAGTCCTTGGATGGGGTTTATGGCACCACTATTTGGGTGTCTGGCCATCCCATCACCAGAGTAGGTCAGTTCCTGCCGTCTCGCGACCATTGCCAGCAGTCTTTTGAGGGGGTATCTTTGTGGATCTCCGTGGGCCTCCCTAGCTCTCTGCTTCCTCCCCTTCTCACCTTCTCATGTGGTCTTCATTTACCATGGTCTCCTATTCCTTGTTCTCCCTCTCTTTTCTTGATCCAGCTAGGATCTCCCACTCTTTCCCTCGACTGTCGCCCTTCATTGTTCCCACTCATGACCAGGCTATTCATGTAGATCTTGTCCATTTCTCCGTGTCTTTTTTTGGGGTCCCGTTTTCCAGGTAGCCTCACTGGTGATGTGAGTAGCAGTCTAGTCATCCTTGTTCCACATCTAGCATCTTCCTATGAGTGAGTACATACCATATTTGTCTTTCTGAGTCTGGGTTACCTCACTCAGGATGATTTTTTCTAGATCCATCCATTTGCCTGCAAACCGTGTGATGTCGTTGTTTTTCTCTGCTGAGTAGTATTCCATTGTGTATATGTGCCACAATTTATTTATCCATTCTTCAGTTGAAGGGCATCTAGGTTGTTTCCAGGTTTTGGCTATTACAAACAATGCTGATATGAACATAGCTGAGCAAGTGCTCTTGTGGTATGATTGAGCATTCCTTGGGTATACGCCCAGGAGTGGTATAGCTGGATCTTGGGGGAGATTGATTCCCAATTTTCTAAGAAAGCGCCATATTGATTTCCAAAGTGGTTGTACAAGCTTGCATTCCCACCAGCAGTGGAGGAGAGTTCCCCTAGTTCCACATCCTCTCCAGCATAAAGTGTCTTCAGTGTTTTTGATCTTAGCCACTCTGACAGGCGTAAGGTGGTATCTCAGAGTTGTCTTGATTTGCATTTCCCTGATGATTAGGGAAGTTGAGCAATTCCTTAAATGTCTTTCAGCCATTTGGGATTCCTCTGTTGAGAATTCTCTGTTTAGTTCTAAAGCCCATTTCTCAATTGGACTGTTGGTCCTTTTGATGTCTAATTTCTTGAGTTCCTTATATATTCTGGATATCAGTCCTCTGTCAGATGTGGGGTTGGTGAAGATCTTTTCCCATTCTGTAGGCTGTCGCTTTGCCTTGTTGACCGTATCCTTTGCTCTACAAAAGCTTCTCAGTTTCAAGAGGTCCCATTGATTGATTGTTTGTCTCAGTGTCTGCGCTACTGGTGTTATATTTAGGAAGTGATCTCCTATGCCAAGGCGTTCAAGACTATTTCCTACTTTTTCTTCTAGCAGGTTCAGAGTAGCTGGATTTATGTTGAGGTCTTTGATCCACTTGGACTTAAGTTTTGTGCACGGTGACAGATATGGATCTATTTGCAGCCTTCTACACGCTGATATCCAGTTATGCCAGCACCATTTGTTGAAGATGCTTTCTTTTTTCCATTGTACACTTTTGGCTTCTTTGTCAAAAATTATATGTCCATAGGTGTGTGGGTTAATGTCAGGGTCTTCAATTCGATTCCATTGGTCCACATGTCGGTTTTTATGCCAATACCAGGCTGTTTTTATTACTGTAGCTCTATAGTAGAGCTTGAAGTCGGGGATTGTGATGCCTCCAGAAGTTGTTTTATTGTACAGGTTTCTTTTAGCTATCCTGGGTTTTTTGTTTTTCCATATGAAGTTGAGTATTGTTCTTTCCAGATCTGTGAAGAATTGTGTTGGTATTTTGATGGGGATTGCATTGAATCTGTAAATTGCTTTTGGTAAGATTGCCATTTTTACTATGTTAACCCTGCCTATCCATGAGCATGGAAGATCTTTCCATTTTCTGAGATCTTCTTCAATTTCTTTTTTCAGGGACTTAAAGTTCTTGTCATATAGGTCCTTCACTTGCTTGGTTAGTGTTACCCCAAGGTATTTTATGTCATTTTTGGCTATTGTAAAGGGTGATGTATCTCTAATTGCCTTCTCAGCTTCTTTGTCCATTGTATATAGGAGGGCTACTGATTTTTTTGAGTTGATTTTGTATCCTGCTATGTTGCTGAAGGTGTTTATAAGCTTTATCAATTCCTGGGTGGAATCTTTGGGGTCACTCAAGTATACTATCATGTCGTCTGCAAATAGGGAAAGCTTGACTTCTTCCTTTCCAATTTGAATCCCCTTAATCTCCTTATGTTGTCTTATTGCTCTGGCTAGAACTTCAAGTACTATATTGAATAAGTATGGGGAGAGTGGACAGCCTTGTCTCGTTCCTGATTTTAGTGGAATTGCTTTGAGTTTCTCTCCATTTAATTTGATGTTGGCTGTTGGTTTGCTATATATTGCCTTTATTATGTTTAGGTATGTTCCCTGTATTCCTGATCGCTCCAAGACTTTTATCATGAAGGGGTGTTGGATTTTGTCAAATGCCTTTTCTGCATCTAGTGAGATGATCATGTGGTTTTTTTCTTTGAGTTTGTTTATGTGGTGTATTACATTAATGGACTTTCGTATGTTGAACCACCCTTGCATCCCTGGGATGAAGCCTACTTGATCATGGTGGATAATTGTTCTGATGTGTTCTTGGAGTCTGTTTGCCAGTATTTTATTGAGTATTTTTGCATCAATGTTCATGAGGGAGATCGGTCTGTAGTTCTCTTTCTTTGTTGCATCCTTGTTTGGTTTAGGAATCAGGGTAATTGTAGCCTCATAGAAGGAGTTTGGTAATGTTCCTTCTGTTTCTATTATGTGGAACAATTTAGAGAGTATTGGTATTAACTCTTCTTTGAAGATCTGGTAGAATTCTGCGCTGAAACCATCTGGTCCTGGGCTTTTTTTGGTTGGGAGACCTTTAATGACTGTTTCTATTTCCTTAGGGGTTATTGGACTATTTAAATATTTTATCTGGTCTTGATTAAACTTAGGTATGTGGTATCTATCCAGAAAAATGTCCATTTCTTTTAGGTTTTCCAGTTTTGTGGAGTAGAGGTTTTTGAAATATGACCTTATAATTCTCTGGATTTCCTCAATGTCTGTTGTTATGTCCCCCTTTTCATTTCTGATTTTGTTGATTTGGATTCTCTCTCTCTGTCTTTTGGTTAGTTTGGATAAGGGCTTGTCTATCTTGTTGATTTTCTCAAAGAACCAACTCTTTGTTTCATTAATTTTTTGTATTATTCTCTTAGTTTCTAATTTATTAATTTCACCTCTCACTTTGATAATTTCCTGGCGTCTATTCTTCCTGGGAGACTTTGCTTCTTCTTGTTCTAGAGCTTTCAGATGTGCTGTTAATTCACTAGTGTGCGATTTCTCCAACTTCTTTATGTGGGCATTTAGTGCTATGAATTTCCCTCTTAGCACTGCTTTCATAGTGTCCCATAAGTTTGGGTATGTGGTGTCTTCATTTTCATTGATCTCTAGGAAGTCTTTAATTTCTTTCTTTATTTCTTCCTTAACCCATTGGTGATTCAGTTGAGCATTATTCAGTTTCCATGAGGTTGTAGGTTTTCTGTAGTTTTTGTTGTTGTTGAAATCTAGCTTTAAACCATGGTGATCTGATAGAACACAGGAGGTTATTCTGATTGTTTTGTATCTGTTGAGATTTGCTTTGTGGCCAAGTATGTGGTCGATTTTAGAGAAAGTTCCATGGGGTGCTGAGAAGAAAGTATATTCTTTCTTGTTAGGATGGAATGTTCTGTAGATATCTATTAGGTCCAATTGGGTCATGACATTGGTTAAGTCCTTTATTTCTCTGTTAAGTTTCGATTTGGGAGATCTGTCCAGTGGTGAAAGTGGGGTGTTGAGATCTCCCACTATTAATGTGTGGGGTTTTATATGTGGTTTAAGCTTTAGTAATGTTTCTTTTACATATGTGGGTGCCCTTATGTTTGGGGCATATATGTTCAGAATTGAAACTTCATCTTGGTCGATCTTTCCTGTGACGAGGATGTAATGTCCTTCTTGATCTCTTTTGATTGATTTTAGTTTGAAGTCTATTTTGTTGGATATCAGGATGGCTACCCCTGCTTGTTTCTTAAGACCATTTGATTGAAAAGTCTTTTCCCAGCCTTTTATTCTTAGGTAGTGTCTATCTTTGAATTTGAGATGTGTTTCTTGTATGCAGCAGAAGGATGGGTCCTGCTTTCGTATCCATTCTGTAAGTCTATGTCTTTTTATAGGTGAATTAAGTCCGTTGATATTAAGGGATATTAATGACCAGTGATTCTTCATCTCTGTTATTTTTGGTGGTAGTGTGTGTGTACTTCTCTTCTTTGGGGTTTACTGTTGTGGCTTTATCTATTGCCTGTGTTTTCAAGTGTGTATCTGACTTCCCTCGGTTGGAATTTTCCTTCTAGTGCTTTCTGTAGGGCTGGGTTTGTGGATAGGTATTGTTTAAATCTGGCTTTGTCTTCGAATGTCTTGTTCCTTCCGTCTATGATGATTGAAAGTTTTGCTGGGTATATTAGTCTGGGCTGACATCCATGGTCTCTTAGTGTCTGCATTACATCTGTCCAGGTCCTTCTGGCTTTCAAAGTCTCCATTGAGAAATCGGGTGTTATTCTGATGGGTTTACCTTTATAGGTCACTTGGCCTTTTTCCTTGGCTGCTCTTAATATTCTTTCTTTATTCTGTACATTTAGTTGTTTAATTATTATGTGTCGAGGGGACTTTTTTTGGGGGTCTAGTCTGTTTGGTGTTCTATAGGCTTCTTGTATCTTCATAGGCATTTCCTTCTTTAAGTTGGGAAAGTTTTCTTCTATAATTTTGTTGAATATATTTTCTGTGCCTTTGAGTTGGTATTCTTCACCTTCTTCTATCCCTATAATTCGTAAGTTTGGTCTTTTTATGGTGTCCCAGATTTCTTGGACATTTTGGTTCATGACTTTGTTGGCTTTAGTGTTTCCTTCGACTGATGGAACTATTTCTTCTACTGTATCTTCAATGCCAGAAATCCTCTCTTCCATCTCTTGCATTCTGTTGGTTATACTTGCATCCGAAGTTCCTGATCTTTTACTCAGGTTTTCTATTTCCAGCATTCCCTCTGTTTGTGTCTTTTTCATTTTTTCAATTTCCCTTTTCAGATCTTGGACTGTTTCCTTTGTTTGTTTCATTGCTTTTTCATGATTTTCTTTCAGTGCTTTATTGTTTTCTTCCAGGATTTTAATGTTTTCTTCCAGGACTTTATTGTTTTCTTGGAGGGCTTTATTGTTTTCTTCTAATTTGTTTGCCCTTTCCTCTAGTTGTTTACAGCGTTCTTCCAATTTTCTTGTCTTTTCCTCTACACAAGCCTCTACCTTCTTCATGAAGTTACTCATAAGGCTACTTTCTTCTGCTTCTTCCAATTTTTGGTGTTCAGGTCTAGATGTTGGAGGCGAGCTAGGTTCTGGTGATGCTGTATTGCTCTTCATTTTGCTGTATGTACTTCTGCTTTGACGTCTGCCCATCTCCTTGTGATTCCTTCTTGGTCTTATCAGTGGACTTGTTTCACAAAGATCTGACAGACTCAGGAAGACTCTCTCTCTTGTCCAAAAGGGAGTTCTCTTGTCCAACTCTTTGGTCCAGAAGGGAAGTCAGGGGCAAGCTCTGGTCCAGAATGGCAGTCGGGGACAGGCTGGGAGCTGGGGGCCGGTCTCTAAGTCTCAGGAAGTGGGTGGGGTCTTGGGCAGATGGGCGTGGGGGCAGGGCGCGGAGACTGCAGGGGCTGCCGGGGGCTTGGAAATGGGGATCCCTCCCGGTGGGGCTAGAAGGGGAGCTGCCCGGTGGCCAGACCCTGGTGCCAAGTTGGGCAGGCCTCTCAGGAGTGGCTGGTGGCCAGGGATGGGGTCCTGGCTGGACCCAGGCACTCACCTCTGGTCCAGAAGGGAAGTCGTCAGGGGCAGGCTGGGAGCTGGGGGCCGGTCTCTAAGTCTCAGGAAGTGGGTGGGGTCTTGGGCAGATGGGCGTGGGGGCAGGGCGCGGAGACTGCAGGGGCTGCCGGGGGCTTGGAAATGGGGACCCCTCCCGGTGGGGCTAGAAGGGGAGCTGCCCGGTGGCCAGAACCCGGCGCCAGGCTGGGCAGGTCCTCCCGGGGTGGCTGGTGGCCAGGGATGGGGTCCGGACTGGACCCAGGCACTCACCTCTGGTCCAGAAGGGAAGTTGTCTGGGGCAGGCTGGGAGCTGGGGGCCGGTCTCCGCAACTAATTTTTCTTAAGACTGCTCTTTCCCCAAAGTTCCCAGTCTACCAGGCTACCTTACCAATCTCAATTATCACCCCCACAATCATGTGAGCAATCCATTGAGATGTATCTCTTAGTGTGCATGTATGGGTGTGGGTGGATGTATATCTGGTTCTGATTTCGTGGAGAATTCTGACTGACTCACCTGCTAACACTGATCAAACAAAGTTTGTTCAGTCACATGAAAATTTATATAAAGGAGACACTAGAATGAGAGAGATTTTCAAGGATAAAGATCAGCATTGCATAGAGATAAAAAGGTGAATTCTACAACAATGCAAAGAATTCTTAAATTTCTATGTTTCTAACAACACAAAGACGGAACATGTAAGAACACACAAAAAGAGACAAATCTGTGAGGACTTAACATCCCACTTGCAATAAGTCACAGAGGAAGCAAGCAGAAAAGGAGGAGTATGAAGGACCTATACATCACGTGTCAATCAACTCAACCTTGTTGGCATTTGCAGAACATTTCACCTCACAACAGAGAACAGGCATTCTCTCAAAGATACATTTACTGTAACAGATGATGCTCTGGATCAGAAAACAAACTTTAATAAACAAAGAGGAACAAAACCACAGGAAACATGCTATCAGAACTGATGTTTCATGCTCATAATAGAGTTAAACTCAAACCCAATAAAGAAATACAGTTAGACTCATTTAAAATATGTGAAAATTAAATAATATATATGTACATAACCCACCAGTCAAGGAAATATCAGGAGAAATTAAGAAAATATTCTGAATAATTGAATTTATCAACATTTATGGGATGCAACCCTCTAGTCAAGGAAATATCAGGAGAAATTAAAAAAAATATTTTGAATAATTGAATTTATCAAAATTTATGGGATGCAGATAATATATTTGCTTAAGGTCCATAACATTAAATTCACATATCAGAAAAGAAAGGTCTAAAGCAGGCAATAAAAATGTTCATCTTCCAGAAAGGGGAGAGCAAATTAGACCCAAAAAAATGTCATAGTAATTAGATCAGAAATTAATAAAACTGAAATCAGGAAAATGGCAAAAAAAAAATTTAAAAGAGTAAGTTTAGTCTTTTGAAAAGACCAATAAAACGACACATTTCTATTGAAACTAAACAGTCTAACATGGGTGAAGTTTTGCTTCATGGAGTGGTTCCACATGCAGATGAATGAAGATCTGAGTGTATTTTATTTTCCTTACTGAACCAGATGGGTCTGAAGAAAGGGAAACAATGAAGCTGTCGGTGATATTGGTAAGTGCCGCTGGACAATTCCAGGGGTAATTTCACGATGGGGTGACGAGATGGACCTCGATCCTGGGAGCCTGGGCTGCAGATGTCTGCTCCTCATGCACCAGTTAAATAGTTAGTCTGCTCACCCTGCTTCATGCGTATGGATTCTGCCTCTCAAGGAGTCCTTCAAGGTAAATAATTGTGGCTCTAGTTTTGTTTTGCTTTGGTTTTAATTACACAATACAAAAAGCAAGAAGACAAGCTGATAGACTTCTGTCTGAGTCTACAATACTGTGTTGATTTTTCCCCAGCTGGGGTCTCCCAGTACGTCCTTCATAACGAATGTTGCCACTCCACCATTCTTCAGCTCACACTATGGACGACCTCCTTTGGCTTTGTACTGGGTAAGGGTTCTTGTCGATGCTCCATTCTACTACGCAGGTTTTCAGCAGGTATGATGCCCTTTCTTGGCCTAATTATGAAAGGACAGAGCTGGGCAGAACTCAGGCTTACTGTCCTCACAATTCCCCTTTGCAGATGGGATACCTACACACGTGTCAGCCTCCTGGGATTGTTTGATCATGGTCCTTAATGACTCACTGTTTCTGTAATACATAAACTCGGTCTCTGTAAGTTAGAATACAGCATAGTAGTTGCAGGCAATGTGTCAAAACTTAACTCTTTGCCAATCATTGAGTGAAGCCAAGGCAGCTCTCTAAAGTTCTGTTTTTATTGTACTGAGTCCTGCAATGGTAAACGGTTCTATTTAGCTACTGAAAGCAGGTAGCCATGGCATGCCACAGTGGTTTGGGTTGTGGGTTCTTAAATCAGACTGCTTATACCCACTTACACACTGAACCACCTCCTGGTAGGTTTCACTGTGGAGGAAGGGTGAGGAACCCTGCTGTCTAGATGAGGAATGAGCTGAAAAGTTATTTGTAAACATCAATCAACTCCATTCTAATTAACCACTAAATATTAAACCAGTAACAGTTATCAACCCATTTCCTAAAAATAATTTTATTTTATGTGGAGGGCAACAAGACAGGGGCATTTATGTTCTCCTTATTGTTTCATGCACACACATATCACATGCTCCTACTTGTAACCTACAAAAGAATCCCCAGAATTCTTCCTCAAAGGGTGTTCTGTGGTGTCATATTTTCCTTTTCTTGTGTTTATTCAGTTTGTGTTGTGACGTTTACCTGTTAGAAATGGAATCTAAAGCAATTCACTGCACATTCTAACTGTGCTTCTTGCAGGAGCTGGGTTAGTCAGTTGCTTGCTGTGTAAGTGCAAAGACCAAAATTCAATCCCCATAACCAATGGAAAAAAAGAAAAGCAGGGCACATGCTTGTAATCCAGGGGCTGGGGAGGCAGAGCCAGGCAGATCTCTGAGGCTGGCTGGCTCGCCCAGTTCCCCCTCTGGTCAAATTCTTGGTCAGTGAGAGATGCTGTGTCAAAAACCAAGGTGATGGCTTCTGAAAAAGAATAATGTCTGAGGTTGAACTCTGTCCTCCATACACATGTGCACAAATACCTTCATGTGTGTGCATAAATGTGTGCACATGCACACGCTTGTGCAAACATATATACATACGTACACACACACACACACACACACACACACACGCGCGCGCGCACACACACACACATGTCCTTTGGGGTCTGTATTCTGTTTTAATTACTGTCAGCCTCTCTTCCACATTCATGTCATCACAAGTTTCTACAGGAATGTCTCATTATCACCTCTGTTGCCAATCGCACCTTTATAAAAATGTGGGCCAGGCAGGGTGAGGATGACCCCTGCATGGTGCATCTCAGATGCTTCACATGCCCACCGGTCCCCATGGAGCCAAATCCCCAGAAAGCTTGACCTTTAGGTGGCATGACACACTCCAGGTGGGACTACTTTCCCAGTTATGACTCTTGTCACCAAAGAACTCCGGCAGGAGCTTAGCAAGCTCAATACAGATGCCTTCCATTTCCGACATCCTGACAGCCCTTGAGTCTGCCGAGGACATGAGTTCCTAGCAGACCTTTAGTACAGGGAAGGGATGTGTATTTTCATGAATACATTTTCCTTTTACAAGTCTTGCATTTCACACCATCTGCTGATCTGGGCACTTCTCTTGCTGCCAGTCAGTTTACATTTTATTTTTAGATGCCAGCTTTGGGCAGAGCATGAAAAACCCTCCAGGCTACATTTTCAGACATTCTAAACAAAAAAAAAATTCTCAAGAGCTTTTGAAGACCTAATAAGAGCGGATCATGTCAGAAGCCAAAGCCACTTAAAATCACTTGGTTGTTTCATAAAAGCAGAAATAAAATCCAGTGCAAATGGAGAAGGGTCCAATAACAGAGGACTCTGTGACAGGGCCATGCATGGACTCTGGGATGGGACCATGCACACTGGTCAGGGAGGTTGGCTATAGCTAGGCAACTGTGAGGACAGAGTACCAGGGCAACAGTCTCACAAGAGACAGAAAGCTAAGAGTCGGTCCAGCAGGCAGCATGGGCAAACAAAGGGTAGGGTAGGCACCCCTCAGGAAGCTGTTTTTTCCTTAGTCTTCTCAGAAGATGGAATAAAAAACCCAACGAGCGTAGAGGTAAGACTGCAGGAAAACTAGGAGTTAGTAGGCTAGGGTAAAATAAAAGTCTCTTTTCATGAACAGTGGTCTGTTATTACAGACTAGAGACCCCAGCCAGGCAGCCAGGATGCATGCTGTGGAGAATGCTGACCAGCATGTGCTGGAACATTTCCACAGGCATTCCTGGACACTCGTTGGGAAAATGCTTAGCAGACCGCACAAGCCAAGCCAGGGAACTGATGGCATGTGCGTGCGTCTGCATTTCCCAGACACTCACAGCATCAAAAGATGTGGGTGTGCTGCTTGAAATGGAAGCATCTGCTTGAATTCCAGAAGATGTTCAGACACATTTGGGCATCACCAGAATCAGAGATGGGAAAAATGATAACAGCTCCAAATCTCACTGTTAGAGGAGAGGTGTGGAGACCAATTAGGTAAAAACAAGCCTGACTTCCATGAGGGATTTCACAAGTGTGCTTATTCTAAGACTGGAGGAACATGAAGATGGGGTGCAGTTCCAAGAGGAAGCTTGCTTTGGAAGCTACATACTCTAAGTCTTGGGAGAAAACAAACATCTATGCTGAGTAGGAAGATGCTGTTGGTAGCTACTCAAGGACTATGTAGGTGAGGCCCTGCTCTGCTTGGGGTGAGAGTAAGATTGATAGTTGGTATTCTGGCACAGACCAGTGGCCACCTCTGTCCAGTGCCTGCTTCTATAAACAATTTTCTTGTAGCTCAGCCACACCTGCTGGCATACACATTCCCTGCTGGTGGCTGTTCCCAGAGCAGGGCCGACCAGGACTGTCACCAGATGGGCCCCTGATCTGAAAATATTTACTCCCCAGCCATCCCCAGAAAAACACAGAATCCCTGTTCTAGAGACACAGGGATCTGTCTTTGTGGCTGAGGATTCTCTTCATGAGCCCTGATGACAATTACTGTTCAGCAACTGGCAAGACCCAACATGGCTTTAGAGAACCATTGCAAATCTCAAACTGCAGCATGCATCATGTTAACGTGTCAGGAGATGGGTACATCATGAAGAGAGTGGTCACCCCGTGAGCTGTTGGGTCTGCGTTCCTAGGTTTCAGCACTGTTTACAGGCCTCTGAGTGGACATTCAAATACTTGAGGATTCTTTTTCTTTCTTAAAAATCCTATGCACAGAGCTGTGGATAAGTCCAGCTGCATAAGCCCAATGACCTGAGTTCAGATCCCCAGAACCCACCTAAGAGCTAGACACAGTAGCACATGCACATATAATCCAATTGTCCCTGTAGCAAGATAAGAAATAGAGACAGGAGAATCTCCAGAGCTCCTGGGCCGGGCAAGTGCGGCAGGGAATGACAGAACAGATCCTCTCTGAAACAAGGCAGAAGGCAAGGGCTGATACCTGAGGTTGTCTGCTGACTTCCACATGTGTGTCCTGGCACACCTGCCTGAACTCATATACAAATGTGCACACACACACACACACACACACACACACACACACACACACACACACCCTGCACACCACACACTAATTTTTATAGAAAGTGTTGGGATGTAGAAATTCTTGAACTAAGTCTGCTGGATGATGACCTAGCAATTCACACCAAATTTTAACAAGTGTTTAAATCTGCAGTAAGAACAAAATTTAGTTAAAATTTTTATTTAAGGAATGAGTTTTGAAGCCACATAATGGTGGTGGAGCATTCCTATAATCTCAGCATGTGGGGAGTAGAGGTAGGGGTCAGGAGTCTTAGGTCATCATTGACTACATGGGAATTTGAGGCCATCCTGGGGTATATGAGATACTGTCTCAAAACAAAACAAAACAAACAACAATTTAGTTTTATGGAGCAATTAAACAATTCTTTATGCTTACCTTTCAGACAATATAATCATTTTCCATAGCTGTGGTGGACACGTAACTGTAATTACTCTGTCTGATACAGAACAATACAGCTAAACATCATAGGATTCACCCCCCTAACTGCTGTAGAAAACACTACATGATTGATGTGAAATATTTCCTCCCATTTAAAAATCTTTGGCAGTGGCTCTCTCCTAACTTTAAAAGATCCATGTTTGCATGCTCTTGAACAACAATCCAGAGAAAGAGAGGGGGTGGGAAAGCTATACTCTGATATTGGGCTGCCACTTACAGGACATGTGACCACGCCATCAGGTAAGGTCACATGAAGCCACATCCTCAGTCCAGTCCCGTTACTCCTCTTCTTCCACGGAAGCTCAAACCTGAGCTGAGTTGCTCAGACTCATGTGACCCATTTTTTGCAGAACCAGCACCTGGGCTCACCCCTTCCCAACTCCAGGAGGAAGGCTCTCTCCAGGATGCACCATGCCACTGTAGTGAAGGGGAGCCATGGCTGCAGTGTCTGCTGGGAGCCCCAGATCTAAGGCAATGCTCCTCCTCTAAACAGGTTTCCAGGGTAACATGGGAGCCAGAGAGAAGGAAATGGATCCACTGTTAGAGCTCACTCACAGACACCCAAATACCCAGGACATACACTTGTGGTCACTGAGGACTTCCTACATGTAAGACCCAGGCTTTCTGTCAAGTACTGGCTAGGTGTCAATGCCAGAATGTTCCATAGAGCACAGAACAGCTGTAACAGATCTGAAAGGACCTACAAGGAGCTCAGAATCTATGCCAAGGAAGAGGGGGGACAGGCTGTTGGAGAGCTGTGACTATACTCTAGGGCTTGTTGCTATCTCAACAGTGACAGGCTGGCCTATTCTTCCAGTGGTTAACATTGTACACAGGCACTGGAATGGTTACAACATGGTCTTCGGGTAGGTGTCCATGAGGCTGAGCTATTGCAAAGACCTGACAGAAAGGAAAGTACCCGGACCCAGAGGAAGAGTGAGAGGCAGAGAAGTGACCTGCGGACAGAAGAGAGGGGAGAAACCGAGTATAAGATGCAGCAGTTGGGAGGACGGACGGTGTGTTGGGAAAGGAGCAAAGTGAATCTCAAGTCACAGGATGAATCACTGAGGTAGCAGTGCCTGCCACAGACATGAAAGATTCATAAGCTGGGAAGTAATGATTGAGTTTGGGGACCCTTGCTGAAACTCCCGTGGGGTACAAGCTCACGAGTACTGAAGATGCATGCTGAAATCTGGAAGTAGAGACCATGTAAATGATTGCAAAATGACATGGAAGTCAAAAGGTCAGCAGTGAAATAGTAATCTTTACTTTGAGACATTATAAATATTAGATTTTAAACCCTTTAAATAATAAATGAGAATCTCAATTTGGCCCCAAAATAAACTTGAGGTGGTTTCTAAGAAAGAATCCCATAAAAATGTACTCTAACACCAGGATAAAATGCCTACCCACTCCCTGGTCCCTTTGCCAAAGCTCACACAAGCTTGAAATTCCCCACAAGAGAGAGAGATGAAGGAAGGGAAGGAAGTCATTGCTGTTTACACGCTTCCTTTCACCCCTACTTCCTTACTCTAAAAGTCCAAGATGAATTTGAAAGTGCATTCGTAAGACAATCTATGGCTGACTGGCAGGTCACAAAATTCCTCGCAGCTGTTAAATGAACAGCAAAGCAGACACTGGATAAGAAGAGGACCCAGGAGGGATTCAGATGTCAGCAGATCATACAACAAGAACTAGAAATGCCATGCTCATGGCAGGGATGCCACTGGAGACCACCTTGGGCCAGTGTTGGGTGGAGACATTGACCACTCTGGGAATAGCTGGCCACATACTGGGAGGTAAAGCCCAGGGTCTCTGGCCCATGCTGGGAAAATTAGAAGTCAAACCTCCAAGGCAGACAAACAGGAGGGGAAGAGGAGGAGACGGAAGACGCATTGAGCCATGCAGCAAATGCAGTTCAATTGGTGTCTTGTCAATGTGTCCACCTTTGGCAAGAAGGGTCCCCAATGATCACTCCTAAGTTCTGTGTGATCAAGCTTCTCACCAAAAAAGCTACTTTTTTGCCCAGGCCAAAACCAAAACCAAAACAGACCAGCCTTGAAACTTTAAGGCATCGCAGGCATGCATTGTGGTTCTTGGAAATGTCTGAAAAAGGTCCCCAGAGGAAGGCAATCAAAATGGGGACCATCACCTGTACTGTCTGCCACTAAACAAGCCCCACAGGATTTGCCAGGATGGTGGGGTTTCCACATACCTCACCTGCATAGGTATGGGTTTCCAAGTCACCTCAGTGTCTCCATTCAGATCCATTATTTTAATTCAACAACTGCCAGATGTTCTAGTCCCCTTAAGTGAGGTTTTGACATGGGAATACTTTTCACTGGGGGTGCCACCGTGAGATAATCCACTCAACTGGAGTCTGGGTCATCTCCAGGAGTGGAAGGTGAGAGGGATTCCCCATGAATGTTCTGGTCTGCCTCAGAGACTGCTCCACAACCACAAGAAACATTCCCTTCTTCCTTGTTAATAGATTTTAAATTTGAGCTACCCTCTACTGATAATATTTTGAGTAAAACATAAGGCAGTTTTCAATTGATTAGCGGGCCCAGTTTCTGCTGCAATATTCTGAAAATGCCCCCGTGTATGTAGGGAATTAAGCCAGTGCTCTTTACTGCCTGGTTAAGTAGATAAAATAAGTCAGTCTTAACTGGTCCAGAGACAGAAGTTATAGAGGCTATATAAAAGCAAACATCTAGTCATTATTCTTCCTATGGGTCATGTGAACATTAATGAGGGTAGTTCAATTTTGGTTCACTTTTTCTACCAATGAGGAGCAATCCTAGACCCTCATAATTCTACTTATAAATCCCATTTCTTCAGTAATATTTTGGGTCTTTCCTCTGGTTATTTTATAATATTGTAAGTCTGGGGAGTTCAGAAGATTATTTTAAATTCCATGTAAAGATCTGGGTTATCCTGAAGACAATAAGAGAATGACACAAACATTTTAGGAGCTTTTAGGATCGTTATCATCTTTTTTGTTATTGTTATTGTGGTGGTTAGGACACGAATAACCCTCAGAGTCTCCTATGTTGAATACTTGGTCCCCAGGTGGTGTAACTATTTGGGAAGTATTAAAAATTGCAGTCTTTTTGGCAGAGGTATGTCTTAGTTTGCTTTTTTATTGCTGTGATAAAAACACAGGTCCAAGGCAATTTATAAAAGAAAGAGTTTAAGGGCATGGGGTTTCAGAGGATTAGAGTCCATAGTCATCATGTCAGGGAGCATGGACAGTAGGAAAGCACACCGTTGGAGCCGTAGCTGAGATCTCTCATCTTAAGACACAACTACAAGGCAGCGAGGGTCACTGGGAATGGCTTGGGCTTTTGAAACTCAAAGCCCACCCTGAGTGACACACCTCTTCCAACAAGGCCACACCTCCTAATACTTCCCAAACTGTTCCACCAGTTGGAGCTCTTACTCAAACATATGAACCTATAGCGGCCATTCACATTCAAAGCACCACAAGGTGTGTCAGGGGGCCCAGCTTTGATGCTTAAAAAGCCTCTCACCCTTCCAAGTGTGGACCAAGATGCGACTGCTCAGCTGCTGTTTCCTCCCTGCCGCCGTGACTTCACTTTGCCGTCACTGACACCAACCCTCTGGAGCCATGATTCCCATTAAACTCTTTGTCATAAGTGGCCTGGGTCATGGTGTTTTACAACAGCAATAGAAAGGTAACTAATAAAACTTTCAAAATTACTTTTAATGGACACCAGACCTAATTGATCAACACTTAAGACCCCAGTGGAGATGCTTAAGGAGGGTGAGGGCCACAAGAAGAGCTGTCCATTGATTCTCTTGGCTTGGTGAGAGCCAAGACACTTGGTACCTGCTGCGGGACTATATGTGGCACATGTGTGTGTGCTCCATTATCGCAGATCTCAGGGGCTCAGTCACATGAGTACCCAGTTAATGCGGCTCACCTGCAGGGATGGGGCAAACCTGATTTTAAAAGTCCTTGGTTCTGCCACAGGGAATTCATCTCAAGGCCCATGGAATGTGTGGCAGGAAAAGGGGGCAAGAAGAACACGAAGACACATAAACATGCCGAGCTCTGATGTGATACATCCCATGAAAGGTGAGAATCAAAACACAGAACAAGTTTTACCGAAGCATGGAATATGGGTGCTTTATCCCCCCACTTCCATCCCCATATCCACATGCCACCAATGACCACTGAAGGCGGGGATGCTGACACTGCCCCCCCCTTAACTCTACTTCTTTTCTACCCAGAAACATGCTTGTCTTTTGGAAGATGGAGTTATAAAAGGAAAGATGGACAAATAATGCTCAAAGATTACAAGGGAAGACTTCTCTGCATGGATGCCTTCAACTATCCAACTAAAGTTCCCAGGCAAACCACTCCAGGGCTGGGAATCCAAGAATAGTGTACCCTGTAAATGACTCCTTCAATCTCTTAGCATCTGCATTTTCTATCCCATCTTAGATCACGGACTTGATCTACAGTTTTAGTCTCAGACACAAAATACAAGGTAGGTTTTTAAGAAGTTTTTGAAAATTAAATATTTTCAGTTTACAACATGAAGATGGCATTTCATCTTCTCAGCCTGGGAACTGACTAGAACATCAAGGAGATGGAAAACATATAAGCCATTTATGTTTTCAATATGAGACAACTGAGATGCCAATGTGTAACCTCCAATGTCAGTGTGATGAGTATCAAAGGTAAGCAGGTGACAGAGTGGAGATCAAAAAAAGACATTGTAAGGGACATTCATGGAGGAGATGACATGCAGCACAAGGAAAAGGAGCTTTGCTTTTCAAGGGACCACTCTGATGTGGGGAAGGTGAACCAAGAGACTCAACCCGATGAGATTGGGATATTCAAAAAGCCCAAATAGGGAAAGAAGTATATAAGCAATGCACCTTGATAGTGGGATTTTAATCCTTGTGCTGTGAGTGTTTCCACTGGCTATGGAGAACCACAACGATGAATGTGTGGTTGGTGGTCAGGAGCCAGCTCTCAGGAGTTGGTTCTCTCCTTCCACTGTGGATTCTGGTGATGTAATTGAGGTCATCGTGATAGTAGTTCACCCAATGAAAGTGCCTCAGCATGTTTTAGTGATTGTGAGGAGGGCCAGCAGCAGCATGGTGGAGCTCCCAGTGTGGAGCTCATGTGGAAAGACTACATTGGAAACAGGAAGAAAGCTGGAGGGGGGGTGATGCTCACTGGGTCAAAAGTTACTTGCCATGTGTGGTGGTTGGAAAGAAAAGGGAATGGCACTCTCAGGAGGTGTGGCCTTGTTTGAGTAGGTGTGGCTTTGTTGGGGGAAGTCTGTCACTGAGGACAGGCTATGAGGTCTTAGAAGCTCAAGCTCCACTTAGTGGCCCACTGTGTCTTCCTGTTGCCTGCTGATCTGGAGGAAGGGATCTCAGCTCCTTCTCCAGCAGCAAGTCTTCCTGCAGGCCACCATGCTTCCTGACATGAAGATAATGGACTAAACCTCTGAACTGTAAGACAGCCCCAATTAAATGATTTTCCTTTATAAGAGTTGCCATAGTCATGGTGTCTCTTCACCGCAACAGAAACCCTAACACAGACACCATGCAAGCATGATGACCTGTGTTCCATCCCCAGACTCCAGAGTGGAAAGAAATAGTCAACTCCTGACCATCACACATGCACATAGCCCATGTATGCCTGCACTCAAATACTCATGCTATGTACACACACACTAAATAATAATCAATAAAATTATATTTCAAGAGAATACACAAAAAGCAAATAGGATATCATCTATAACCTTAATTCAATAAAACTATAATCAATGATAAATGTGAAAATTAAAAAATAGCCAAATAGCCTAAAACAAAACCATCACCACCACCACCACCAACAACAAAAGTTTTCTACACCAAAAAGGAAACACAAACCAAGTTTAAAATATGTAGAAAATAATGGTAAGTGGTATATATATGTAAGACTAAGAGTTTGGTACTTATATAGCTGAGAAAGAAAAAAGAACTATATGAATTATCTAACACAAAAAGCAAAATGAAAGGAAATTAAGATATGAGGGGAAAATTAAAATGAAGGGAAAAAAAAACCAAAAACTGAAAGTCATAAAAACAATGCATAGATCTAAAAGTCAGTATTTGTAGTAATAAAGTAAAATAAGGAAAATATTAGCTGGATGAAACTGAAGTTGGAATAAGGATATGACTCATGAATAAGTCTCTAACCAGAGAAAAGTAAATAGAAATACAGAAAAAATTGAAACTATGAATAGATTACTCAATTTTGAACGAGAAAGTCAGTATTTATAAGAGAATATATTTTACAAAAACAAACTCCTGGGGAGAAAGTAAATCTAAATAGAAACATTTTTTTATGGGAAAAACAGAGGATAGTATCTACTCTAACTTAACCTAGTCTAAGCTAATACACTAAACACTACAGTTTAAAGTTTGTGACTAGCAAATCACTCAGTGTCATCGCTAGTGAGAGGGATGCTTGCTCTTACCATCCTCAAGACAAAAACAAAATCCTTAATAAGTTACCAGCCAAAAATTCAAGCAGAAAATTAAGAAAAATACTGCATACCTCCACCAAGATAATTACAGATTCTCAAGATTTCCTCAACATTATGTAACCAGGGAACTGTACGGTCTTGTCCACACTGGATACACAAGTCTGTTTGTGACAGTTCAAGATTCCTTCTTTAAAGAAAAGGAAGAGAGATGAAAACTTCTGTAGATGAAAGTCAATGGTTCCTTCATTCCAATTATAAAATTCATTTAGCTCAACCCCCAAGCTAGCCTATTTAGAAGAAGATGGTCCTACTAAGCTAAAAGTTGTATCAGTGAAGTCTACCTCACCATCTTCATGCTGGAAGTGTGTCTTGTAGAGGTAGCTTGAAAAACAACTGGAAAGGAAATGAGTTCTTTTTTTTTTTTTTTTAATAAAGCGATCTACTTGACAATGCCACTACTGTTTGCCAGGAGAACAAAGATCAAAAGAGAAAGTACTACAAACACCAAGAGAGCTTTGGAGTGGTGCTAAGAAGTGTGCTCACAGAAACCCATTGGGAGCTCGCTCTCTCTCTCTCTCTCTCTCTCTCTCCCCTCTTTCTCTCTCTCCCCCTCTCTCTCTTTTCATCTCTCTCCATCTCTCTCTGTCTTTCTGCCTGTCTCTCTCTTTCTCTATCTCCTCTCCTTTCCCTTTTCCTTCCTCACTCCCCCTCTCTCTTACCAATCTCTCTCTAATCTTTAAGATGGGCAAAGAGCCAAGGGCAGTTGTTTAGCTGTCTTAGCTATCTGAAATCATCTGGGAAAACAATCATTTTTACTTTCTTTATGAATGAGTTTTATTTTACAAGGGTTAAATCCCCAAACACTCTGAATTTGGTTAGCTTATCCTTATTTTCCTATGTTACCATAAATACTTTCCAAGAAGGTGTCTTCATATGCTATGCATCACAGAGCTTAACAAGCTCACTGGTGTCGGAGAACCAGGGAGCCAAAGAGCAGTCTACAATAACCATGAGGGAGAGAAGCGGACCTGCAGATAACTGTGGGTATGGGAAACCATGGTGAGGTCAACAGTAGATCCCCTCATTTTATGCCCACTAGGATTTTCAGTATATATTTTCTTGGGAATAAGAATTTGGCAAATTAAATCAGAGAAGTTGAAATTAGAACTTTCTGGATTTAGAATGGGTCTTATTACTAGAACTATTATCCCCACAAAAGGTAGAAGAAATGAAGATATGAAAATGAAGATTAGAAGATGCAGCATGTGAAGAGGCATAGAGTGATGGTGTCTGAGTCCAGAGAACAAGATTCACTGGCCTACCAGAAGCAAGGACACTAGAGAAGCTGAAGTTTTCCTGTGTCCTGGCCTGCTGGCACTTGGGACAAATCTCTCCCACTCATGTCCCCCAAGTAAACACACAGAGACATATTACTTTCAAACTGCATGGCCGTGGCAGGCTTCTTGCTATCTAATTCTTATATCTTAAATTAACCCATTTCTATAAATCTGTACCTTGCCGCATGGCTCGTGGCTTACCGGTATCTTAACATCTGCTTCTCATCATGGCAGCTGGCAGCATCTCTCTGCCTCAGCCTTCCACTTCCCAGAATTCTCCTCTCTCCTCATCCCGCCTATACTTCCTGCCTGGCTACTGGCTAATCAGCACTTTATTTATCAATCAATCATCCACAGCAAAAACTTAGAAGGTTCACAAGTCCCATCCCTAAGGTTAGATGAGCAGTAAACAACTGCTACTGAGAAGAGACTCTTCTACGGTGCAGCTCCCTGAAAGACCCATAAGGAAGTCCGTCAATGCTATTTTTGTTGAGTCTTCATCTATATGCTTTTGAGTAACACAGTTGTTCCTGTACATAACTCCACATCCATGTTTCTGGGAGTAACCCTAATGAAGTCATTTGTTCACAAAGCTGGAATTGGGTGGTATTGCTCCTTTGGTATGTGATCAGTGCCCTATAGGGGACAAACAGGTATTGTTTTTATTGCCACTGGTGTATACACACACACACACACACACACACACACACACACACACACACACACACACACACACATATATAAAACATTCTGACACAGAGGCTTGGGTTAAGTAGGAGTGCCCTAGCACCAACACCCAAGGGGAGGGAAGGAAGTGGAATTGGATGGAAGGAGAATTTGTAGTTCAGGGATGTGCTTCAGAAAAAAAATGAATGCTCTGGGGCCGAAGAGACACATCACTGGACCAACACTGGATGAATGTATACCCTTGATGTGGTCAGTCAAGGAGAGGGGCCACCCTCACAAGAGCCATATGGTCCTGGGCAGGCAGGTCTCTGTAGGCATTAGACAGTCCCTTGGGGGATGACAGCTGAAAGCCAGCATCTGATAGCATCTTCAAGTGCTGGCAGCCCATATTGTCTGTGGGAGAAACTGGGAGTATCACCTCCGTGTCTACCACACACAGCTGTAAGGCAGAAGTGAGATCCAAACCCAGATCCTTCCTGATACTGAGAAGCTTCTGCCCACCTCCCTGTGCTCCTTGCTCTATAACAATGCTAATGAACTTTGGCATTTCTGTTTACGGTGAGCCTGAGCCTTGAGTCTGTCCACCAAGGTCTCTCGTCTCTTAGGAGATGTGAAGTGAAGGCTCAGTGTTCTCATCCTCTGGTGACTTCTGAGCAAGCAGAAAGCGTGTTTCTCCCTCTGTCACCAGCCTAGTGAGGTTGTTGCACTCTGAAAACGTACTGGGAATGCTGTGCATCTAGCACGAAGCAGTCATCGCCAACACTTGATGCTCTGCATGCTACATGCCTGGCCCAGTTAAGTCCTTTCCATTTATTTCCCCATTGCATCATTTCTGCTGCCCTTGGAATGAATGCCCTGGGCTGTCCACCCTGTCTTGCACTGAACAAAATAGGGTGACTGCACCGCTACAACATGATCAGTCAGCGACAAAGGCCACCATCATGCCAGGATAACTGTTCCCATTTTGTAGATCATTAGGCCCAGCCACAGCTCCGTCTTTCCTTGAACTATGCCCCAGAGTCATGTTGTACCTCTTCCCTCTACTTACTCATCTCAACATGATTCTTCTCTTAAAAAGGGACCCTCAGGAAAATGGCAGCTTTCTTCCAGAGGACAAATTACAGCTACACACAGCAGACGCCTCATTCTGTGGGCAGGGGCACAGGGAAACGATGGGGGTGTGGGGTGCATGACTCCTCATTAGCAGCGCTCATCTTCTCATGACCCTCTGTGCATTTCAAAGGGCTAATTATCAATGTTTTCCTGAACATCGTGAATCAGTTTCCATCACAAACGGCCTTCTAAAAAAAGCAAAATCTGTAATTATCAGAGCTTCCACTATTTATAAGTATTGAACCAAAGACACATAGATTAGTGAATGTAGGAAGAAGATCCCTCTTGATTTGTCAAATAAAATGCCAGCAAAAAGTGCAGAGAAAATGTTGATAAATCTGTAACAGTATAACTTGTGTGCAGAGAATGATTCCCTTTGAAGGAGGGAGGTCACACAGTTCGGATGATAAAATCAATAAGAGGATAGACATGGTTCACAGATTACAATCCCTCTTAATTTTCAGGAAATCCTTCTTTTCATGCACCCTTTATCAAATCTTTCAGAACAGATCTGCGCTCTGATATATCCACGGCCTTCACCTTTGTTCAATACCCCCAACACACACACACACACACACACACACACACACACACACACACACACACCTGATTCATAAAGGCCACAGAAAAATCTTAGACCACTCTCTACAACAGATAGGCTGCTAACTGCAAACCTGAAATCCAGCCTCTAAATCCTGTGCTTTCACTCTAGAAACTGCCGGAATATTTCTAGTGTGATGTTATGTCCTGAAGTAGGAGTTAATGCTGTTCACTTGTTCTCTCTCCCCTGGGGGCCAAGGAGGAAATTCTCTGCAGTCAGATCAGACAATGGGAAGGCTGAGTGGGGAGGGCAGGCAGGGAGAGAGGAGCATGGGATGTTTTCCCGTTGGCTCTCAAGTTTGCTCATGTGACACACTTGTTCTCCCTTCCTTCCTGTCCCTGTCCACTTTCCTCCCAGAATCAAATGCTGTTAGAACATGTAATACTTTACTACAACAAAATATGAATTATACTCAAACCATAGCTTTGTGATATAAAGAATGATTTTTTTTTCTTGTGGAAAAATAATAATATTCGGTGCTTCTATGAAAACAAACAGCACAGTGTCCCAAATTCCTAGCAATTAGTCCCTTCTACACCAGAAACTGGGCAGCTGGTGACCTGCTGTTTTTCCTTTGAGCTTTTCAGATTAGACCCCAAATGCAATTGAATTCCAGGCTCCAATGTACACTTCCTGAATTACATTTCATCTCAGTTACATAACAAACCTATGTCACCACTGATTACAAACTCACCATAGACAATCGTCTGCATTAGGTGCAACGAAGACGCTCCACGTGTTGCACAACTTAAATGTGTTAAAGCTGTCACAGTGTCAAAGAATCCTGCACCAGCTTCCCTGACATCTGAGTAATCCTGTTAGAAAACCAATAAGGAGTCCTTAGCCCATCTTCTTTCATAAATATGGATTCTCATATAACCGACTGACTTAAATAAATCTATATTCAAATTCCCCCCTCTCCCAGGGGAAAAGAAGAAGATATAGGAAATGAAAATTCAGAACACACTGTGAATTCCAAGGAAATAAAGATACAAGAAGAGTAACTACAATTCAAATGCAAACCGCAGCCACGGTGGTGCACAGGCAGAAATGCCTGAACATTTCAAGTTGGTTAGGAATCATGAGAACAGTGATGAGGACATCTAGAAGTGAGGAAAACAGAAACGAGGCAAGATACATATTTAAGATGCAAGAGTGCTTGCTGGCACAAGATTCAGGCTGGACCACTGCCCTTGGCTGTGAGGTAGGACTCCGGTCTTCCCGTCTCCTCCAATGGCTGCCTAACTGTCCACTCCCCAGGCTCGGGCAGGATGCAGTCACCACCGTGGGGAGGGCTATGTGTGTCTCACCTTGCCTACCCCGATCACACTTTCTTTGCTCCTCCTCTCCACAAACAATGATGCAATTCAAAATTTGTTCATTCGTTGTCCCATCTCTTCTGCCCACTGGCTTTCTTCCTTTGCCCTCAATAAAACAGTCATAGTGGCAGCCTCACATGGGTGGATCCTCAGATCCTGCAGAGCAAACAGGATTGCAGAGAGGAAGCTGGGCGTGGTGGGAAGACACCCATGATGCCTGACATGGGGGCCTGGTTTTACAAGGGGATTAAGAACCATAGCCGTAATTTCTTTGCAACTGTTGGTCAAAGAACGTACATGTGTGCTGATAAAATGTGGTCTGCAGCTTCCTGACTGCCAAGCTGGCCTCATGCTCCTTCTGCTGTGTCTTCCCCACCACGATGGACCATATCTTCTTAGGGACTGTAAGCCAAAAGAAACTCTTTCTCTGCTAAGTTGGTTTAGTCCAGGTATTTTATTATAACAATGGAAAACCATCCAATACAAGGATGTACAACAACCAATGCAGCCATCAATATATGGGCCTCACATTGGTACGATGACATCCCAATAGCAAAACCCAAAAATACCCAATGCCCAGATGTTACCTCTAAACCTTCTCCACTACAAGGAAGCAGAGGATAGAGACTGGAGCTCACCTGGCAGAGCGCTGGCTGGGCATGCAATCCAGCTCTGCTTTATGTGGTGCACACCTCTAATCCCAACACTTAGGAAGCAGAGGTAGGAGAATCAGAAATTCAAGGTCATTCTTGGCTATAGAAAGTTCAAGACCAACCTGGGCTACATTAAGCCCTGCCTTGGTGAATAAATCAATGAATAAATAAACATGTAAAGAAGCAGAAAGCCTTAATTTTAGGGGTTTGCCAGGGCAAAACAAGGTGAGCCTGAAACCTCTTATTCTACAAGACAGAAAAATTCCAACAAGATGAGGATGTGCCCAGAAGGCTAAAGTCAGCTTGGAAAATGCTCCTGTGATAGACATAGTTCAACACACATCAAATAAAATAGAAAACATGGCACCATGTGTATATAAATAATAAAAGAACTAAAAAGCTGAAAGACAGGATGCCTACCTACCTTCAAGTTCCTTCCTACAAAGCAAGTGTCATCAACAAAGACGCATGTAGCAATTTCACAGTGGTCAAGCTCAGTGTACTCAGACTAAGAAGACCACAGCACCCCTTCTAGAACTCCAGGACCTGTGGTCTTGATTCTTAACAAAGATGGAAACCTGAATCAGTTCACCAAGAGACATCAAACTCAAGTTGAAAGACATTTCACGTTCAGTGGGCCAGTAATCTTCAAGAGTGTGACCTCCATGAGCACTGGAGAGAGCAAGGATAGCTTCAGACTGAAATACAGAGAATCGACAACACATTGCCGCCGCCAAAGACTCTGAGCTGTACCCCTCAACTACAAAGTATACCGACGAAAAAGGAAGAGCGAATGGGGCAGTCATGTAAGAGTAATAGAGTGACATGGACTTTCAGACACTGACTGGTGCTCTACGGTTACATAAGAGACTTGAACTGTGGGGGAAAAACACATTGGGATGATGGGCTCATCGTATTGGTTAATGCATCAGTAACGTGCCTTTAAGTAGTTTAAGGAAAAATAATTCTCTCTATTGAACTTGTGACTTACTGATAAGTCTGTAATCATTTCAAAATAAACATTATAACATGCATTGAGGGGTTATACTTGAAGTTTCTTACTTGTTAGACAGGAGTTTCTATAAATATCAATCACTAACTAAATTTCCTCCACCATGGGATGGGAATGCTTTGAGATAAATGGTGGTTAAATGAATTTCCTAAGAACATTTAACTCTGGCACACAGCATTGTAGAGTGCTTTGCTCTTCAGTCAGTATTTCACTTCACAGACAAGGAAGCCTAGATTCCCCATGCCACAGATGCAACATAATAAAAAAAAATTCTTAGTGTGAATGTAGACTAAGCAGGTTTCCTCCTTGGCTGATGGCTTAGAGACGAAGCAGTGCCATCACTGACACAAAGCCTTTCTCCACACTTGATCAGTATCCTACATGGCATAGTATTGTTCTGAATATTACACCACAGTGATCTAACAGCAGACCTACAGCATTCCAACTTACTACAAGTATTGTGAATCAAAAGAAGTCAAGGAAGTGTTTTCCCCACCCCAGTGGTATCTTTTAGGTTTCATTTCTAGCAGTGGTCAGGAATAATAAAACTCATTGCTTCATACTTGTTTACATATGAACCCTTCTTTTTAATAACATTTAATACACTGTATCCTTTTTTAATCCATCACTGTATTCTACCTTTTCAGTTCTTAGAATCATAAAATTATTGAAGACATTAGAAACAGATCATGAGGTCTTCTTTTCTGTCCAATATTATCTTTATATGAAACAATAGAGCATTAAGCAATTGTTAAAATCTTTTATACAATTCCATAATTATCTTACCTCTGGCTGCCAGCCATCATATTTTCCTATCAGTTTTGGGAAAAAAGTTTTAAAAAAATGTACACTAGTTTTTTCTAATTTCTTTCACCAACAGAGACAACAACGCATCAAAACACAATTCAATTCAATATACAATGGCCTAAAACACACCTTTCTTTGTAAAGCATTGAATGTCCCTATTTTTATAACTCTGATTTTTCTGACAGCTATTAAAGCTTTCTGTCCCAAGATGTAATACTTCAGGTCTTCATCAAGGAAGCAGGGAGATGGGTGCACTGTGACAGCGTGTATCCAGTGGAGACCCCTACCACACAGCTACCACAAACCATGAAACACCTAAGGGAGCCACTGCCGGAGAGAGGGCAGCTTTTCCACAGTTGTGTCTGGAACGAAAACGGGCTGAGCAGATTCTGTAGTCGACACTGCACACGGCTACCCACCCAGGGCATGGAGCTCCAGGTGCCAACCGCAAACATGGTGCTACTCTTGGTAGGAAAGGGGGGGGGGGAATCATCCACAGGTACAGAGGGCTGCACCCAGCAAAGAACTGGGGAGCAAACCCTGGGTGCAACCTGCACACACAAGTTTCTGGAACCTTTCCAGGCCACAGTGGGATCATCTTTCCCTCGAATGGCATGGGAGTGGCATGGAGCTGGGGTTTGGGGAAAGTGGGGAGATGGGGGTCAAAGGGCACACATACTAAGAGGAACAAGTTTTACACGTGACATCCAACATGCCTGGTGATGGGTATGTAAACTGGTCTGCTTAAGGATCCTTACACAGTGTGCTTGCATATCGGCTCCATGTGCTGTGAAGCTTGAATGTGTGTGGTCTTCATTTACTAATGAGACGCTCTACAGTGATGACGTCACCTCCGGTCACCCATGTGAGGACGTGCTGTCTGACCGCAGTACACAGTGTAGTGAGAGACCATTGCCTCCGCTTTCAGTGCAGACGGAGGGCGCTATTACGCCTTGAGTTTCATAACGACCTCAAATGCTCTTGTGTTGAAGGCCGACCCCCTAAACAGCAGAGCATAGATGAATGGGCAAAGCAGAGCATAGGCGAATGGTGAGAGGGATAAAGAGAGCTCTAACTTCACGAAGGGGTTAAACCATTGATGGGTTCTTGGGTGAAAGGGCTTTTAGGGGGTGTGGCCTCTTCGAGGAAGCGGGTCACTGAGGCCATGAGGGCATGAAGGCATGCCTTTGAAGAGTAGTTTTGTTCCCAGGGTCTTCTTCGCTATCTCTCTCCTTCCTGGCAACCAGGAAGTAAGCCATATGCTTCCGTCACATGAACACCTGGTTTCTCTCACTGCCGAGGTCAGGTTGCCATATCTAAAAACCCCCTTTGTGTAGTCAGGATGCAGCTCAGCGCTAGAGGATTTACCTAACACATTCCAAGGCTCTGGTTCAATTCCATCACAACCAAAAATTAAACGCCCTTTCTACCAGCACAGTGCTCACCAGCACTGAAACTTTTATCCAGTAGTATATTTTATGCTATGGACACATTTGTTGCAAGTACCCCCAGACATTAAAATAATACATTTTTTTCAGGTAAAAAAAAAAAACAGTTGCTGTTAGGAATAACTCCAAATTACTGACCCTAATGTTTATGAATACACATAATAGAAAATCAAATAGCTTTTAAAATGCTTTTAACTAATTAAATAGAATGGCTTCTTGAAATGCCACTTATTAGCAATACACAAATTTGCTGCTACAGCATTTTAAAGAACTGCTTTTTAATGCTCATGGATCTTCCAGAAGACTGAGAAATAGAAGTGTTTTTTTATACTCTATAAAGAGATGGGTTGCAGAGACTTATGCTTCAAGTCACATGATGTTTCATCCTAAAATTATAGCATATAGTAAGATGTTAATGTATACCTTTGCCTCCAAAATCATATCACCACTCAGCAATCAGCAAAAGGGTGTTCCCGTCCCCAATTATCTCTGAACACTCATTTCATGGCTGCTAATGGCTAAGTGACTATTGACCCGACTAGTGGAGGAGGCCAGGGCTGAGCAGCCCTTGCAGACCATGTCAAGGAGCAGAAAAGGAGCAGCTGCTTGAAAGAAGTCAACAAGGGCACCCTGAGGGCACCCGGCCTCTTCCACTGATGCCACGCAGGCCAGGGAAAGGCCACGGAAAGGCCACCGTTCCCCACTGGGAAGGGCGCTCACCTGCCAGGAGAGGTGCTCCTTGGCCCCCGGGGCTGCAGACAGGTAGACGCTCAGCACTATGGTGTGGGAAGAGGAGGTGAGGACGCTGGCGATGATGGCATCTCGCATGTTGAAGGGAAGCATGGTGTACACCACGAAGATGATAAAGAGGAAGAAAGACACCTACAGAGGGAAGAAAAACAGTGTCAGAAAATCCCAGCTCCCTTACCATTAAAGGAGACGGACGACAACAACATGCTCATTTGAGAAACTGCATCACAAAATGGGGTGGAACAGACTCACTGAGTTATAACCGAGAACCAAGCCTACCCAGTGGGTAAAGCACTTGCCCTGGAAGTGTGAGGACCTGAGATTGAATCCCAGGAACCATGTAAATCTGGATATGGTAGTCACACAGTCCTACAGTGAGACAGGAAGTGGACACTGGAAGCTTGCAGACAGGAAGTGGACACCTGGAAGCTTGCTTACAGGCCAGCTAGCCTGGCGTGGGTAGTGGAGCCAAACAAGAGACTCTTTGTCAAGGCAGAAGTCGAGAACCAAGGCCTGAGTTTGTTCTTTGTCCTTCACATCTGCCATTGCATGCATACAGGAATGCATATACACAGATTAACAAGGGAAAAAGAAAAAAAAATAACTAGCCACTGTGATGGGGAAAAAAGATTTCTTGTGTGGGTCTTCAACTTTTAGTAAACAAACTACTGCAGACATGAGACTGAGTTAAGGGGCACTTGTGTGAGAGAGCAAAGTCAGTCTGGCATCACTGGGGTTTGGCATCATCGCTTTGCAGTTAGCAAAGGTAGACACACAGGGCATGGATGCAGGTGGTCCAGCTGCTGTGGAACACGTTAGCACTTCCGGCAAGGTGGTTAAATATAGAATGACCGTCTGATCCCAGTTTCACTCCCTGGTGCACTGAAAACAATTACTCAGGGAAATAGATGCACACACATATTTATCACAGAATTTGCATATCAATCCAAAGATGGATATCCATCAACGGATGGATATCACCCGTCATACCCATGCACCAGAATGTGATTCAGGAATAACATGGATTCAAGTCTTGACACATGGTACAGTACGGATGAACCTCAAAGGCTCTGTATCGCATGACTTCATTTATATAAACTATGCAAAAAAATAAATAAATCCATGAGATAGGAAACAGATGTTGATAATCCAGTTGGCAAGGTCCGTGAGCAGGCCTGTGGGATGGGAGAAGTGTAGTGTCGGCCTAACAAGTACAGACTTCCTTGGGGGTGAGAGAAAAATGTTTTGCATTGGACAGAGATGTTTAGTGCCCGATACTGGGAATGTACCAAATGCTCCCACATTCTTCATTTTAAAATGGCTAACTTATATTTCATGAATTTGACCTTTTTAATGACAATCGATATGAAACCACTTAGAGGAATTTTAGGATGGGAATCAAAATGCTTGCTAGGTAATAAAACCGGAACATTTTTATCGCAAAAGAGCCAGAGATGGAAGAATATCAGAGAGAGTAAGCGGGTGATAACTGCAGCCAGGGAACCTGAAGTCACGGACCTCCGGGGACAGAGTGGCATATGACTGCAGCATCCAGTGCCATCTGAAGAGGACACAGAGGCCCAGGCAGCTGGATGGACACGGACAGATCACCACAGCTTTCCTGGGTTCCCAAGTGACATGAGCACCGGGTTCTGAGGTTCTGCTCCTTACAGACTCAAAGACAGTGCAGCCCAGAGAGTGCCGGTTCTTGCCCATTCTGCCCCACAGTTATAACTTAAAGGCCTTGTGTATCTCCACGCCATGGCTCCAGGATGGCACCTTATCCACTGTCTTTGTATTACTGTCACAGTTGAAAGAACACACAGAAGAGGAGAGGTTTACAGCCTAAAAATAAACATGAATTCCTAAAGCACATCCTTTCATGCTCTTCAGGGCATTCTAAGCGGGGCGCCCATTCATTCCACAGACATGCAGAAGCTCCTGGAGAGGGAGGAGAGGTGTCTCAATCATGGCTCTGAGCCGTTACAACCGAGGGGATGAGTCTGTCATGCATGCCAGCTGTCTTCACGGCTGAGAGAAGGGCCACCCTTCCCACCCAGCCCCACTCTGAGGAGACAATGAAATGGCCTCTAAATCATCTTCTCTATTTGCTGCGAGTTCTGTTATCATGGAATGACAGCCAAGGAGAAAGCCACCGTGGGTGGGCAAAGTGACCAGAAGTCCTCAGGAAGCCCGAGTTTAGTGTGGGCCATCTGCTTCAAGCCCCCGCTTCCTCCCCTTCAAGCTATATTTATATGGGCTGTCAGGATAAAAAATGTGGGTGAGCAGATTAACATAGCAATACTTTTTCTAGCAAATATTTTTTTCTTTTGCCTCTTCAAAATAAAAGACTATGGAGATGTTTTTCAGCAAAGCATTAGTAGTCAGCATGACACACATTCTGGCTTTCCTCTTCTGTACAGGGAACGAGAAACCAAGGCAGACACTTGATCTTAGGTAATGTACATATGAAGATGCAGAGTGTGGAGGAGACCCGGCACTGCTTTCAGGAGCATCTCATGGAGTGGGCAATGACCTGCCCAGACGGAGAGGGATTAGCTCCCTCATGACATCTTCTTGATGACAGAATGTGCAGAAAGTGTCAGGGAACCGATCGCCATCTTTCCAGTTCACTAACAACCTTAGTCAGCATTTGCTGAGGGCTAACCTAGCACAACTGCTTTTACAAAGACGAGGTGAAGCAATTGCACCAAATGAAGCCTGGTTTTCCAGTGAAGGTGCTTCAAGAGCTCCGGCAGAGATGCCTGTGCGTGCAGAATCCACCAGTATGATCTTGGCTGATGAATTAAGTTCAAGTCTTCTGGAGGAATTGTCCTTACATCTTATTAATCCCCAAAAGTTCTCATATTGTGAGGTTTATTTTCTAACCCATCGTCAGCGAGCACCATATGTAAAACTTAAATGGATCTGGCACATCTAAAGAACATGTGGGTAAAATGCTCCAGAAACTTCTCTTGAAATCTCTAGGGTTTCCATGTTACCATGGGGACATAAGATTCCTTGGAGCTGTACTCTTGTCTCTGTGTGTGACAAGAGACTGAACATAAAGGCGAGACCATTGTTCTGGGGACTGCTGGAAACACCAGAAGTACAGTATCTGCAGTGGTCATGCTCACGTCAATAGAACCTCTGCAAGACACACACGTCTTCCTACACATCTTCTTGACCCTTAAGCTCCACAACTTTCTAGACTTCAGAGCTTTTCTCTGTACTCACTGACTCATTCTGCTTGCAGTCAACTCACTTGTCTGGTGACGGCCCCGTCTCCAATCACTCAGGCATACACCACCAAAGCTTATACTTAGCTATGCTGTCTTCTGGCTTTGGACTTCCCCCACATGACATTTCTGGTGTCTGTCTATTGTTCTGTCCTTATATCCATGACACCCTCTCAGGGCCTTTCCCCTTGGCAAGAATGTAGTCTATATAACCCGCTCTCCCTTGTCTGCCATCTGAACAAGGGAAGCAGAGTGAATCCTTTCTTGTTTGTATCCACTCCATTCCATGTTTCTGGACATCTGGTTCAATGTACTACCACCATTTCTTCTCAGTTAGGGGAGGTTCCACAACTATCTTTGAAGTATATCAGGAATGAGTGTGGATTCTCTGCATAGAAAAAAAAACACAGAGCATAATTTGTCATGTCCCCTTTTCTCCCTGACAGTCATGGAATGAGACATGTCAGGAAGCAGGGATAGAAGATCTCAGGTGACCATAGTGACCTACAGTTATGTAAGCAATTGTTAGACATGTGCAGTGTTGAGCTCCCCAGACAATAAGCATGGCTCAGCTGATCTCAACCTGTACCAAGGCCATATATCCCTTACTCTGTCTTGTTAATATTATGTTTATAAAAGTGGGTTATCTCTATATACATTACTGATTAGTTTGATTTTTAAAACTGAAATCTTCCTGTGGCACAAGTCTATAGATGTGAATATATTACTTTTACTAGTTCAAAGCATTCTATAGCAATAAGTACATTGCCATTTATAGTATACTTTCCCCTAGTGCTTATCTTCCCTAGCAAGACCAATGCCCATGAGCTGACTTTAATATGTGTTCCCTGATCTACCTTGATTCAACATTCTAGTTTTCTCTTATCCAAATAATACTGCAAGGTCTGTGCTTCTGACTGTAAACACCTAAAGCTTTTCTTCCTTGGATGATGTCCTCCTCCGGTCTCTGCATGACATAACAAGTTCTTGCTTTCCATAACTCTAGTCCTCTTCACCAACTTTACTTATCATGTTTATCTATTAATGATGTCCCACATAGTGAAGGATAATGACCCTTTAAGAGCAAAGGCTTGGTTTACTCAGGGCCAAACCCACAGTACCAAGGGCTGTACCTGACATGGTAGTTGCTACATAAATTGTTGTCCTCACAAAAAGTCTATTATACATGCCAGTGTGACACAAGATCATCTGCCCAGGAACATCAACTCAGAATACATCTCTAAAACATCTCACTGTTCTCTTTGGTCTAATTGGCCTCACCATTAACTATCAACATGTTGATTTCTGAATTCACATTTTTCTATTTAATGGATCAATTACATGAAAAAAACCTCAACTCTCTATTTGGCAGACACTGGCCAGATGCCCATGGCAGGCAGCAGCAGATACTAATCAAGGAGCAAGCCCTGCTCAAAGGGAATTCAGGCTGCTAGCATGGCATTTTCTCTCCCACCCAATCCCTGCAGCTTCTCAATCCTACACAAAAGACTTCCCAAGACTGAAGTCAAGAAGGGAAGGAGTGCCCTAGACTTTGGGCAATAATCCTGGCAGCTGAGGTTCCTTGGGTTGCTCATGAACTTTTGGATTGCCAGAAGTCAGGCTCAAAGATGCTGGTCACTTTCAATCTGCTTTTTGCTTGCATGGCACACCAGTGAGGAGAGTCAGGCTCATTCTGCCCAATGCTTTGTGCTCCTGACAACACAAGTTTACAAAAAAGAAGCCACTTTGGAAGAGTTCAGTATGATCAAAGCTGAAAATCAGTGGCCTTCTGGATTTTGCCCAGTTTGCAAGAAGCAAGAATCTGCCTCATGGTGTAAAGTCTCCTAGTGCTTAGGAGACCCTGAGCTGAAGGTTTGAAATGTCAATCAAGATCAGAACTGTGCAATGAAATGAT
Source organism: Peromyscus maniculatus bairdii (assembly GCF_049852395.1). NCBI lineage: Eukaryota > Metazoa > Chordata > Mammalia > Rodentia > Cricetidae > Peromyscus > Peromyscus maniculatus. The sequence goes on along the minus strand of NC_134866.1, from coordinate 5,671,811 downwards.
GGGTTAGGGATGCCACTGTGTCTATATGTACAGAATGGGTTAACTCTTCCTTCTGTGGATTAAGACTGACTGTTGCAAGTCTGGAGAGATCTAGACTTGGGAGCATCACTGGCTTAACCACTTACTTTTTATTAATAACCATTTATTAATTTATTTTATGTCATATGCTAAGTGTATCAGCTTCTGATATATGTCATCACAAATTACCACATGTTCAGTGACAAAGAATGTCAACAAAAAAGTCACTCTCATTGTTGAAAAATGAAAAATTTTACATGCAGGTGCCAGCAGGGCTGGGTTCTTCCTGGGGGACTATGGAAGAAGCTACTGAATATTTGCTCTTCTGATTCTCACAGCACCAGGCAACCTGGGCATCCACGTGCTAGAAGACATGTGGCTCCAATCCTGGTGGCACCATTCCAGGGTAACTCTCCTGCTATCTGTGGGTACCTTCACCTGACATCTTCTCTATGCATCTTTGCCAACATTTGCTAAGGACACCACCAACTGCTGGATTTTAGGATATACCCTAGCTCCAGGGTGAGCTCTCAACTTGGTTATATGTGCAAAGACTAGCTTTACAAACAGGTGAGAGTCATAGATACTGATGGTAGGAACTTTGGGGGACACAACTCAACCCATGGTATCAATTTGTGCTATAGAATAGACCAGTATTTAGATTTCAAATTCCTCTTCCATCCCCAAATCAGGCACTGAAGCCAAGTGTCTACAATATCAAGATTATTTACATTTAAGAAGCCAAGTTGATGAGGCTTAGAAATGCAATAACCCATAAAAATTGTATTATGAGATTTGACTCCCAGGTGTCAATATCCTGTGGTGGGCCTTAGTCAATGGCTGGATCATGACCGATCATAAGTTCAGAGATGAACAATTAGGATCTAGTCTTGTTTGCAGTTCACTGGGAGGCGTGTTCTAAGAGGGTATCTGTGGACCCCAGTTCCCTTCTCTCTCTGCTTGTCAGCTATTAGGGGAGCAGCCCCCTCTACCTGTTCTCCCAGTTGCCAGGATGTTCACTTTCCCATAAGGTCCCAAACAATGGAAACAATTGACCATGGACTGAACCTTGGAAACCAAGAGGGAAAATCAGATATTCTACCTTCAAAGTTGATTTGCCTCGGATATTTTGATACAGTCATGGAACAATGACTAACACACAAGGTGACATGGCTGGTCGGCCTCTGCTGCAAAGCCTGCAGATTATAGCATATGGCTTAATATTCTATCAGAAATCCATGATGTGAAAAAAGCTTCACAACACTTCCATATTATCTGGGAAAAATGGAGGTTTCTAAAAAATCAAATCATACCTCAACTCTTTTGAAGCTCTGCTCTTCTGTGTTGTGTGAACCCACTAGTCCGCATGATAGTTCAGAACAGTTGTGAATACAATGGGGTTCTCAAGGAAATACCACCAGAGATTGGTTTATATTTCTGTTATGTGAATAAAGTTATAGGGGAAAATCCAATTTTGATTTTCTTATAACCAGAAACAGAATTACTGAAATTATAATTTATTCAGATATTCTCTGAGACATTAGAAATACCATAGTATTTTGGTTTCTTAATTTGTTTTTAGATTTATTAATGAATTTTATGCATGTAAGTGTTCTCTCTCTGTATATATATACCATATGCATATCTGGTGCCATCAGAGACCAGAAAATGGCATTGGATCCTATGGTGGTTTGTAGTTGTTGGTTTTTTTCACTCTTTTGGCTCTTTTTCTCTTTGGGGGTCTACCACTCAGCTCCCTAATAAATCACACAGAGGCTTATTCTTCCTTATAAATGCCCAGTCTTAGCTTGTCTTATTTCTAGCCAGCTTTTCTTAAGTTATCCCATCTACCTTTTGCCTCTGGGCCTTTACCTTTTTCTATTTCTGTTTATCTTTTCTTTACTTACTCCACGTGTGGCTGTGTGGCTGTGACTAGGTGGCTGGCCCCTGGAGTGCTCCTCCTCCTCTCCTTCTCTCAATCCTAGATCTCCTCTCTTCCCAGATCTCTCCTCTTATTTACTCTCTCTGACTGCCAGCCCCACCTATCCTTTCTCCTGTCTTGCTATTGGCTGTTCAGTTCTTTATTAGACCATCAGGTGTTTTAGACAGACAAAGTAATCCAGTTTCATAAAATTAAACAAATGCAACATAAAAGAATGCAACAGATCTCTGCATCATTAAATAAACGATCCATAGCATAAACAAAGTAACGCATCTTAAAATATTCTGCAACAGTGGTTTGAATGAGAATGGCCCCCACAGGCTCATAAATTTGTACTCTTGGTCCTCAGTTGGTGGAACTGTTTGGGAAGGATTAGGAGGTGTGGTCTTGTTGGAGAAGGTGTGTCACTGGGGGTGGGCTTTGAGATTTCCAAAGCCCATACCATTCTGAGTTAGCTCTCTCTCCCTCCCAGTTGTGAACTGAGATGTGAGCTCTCAGCTGCTGCTCCAATGCCATAGTTGGTTGCCTGCTACCTACCATACTCCTTGATCTGATGATTACGGATTCACCCTCTGAAACAGTAAACCCCAAATAAACACTTTCCTTCCATTGTCTTGGTCATCCTGTGTTATCACAGCTATAGAAAAGTAACTAAGACAGATTCCCTGGAATTAGAATTATGGATGGTCTCAAACTACCATGTGGATGCTGGGCATCAAAGACATTCTCCGCAAAAGCAGTCAGTGCTCTTAACTGTTGAGCTATCTCTCCAAATCTCCATTTCCTATTTTAAAGAAACAAACTTTGAATCCAAACTATAGAATTATACCATTCTAAGTATGAATTTATAACACTGTATCTCATTGCTGTTGAAAATTCTACTACAAATAAAAAAATAGCAAATTTCCCTCAAAGTAAAGGTAGAATTATTCAAACCAAGATATACAAATGGCCAATAGAGGTACAGAAAAAGTTCAACCTCACTGATCCTGAGGAAAATAAAAATAAAGAGTGCATGGAGACACTATCTTATATCTCATAGCTATGATCAAAAGACAGAAGGCAGCAAGCACCCTCCAGGATGAAGGAGAAGAAAACACCATATATGATTGCTGGGAATGTAAATTAGCACAGCAATTATGAAATGTTATGATGATTTCTATTAAAGCCAGAGACAGGACAGCTGTGTTAATTCTATCATGTCTATGATCAAATATTTGACATAGGCAACTTGAGGGAGGAAGGGATTCTACATTGCGGCTCCAAGGGCATCAGTCCATTGTGGTGGGAGCAGGGTAGTTACATCACAGCTGCAAGGAATAGAGAGTGTGGGGGTGGAACAACAGGAGGGCTCAGGCCGCCCCCTAGACCCAAGAGCATCCCTCAACGACCCACTTGTTTCAGTAAAGCCCACTTCCTATCTTTTACCATCCTGCAGTCATGCCACTTCTGACACTGTTAAGGGCTTAATCCATCACTCACTTGAGGCCCCGAAGGAAAATATGTGGTTTCTATTCTGACTGGATTTAAGGCCTGCCTTCTGAGGGGAAACCCATGCCTGATACTGCATGCCTGACCCAGAACCCACAGCTGGAGAAGTCATAGGCCCTAGAGGAGCACCTACTTCAATCATTTGGCTAAATGTCTGTCATGTCAAACCACCTTTTAAATATTTGTCTTTATACCTACAGGAACACCACAGCCCTCGTTAGAGGAGATTCCATTTGCAGTTAGTACGGAGACTCACAGCTGGCTGAAGTGAAGAGACTATGGGACAGGGGAGGAGCGTCCAGCCCTCAACGTAACACCTGTCACACACACTCTATCCTCAAAGCTCAGGGGACCCTGTGGAAGAGGGGGTGAGGAGATGCCAAGGCAGAGGGAGGGTGCTATGAGGCGCCACCTTCTCACACGGCGCGTCGTGTCTTCTGCACTGGTAACTCTTTACTTGGAGGGGTTTAGCTGTTCAGGTCATGCATATGAGAACAGCCAGTACTTCCCTTTCTACGCCTGACTAATTTCCCTTCACATAACATTCCCAACACTCATCTGCCTTGTCCCAAATGATAGGGCTTTCTTCTTTTCTAAGCTGTTACTCCAATGTATCACATTTTTCTTTTAAGACCAAATCTCCTTCTGTCGCTCAGGCTGGCTTATAACTCACTACATACTATAGGATGGCCTTAATACTAGACAACCCTTCTGACTCAGCTTCCTGAGTGCTAGAATTATAGGCATGAACCATCACAGCCAGGTCTTTTTTCTTTTTAACTGGCATATTCTTAATCTACTCCATTACTGATGGAAGTTCAAGTTGATCCACCTTAGTCATCAGCCTGAAAGGGGGAGGCTAGACATCTCTTCAGATCCCGGCTTCTTGTTCTTTGTGTCTACACAAGCATGGGATTGTTGAATTATAGATCATTCTATTTTAATTTTTCAGTAATCCCCATGCTCACTACAGTTACATTAATGTATGCAAACCTCCCTTATAATAGCAATACAAAACATACCTAAGACAAATTGATGAACATATAATTAATACAAGAAGATCTATTTCTTCCATACCTTCAACCAAGACTTTGGAACACCAACCTGCTAGGACTTGAAAACATTACTTTAAATGTTATATTATGAATCAAATGAACACATTATCCTCCTTGACAGATATCTTGGTCTCTGAAATGGTAATGATGAAACCATGAATCACAGGGTGGCCTTCATCATTCTCTTTAAAATGGTATGCAGTATTAGAGAGACTGATGATGGGATCGGATGTAAAACAATGTAACTTCTCTGTGCCCTTTTAATTTGAAACAGGTATGAAGTAGATCATGAATTTTTTAAAAGCTTAATAAAATAGAAGAGCAGGAGAGGCAGCCTTGCTTGGGTCTGGTTACCCACCTCAGTGTGCTGTCTCTGTCCTGCTTTCACCATTCACATTTTCTATGTTATTTTCAGTGCTGGGATCAAATCTTGGGCTAGAGAAGCATTCAACCACTGACCTACACCCCAAACCCCACATTCACACTTTCCTCTGCTGTATTTACATTAACGTTAAACCCCATAAGACATTCCATCATCCACGAAGGTACTATAGTCTGGTGTGTGAACATCCCTCATTTAAAGACTTCATCCAAAGCCCGTGTCACTGCTGAGAGGTGTTGGGAATTTCGGTGGTTGGGGCTGAGTTGAAGGAAGTTATGTTCCTGGACTGTGCCACTGGAAGGAATTTTGGGACACTAGATCCTTCCCTGTCTCTTTGCTTCTCTGCCACTGTAGGGTACACACCTGCCCCATCTCCCAGCCCCCTCCAAAAGGTGCTGCTTCCCCACAGGTGAAGGAAGACCAATGACCATAGATGGGAACCTCGGAAACCAGGAGCTGAAAGGAATTCCTCTCCAAGCTGATGAGCAGAATTCCCACTGACACCTCGCATGATACAATGTTCCTGATCTTTTGATTCTCAAAAGGGTTTCACTTGATACAGTTTCCAAATAAACCCATACACTGCAAATAGTTCAGTGCTCAGCTTCCACTACTGCCCCTTTTAAGGAGGGTAGAAGGGAAGGCTGGTCCTCAAAATTTACATAATTAAGATGCTAATCTGGCCTGCAGTGATTTCCCCAATTTGGTCTTACCATAAATATATATGTGTGTATGTATATTACTTATATATATTACTTATACATACACACATATATAAGTATATATGTATATTTTACATGTGTACATATTATACATATATATGTATATTACCATTTATATGTATAATACCATACATATGCATACATATATATTACACAGACTTTTTAAAATTTTTTAAATAGTTTTAATTAAAATAGAATTATATCATATTTTCCCTCCCCTTTTTTCCTGCAAGCTCCCACCCCCTACTCTCAAGCTGATAATCATTATCTATAGCATATATATATATACACGCACATGCACACACACATACATATATATCACTGAGTCCCTTTTTGGTGGCGGTGTGCATGTGGTTTCAAGACTGACCACACTTCACTGGATTGCCAACCAAGGGCCTCATCCCTGGGAGAGACAAATTCTCCTTCTCCCGGTATCTTAAGACCCATGAACCATCTCAGTGAACGCCAAGTTCTAAATCAGTCCATTTATTTTCCATAACTCCTTCTGTCACTTTATTTCTTTTATTTTTCTTTGCTTGTGTATGAGAGTGTGTCTACATGTTTATGGATTTTACCTGTGTTGGTACATAGGCATATGCATGTGAATGCATGTGGAAGCCAGAGGCCCATGCCCGGAGCACCTTCCTCCATCGCTCTCCACTTTATATTTTGAGTGAGGTCTCGCACTGAGCCTGGAGCATATTCGTTTGGCGAGGTGAACCAGCCAGCAGGCCTCAGCAATCCTCCTGCCTCCATCTCCCTGGTGGAAGCTGAGGGTACAGGCGTGTGCTGCCACACCAGGGTTGTCATTTGACGCTCATGATGGGGTCCCCATGTTTGTGCAGCAAATTCACTAGCGACTAAGGTGCCTTCCCTATGTCTCCTTACACCTGGGCACAAACATGACGAATGTCGGGTCTGCGGAAGCCGGCCTGGAGAAGCAGAGATCTGAAGACTTTCCACAGACAATTAACCAATGACTGTCTTTGTCTGAAATCAGGCCACCGTGTCCACCCTCACTGCTAAAGTGTTTAAACACTGTTAAAGTGTTCTGTTCCTCATCTGGAAAGTGCACATCCTTTCCCCATCCTAAGGTCATTTCCTAAAATATCTATTCAGATCCTTAAAGACTCGCTTTGGACTATAATCCTTTATGAACACAAGACCACTTTCCTTGAATTTTCCTCAGGTTCTCAATGGAAGATGAGGCAGAGTGTACTCTCTGGCCTCCGTCTGTCTTCTTCCCCAGCCCTGGCTTCACCACTGGAGGATAGACCCTCTGTGTTGGCTTTAGACCTGGTCACATGACTTTCTCTGGTGCAATTTGAGTAGAAGTCGTGGAATAGGAGGGAACTGGGGCTCCAGGAGGATTCCATTAGCATTTCCTCCAGCCCTCTTGGCATTTGAGCCTTCAGAGAGGGGTAGGTCTGGGTGGGACACGGGCCAAAACCAGAGTCCAGGAAATACTATTTATTAGAAAATGCCTATGCCTTACTTTGTCTAGTTGCATGATTAAGAGAAAAACAATATTTGCTTTAGGGATATTTATTTATTCATTCATTCTATGTGTATGGGTGTTTTGCCTACATGAATGTCTGTGCATCATATATGTGCAGTGTCCACAGAGGCCAAAAGAAGACATAAGCTCTAGGACTAGGGTTCTAGATGGCTCTTAGCTATCATGTGTGCATCAAAAACTGAACCCTAGTCCTCTGGAAGAGCAGACAGCATTTTTTTTTTTTCGAGACAGGGTTTCTCTGTGTAGCTTTGCGCCTTTTCCTGGAACCCACTTGGTAGTCCAGGCTGGCCTCGAACTCATAGAGATCCGCCTGCCTCTGCCTCCCGAGTTCTGGGATTGAAGGCGTGCGCCACCACCACCCGGCAGACAGCATTCTTAATCACTGAACCATCTCTCCAGCCTCCACTTTTAATTTACTTTTATCTATTATTTTAATGATTTAATTTTTTTCATCTAGTAGATGACTTGCTATTTTCTGATCTTAAATTTTTGTAGAAAATGTAGCTGCATTTCACCCTTCACCCCCTCCCTGGTCCTCACTGTGTATGCACCAAGGCAGCACGGACCAGAGTTTCCCATGCAGAACCGCAGCCTCTAGGATGGCATGTGGTAACCACACAGCAGGTGTGCTGTGCCCTAAATTCAACCATTTCTGTTGTGATTGCGTTAGCTTTCCTGTCATTAATGCTCGGACATGAATTCACTATTACTATTACGGGCCCAGGGTTCAAAGGCAGCAGAGGCAGCCCTTCCGACCAAAGGGCCGCAATGCAGCTCGAGCCCTGAAGGCTCAGAAGTCACCGACAGGGCTGCTTGGAGGAGCCTCTGCCCTCATCAGTAAACTGACTAGCACAGTAGCAATGGTCACTGAAGCTCTCGGTCTCACTGTTTCACCTTCACCCACGAGGGAACCGCAGTAAAAAACTGTAGCTGTTCCTGCGCCTCGTATATAACAATACACCATCTGCAACTATGAAGGTTTTTAAATTTGAAATCGTGGCCAATCCATGAAAACGCCGAGGAATTGTTTGCATATTTTGTGTGGATGAACTAGCTTTATACTTTCAGGATATGTAATCGTATTTTATTTTTCCTTGTTGTTGGACATTCTTCCACTTGTTCAGACAAACACTGTATTGAGTCCTTGGCACCAAGCTGGGCTGAATCTGCCGCTAATTGGTAGTGTCGCATAGCAGTGTTATCTGCTCTATGGATGTTTAGGAAAATGTCACTGTTTGAAATGATTTGACAAAGAGATGAGCACAATCTCATGATACCTGGGCTTTGTGGAAGAAACTCTGCCCTGGGAAATTACTCTGAAAAATACCATGTAAGAAGTAAAGAGGAAAAAGTAACTCACTTGCAAAATGAAATATAAAAATGTTATGCAAAAAGGCTTTTATTTATATTCACTGTTTTGGTTCTTATGAATATTCATGTCTATATTCTTTTGAAACACTATATTTACTTAATCTGAAAGGCCAGTGCTTCAGATGAGAAAAATCATGCTGGGAAAATGAGTGAATTATTCATCTAAAAACAAATATTGTTTTGGGATTCCAGTTCAAACTATATATCCAGCATCTCATAAATTAGCAGAGGCCAGCACGGCACATTCCACAGTGGGATCTCTCCAGAGAGACCCACCAAGCTCTGCATGCCTTGGTTTGCTTTTTCCTTTATGCCAAACAAGGAAAATCTCAGCAGACAGAACACACATCTTTGAGCTGTAAGACAGATTATTTTAGCATTGACTGGGCAACGCTTTCTTGAATGACACAGTTGTTTCCTACACAGCACTGGGATCTGACCAATCAGCATTGTGTGGAGGTGCCCAGACTCCTGTTCTCTCTTCTTAGGACAACTGGCAGCCTTCAGAGCAGGCACCTCATACCAAGGAATCTGGCTATCACCCCACACACTACCAACAACCCTCATGTTTAGACCAAAGCCCACAACTCACATAGGTTGGGAGCATCCTACTTATTACTTTATGCATTGAGTTTGAGGTCTAAGTCATTGTTATGACACGTAACATGTCATTTAAAGAAATGAAGATCAGTAGCATGAAAACACATAACAAATGACACACTTCCACAGAGTTCGCACTAACTTATATTCACTTTTAGGAACAGAAAACACCACATTTATTTCTGGATAAATAATCCATATTATTAGCTAAATATTAATAAGTGCATATCAATTCATGTTTGCATAGGCAATTTGTTCTAGAGCAGTATGGGCTTAACAAAATAGAAAGATTTCACACTCAAAATTTTGGCAATTCCATTTCTTTGAAAATATAGGTATTAAAAAGGGTTCAGTAAAGAAATAATTCAACTTTAGAGCCTATAAAGTTTGATACTGGGCCTTCTGTTTATTTTTATGGCTCATATGTTATTTCAACTTCGTTATGTAATGAACAAATGGCTTCCCTTAAGAAGTGGCCCTGACACACCACACTTCCACATACATTTGGCACTCCACTGGGTCCCAGGAGTTAGGGAAAACATCTAGTGAGAACAGGGTGAGTTGAGATGATCACATTAATGGAAATGAAATAATCTTTCCCTTTTATCACGAGCACAATGCAAATGGCACCTGTACTTGCGGGGGTGGTAAGGAAGGCCCCATCAGCACTGAAGAGGAGGCACAGGACACTGCAAGCCTATGGCTCTTTCAAAAACCATGTTTCCCCCTGTGCACTGTCATCTCCATCCTTGACTTAAAAAAAAAAAAGAATCAGTTAAATAACATTCTGTCTTTAAGATTAGGCTTGCTTTCTTGGTTCACTGAGCAGGTAGCCTCCTCCTGGAGTGTGTGGTGCCCTCAGTTGACGAGCAGATCCTGGACTGTGGAAACATTCCCCACCCCACCACAGGCTCTCAGCACGCCTCCTTCCTCTGAATGTTACTAAGCATCCATGTAAACAGCTAACTGTGAGAGTCCAGAGTTCTGGTATTTGCTACATAAAGAAACTGAACCTGGAGATTAAGCACTTTGGGGGGATTAGCGCCCTGAGTCTCAACTCTTGCCTGTGAGCTCAGTCTGACCATGAGCCTAACAGGTCACTGAAGTGACAGGATTTTAGGCTCAGGCTGTCTTATCTAAAAGTCCATGTGTATTAATAATTATCAGAAATAATGAGCAGAAGCAAAGGATGTCCAGAGGTTGCTTTCTTGTTACCACTTACAAACTTTTATGTGTGCATCTGTTGTGGTGATGCATTTTAATTGCTAAGTATTTCATGACATAACTCACTGCACACTTTTCAGAATTTTTAAAATCTTGAGAGCAGAGCTAAAGGGCAAGGAAAGTGTCTGTAACACTATCATGAATACAGAGGGAAAGAAAACGTAAGTGCTGTCTGGAAAGACGTGGTCCAAGGAGCATCAGGTGTCTTTATTGAATAAGTCACTTTCTCTATGCCTGACTTCCCTCATGCTGGATGATAAAGGAGCAATGAGAAAAACACCTCACTTCTAAATGGCTTCTGACCCAGAAGGGACCAGAGAGGCAGGAAGCTGTAACAACCACCAAGCTTTACCTGCTGGCTTTACCCAGGTAGCCCTCAGGAACTCAAAAATGCAAATGCTATATCCACAAAGAGAATATCCCGGGGAAATAGGATGATGTAGATAGAATCCATTTTTCATGAAAACCGTCTTTGCTTCTCCGGATTCCAAGTACTGGGTTATTTTAACTGTGTCAACCATCACATTGGTAAAAGTGCACTAGAGCCAGGGCCATTTATACTTACCAAAAAACTTCTAATAGTCTGCTAGATAAATCTATGGGTAAATCATGCCACAGGGGTAGTCTCAGCTATAAAGCCTCAGAGCAGAAAATTTCACAACAGGGTCTCTACTGAGTACACATTGAATCTCTGTCTTCCTTTGCTTTCTGTTGCTACAATAAGGACCATGACCAAAAGCAACTTGGAGAGGAAAGGGTTTATATCACCTCATAGCTCACACTCCAACATTGAAGGAAGTCGGGGCAGAAACCTAAGGTGGGAACCTGAAGGCAGGAACTGAGCAAAGGCTGTGGAGAAACATTGCTTTCCAGCTTGCTCAACCTCACAGTAGTGGCACCACCCCTAGTGGGCTGGGCTTTCTCAGATCAATCATAATCAGGAAGGCAGCACACAGGCTTGCCTAGTGGCCGATCTGATGGAGGCATTTTCTCAACCGAGGGTCATCTTTCCAGGTGAGTCTGGCTTGTGTTAAGCTCACAAAAAAACCAACCAGGACAATGGCCAACCTAGGTCTCTTCCTATCCTCAAGCTGGACCCTTTCTATCTGACCCCCTTGTCCCTCAGGATCATGCTGTCAGTCAGGGGGCTGCAAAGAGCGCTGCACGAGTCTGAGGGCGGAGGCAGCAAGTGTCCGGCCATCTACCCTGGGTCTCTATGGGAACGTGAGAAAGGCCGTGGGGGACAACAGGTCCTTGTTCCAGGCCTTCAAAGACTTGATTCCTACTGGCTGACAAGAACGTCCATAGCAGGCGCTGATACCCAGGCTCACGACTGGCTTTCTGCAGAAGATGGGCTCTCAGATGAGAGGCTGTTACTAAGCAAACAGCACAGTGAGGTTCTGCAGAGAGAGGTCTCTGCTGAATTTCTTCCTAGGTCTGTGGTCCTGGGCAGAGATTCCTTTCCTCCTTTTCTCTACTATTGACAGCTAACCAAAAGAATGTCTGCGGTCCCATCTACACACTGGGACTAGAGAACAGCTTTTGACTTTTCCCTTCAGCCTTATCACTCCTGCTGTGGTGACTCCCTTCCCAGGTCCATCCGCCACGATGGAGGATGACCTAGCCCAGTTGAGGGATCCATAATGCAGACTGTTGACACCATTTAGTGTGAACCTTGAATTTTTAGGTTCATGAGTGTGGTGAGTATGATGTGGCCCTCTTCTGTGAACCTTCCTATGGTGGGGAGAACTTGATCCTGAAAGCAAGAGAAATAAGCCAATTTACCACAGCACTATGGTTTCCAGCTTGTCGGGGCCTTTATTTCTAGCCAAACCAGGCTTAAGTTCAGCATGGAATTAAAATCTCTTCTCTCTCCAGGCTCATACTCACCTTTCCCTATACTGCTTTCTTTCTATAGAGGAGTTGAAGTTATTTAATTTTTTGGTAAGGGGGGTCAAATCTCACTTTTTTTTTGGTAAAGAAAGTGTGTCTCTTACATAATTTCATTCTTCTAGTTCTCTCACTAGCTACTAAGATTTTGAAGGGAAAAAACTTTCTTTATCCTTTTATTCTCTATCAAAACAATTTAATTTCTTCCCAAACCCTATAATACTATTTTAAAAAATGTAACTTTAAGTTGTTGGTTAAAAATATCAACAATTTTAATAGCAAAGTATCAACATCCTAATGAAATAATTTCTTCTGTTGAGGAACAACACTCATCTTCCATGTTGGGGTTGGAAATCCCCCTGCTCCTTTAAGGCTGTGTCACTTTGATGGAGATTGACAGATACAGGTGGGACCAGCCAGTCTGCTGCTGGCCTGTGTTCCCCCCTTCCTTCCTGTTTGGAAGCAGATGGTAACAGAAACACTGAATATCATGCAATAAAACTCAACAGAAAGTCTAGGAAGGGAAAGAAATGTAGATCATTAATGTTGGGGGGATTTAAATGTAATCATTATTTTTTAGAAAAAAGATGTAGGAAGCCATCTGAAAGAACATATATTGGGTAAAATTTCCTAAACCCTGTAGCATCATTCTGACCTGTATATGTCTTGATGAACTCAGAGTCTAAACACACTTCATTTACCCACTAAGTACATGCAAATAATTTTCAAACTAGCCTTTTTTCCACCTGTGAATTAGGACTAAGAGTTCCCCAGGGACCCTCATTTCATCAAGGGAAAGAATATTTAAAAACCAGGAGCTGAGTGTTAAGTGTGACCATTATTTCAAAGTATCATTTTACTTCAAATGAACACATTTTCATTTCATTTCCAATGAACACACCATCTCTATTAATGGATGTCACTTAATATGTAACTCTAAGGCTAACATCATTGATGACTTGGCTTAGATTTATTATCTTTAGTTTTCCTTATGGACTTACTCATTGGCTTACTATGTTTGGAGCCTTACCTTGTCCTTATTAGTCCATATCTTCTTATAACACCTTATCCTCTCTACTCATAAAAGTAGGTGTCTTACTTAGGGTTACTATTGCTGTGATAAAACACCATGACCAAAAGCAACTTGGAGAGGAAAGGGTGTACTTCAACCACATTTCCACAGGGTTTTCTACATTTTCTGATAGGATAACACCCTTTCATTTTTAACATTTGTGTTGAACTAAGGAAGCTCTGCTTCATTTCCTTTAAAAAAAATTTTAAGCAAGTATTTTTTAATCATGTATTTTTAAAATCATCTTTCTATTTACAGAATAAAAAGCGAAGGTAACACAGATGCACACACCCATCGCCCCCATTCTGTTAGCATTTTACACTAGCAGGTGCACCTGCCATGCTTGATGAGCCAGAGTTGATATGTCACCACTAATTAATGCTCATGCGTCACTCAGAGCTCCTTCTCACCTGGCATCCCTTTCTGTCAGAGAATGCTGTTCAGTCCTCAAACATCCTTAGGGCCTCCAGCTTAACTTGTCTTTGATCTTGACAATTTGAGGAACATCAATAGCGCATTTTTCTAGGATGTCCTTTCACTGAAATTTGTCTCCTGCATTCCTCATGATGTTGCTCCTTGGGGAAGAGAAGGCCCGAGGAAGAGGGATCCTGTCAGCTCCTATCACAGCAGGAGCTGTCAGAGTGACCTATGCTGCTGTTAGGACCTTGGTGAAGGGGTCCCATCAGCCAGGATGCTCCTCCAACCTCCTCTTTTCTTGATTTCAACTCTGCAGTCCTCAGCAGGAGGATGTTTGTGCAGGACATGGAAGGAATGGAAACCAGCTCTGCTTTCATAAGAATAGAGATCTACATAAGCCATCCAGAATCCTACTGCAGGCAAGATCTGACCGTTTCCCCCTTACTTACCTATGGATACGTGTATATAGTTGTGCAGATTTATGAACTGGCCCTTTGTGCTGCAGATTACAATCCAACCCTACCTTGCTTGGTGTGCAAATTCTCTCAGAATTGATTTTCTTCATGGTGGAAGTGAGTGCTCAGAAATAAAGAAAACCAAATAGCATCTCACAGTGACAGCCATGTCAGAGGGATACAGCACCCAAATAAAATTGACAGTGTCTGCTCTTCCAGTCTTTTAAATACCTTATTTTTACCTCTTGTAAAAAAAAAAAATCAAGGCTGGGTTTTCTTTTGTGATCCAGTAGAAAGAGTTCTTATCTTTTATGAATAGATGAGGTCCATTCATATCTACTTCATATATTTATATGGACAAATATGTATTTGTGTGTGTACATGTGTGTGTTTGTGTGTGCATGTGTGTGTATGCATGTGCAGGTGTGAGCTGAAACCAGAGACTGATACCCGAACCTCTTTCAATCACTCCCCATCTTATTTTTTATGAATCTCTTAGGCTCCCCGATTTTGCTGGACTGGCAGGCCCACAAGTCTCCTGGAACCCCCTGCCTCTGTCTCCACCATGTCCAGTCATAACTTCTGGGGATGAGACTCCAGTCTGTGTTCCTGTACAGTGAGCATTTTACCCACTGAATGGTCTACTGATGTGACTAAAAGATTACAGTTTATCAAACACTGCACAATGGTTTTACCAGGCATGTCAGATTGTGTTTATGTCTCTGTTTTATCTTGTGGAAAGTTGCCTTTACTTTCGTGTTATGTTTCTTTGCATTTAAAAAGATTTATGCTTCTGTATTTTTGGTTTAGTGGCAACACTGACTATACTGATATCACATATACACGCACATTTAGTGTTCTTGTTCCTTCTGTAGTGGGCATGCTCTAACTGATTCCCATCTTTGATTTATAGCTTCTGCCCTCTGCTCACTACCTACACAGCCATTAAAGCTCACCTTCCCTCCCCTCTCTATTTTCTTCCAAGCTATGGCCTCCATGAGAAAGATCAATAGCATTAGAAAAAGGTGCAAAACCTTTTTCTAATGCACAGGAAAAGCAAATGCGGTTACAATCAAACCAACCAGTAAAATATTCCAGGCATCCCAGAACCTGTGCCGATTGCCCTTATGAACCATCTCACAAATTGACTCCCAACTTCAATGCCATTGATGGATTTTGCATGCTTTTAATTTTTATGTGAACTAAGTCATGACACGCGATACTTTATTATCTGCTGTTTTCCTGTCTATGTGTTTCCTCTTTTGCATTGCCGCCCAGTTTTTGTGAATGTACACAATGTGTGCAGCCGCTCCTCTAGTGACCCTATAAGTAGTCGACAGACTTGAGAGGCTATTTTAAATGTTGCTGAGGATGCTCTTGCATATATAATATAGCTTGCCAAGAGGCTGACAACCTCTGACGAGGAAGCTCTGCGTGTGCTGAACTGTGGTAGACACTCACACATTTTCTAAGCAGTTGAACCAATTTATATTATAAAATGTATTATATATTCTCTTGATTTGCTTCATATCCTTTTCAATGTGGCTTCCATTTTTTTAAGTTTTATTATTTTGTCAGGGCATATAAGACTTGGAGGTACTGTTTTACCACATTGGTCAAGGTTAATTTTACTCAGAGGTATAGATAGTTATAAAGTTCAGAAGTTTATCACATTCTTCATTATTGTTTAAAAATTAATGATGGCCTGGGAAGCACTGTGGCTTCACTGTGCTTCCAGACTTCCCGAGCACTCTCCAAGATGCAATAGATTCTGCGCTAGTTCTAAGTTTTCTGTCATCTCCTGGAAAAAAATCTTGTTCTTCAGTATGGTGTTTTTGAAGTAGGTTCTAGTGAAAATGTAAGACAAATTCAAAATTAAAGGGATCATTGCAAGAAAGACATCGTTTGGTTTAGTTTTGTTGTTATTGTTGCTTTTCATTTTTGTTTGCTCATCTTTTTTTTGTTGTTATTTACCAGTGCAAACGGGATCTTGAGTACTTTCAAGAATAAGTTATCTCTTCAAACTCCTTAAAGAGCCACTGTGAAGACTGCTAGGGTGCTTATGTAAGTATGACATCCTTGAATTCTTGATTCTTGGAAACAGTCTGGCTAAATATGAAATTACGAGATCATGCAAAATAGCCCTTGCATGGGAGACTGTTGTCAATCCTATTTCATTTCCTACATAATTAATGAGTTACTTTTTATTAAATCTCTGAAGACTTTTCTTATTTTTAACATCCTAGTAATTAGAAATGTCTTGGCATAGATACTTCAGGCCAATTTCCTCAGATACTCAATGGGAACTTAGATGTATAGATTAAAGGCTTAATTGGTTTTCTCCAAAATTCTCATATTGCATTTTTAAATGTTAGGACTGTTTCATTATTTTTGGGAATATGTTTCAACAGATATATAAATCCATAAAAATAAAAGCAGTATAATGAAATGTGTACGTGTGTGTGTGTGTGTGTGTGTGTGTGTGTGTCTCCAATCCATTTAACCTCATTACCTTGGTTCTTGTGGCTAATGTTGAGTCCTCAGTGTCTTTCATCACATCTCTGTGAGGTGCATTCTGTCTTATGTACCTTTGTAGCTCTCTTCAAATTTTCCCTAAGATTAGTCAATATATCACTCATATTTCTCTACTTTTTCATCTATTTTTATTCTGAGGTTTTAAATCACCAATATGACAGTTTTGTGTTGCCCAAGATGGCCTTTAAATCAATGTGGAGTCACAGATGACATTGAATACCTCATCTTATGCTTTGCTGGGGATGGATCCCATGGGCCTCTTGCAAAACAAATTGTCTTCCAACGGAGCTGTGTACTCAGCTGACTAATATCCACTTTCATAATTCATCTGAAAGAGTGTCTTAAGATTGTGTTTTAGCTTGCTTAAGCATTCACTGCATTAGTTTTGTGCAGTTTTCCATTCATTCTTTCTGGTTTGCTCTTACAGGAGTTTTGCACAAACATCTGCCAAGCTCTGTCCATTTCAGGAAGAAACAACGCAAGCCTATGTATGCATGAATGAGGCGCTCTCTAAGTCCAACAGGGTGCAGCACACACATGTGCAATCAATGGCTTCTTGGGAAGATGCAGAGTGAGTCTTGATTTTTTTTTTTGTTGTTGTTGTTTTGTTTCAGTGTGACTAATTTCCATTTTCATTCTTTTTGGCATTATGCATTTAGTGAGTTTGCTCTCCTCTCTGTTGTTCTCCCTTGCCAGGCATCAATGCTGAACACCTCCATCCTGGAACTGCTCAGTCACTTCCTGTAAATTCACTACAAGTCATTGTTCTGACATATGATGTTTACGGATTTTCCCGTTCAGATTGTTTTTCTCTTCCTCTCTGAAAGTTATATATATATGTGTGTGTGTGTGTGTGTGTGTGTGTGTGTGTGTGTGTGTGTGTGTATGCATGTATATATGTATGTATATATGTATATTATATATGTATGTATATATGTGTATGTACATATATTCTCTGACAGTTTCATATACTACATAATAAATTTTAATCATGTCACCCTCACCGCCTTTTTTATCCCCCTCCTTTTTCTGCTGAGACCCTTCTCAAGTCCTCCCACCCCTACTTTGTCTTCTTTTTGTGTGACTCCCTGATTTTAATTAGAGTGGCTTGCCCCAGCATTGTGTGTGTGTGTGTGTGTGTGACGGGGAAGGGTACTTACTTGAGCAATGCAACTTACCCAATGGCTACATCACTTAATAAAACTGAACTCCCTGCCCTAGCAACCATTAACTAACCACAGTCTTTAGGGAAGATGTGGGGCCTTATATCACCCCCCCCCCAAGCCCCATCCATCATGAAATGTTGATGTGCTCAGTCTTGTGAAGCTCACCATGGCTGTAGCAAGTCCATTAGTGCAATGGCCGCTCCATGTCCAGAAGACTCTTTGTCACAGGACTCTTGCATCCCTTCAACCCCATCTTCCTCAGTGACGCAGCTGTATCACTTAGGATGGTCCATCCCTTGATGGCCATCCTCTGTCCTCTGTTCTATGCAGTAGTTCCCTGATGCTATTCAGATTTGACTCCAAGTTTGGCTCTGTTAGTAGTTTGTATATAAAAGTTTATTTCTCACCCCAAACAACATCAACATTTATTAGTTTCTCTCTGCCATGTTTCTGGGATGGCTACACAGTTTCATTTGTTCTCCTTAAGGACATGAATGCATCTTTCAGGGGAGATATACTGAGATTATGAGGCCACCCAAGCAGGAATGTTAACACCAGAAACTGTAATATCTTGTCTTCATTCCCAAATAGATATACATCCAACTATTTCTGTCTGGTCATCTGCCTACTTTTACTCTGGAAGCTTAACCTCATCATTTGAACTTTCATATGTATATATAGTAGTTGTGTGTGGATCTGCTTCACATAATAATCTCCCCATACTTATATATTCACTTTGATTAATAAAGCACTCAATGTAGAAATTATAGATAGAAAATTTGAAATACTGTCAAAGAATGTTGAATGTCCATATGTTAGAGTATGTTCTATCACCTTAATATCAGTATTTCCTCTTACGAAACTCCTTTGCTAACCATCTTATTTCCAAGCAACTTTGAATCCTTTTTGCTCTATTTTCTTTACTCCTGGATATATTATTGTGGAAAAATCTTGTTTCCTTCTAGCTTGTATACTGAAGTCAGTTCATATCAGCTCTCAGCACACTGATTCATGGAGTCTCTCTATTAATTCTAATGTTTTCATAAGAGCTTCTTTGTTTTCAGGAAGGTATTACTTATTAAGTGTGTACTCACTGTCCACTACTCTAACAGAGGCAGCTCATGTGCATTATCTAATCTACTTTAACAAATATATAATGTACATTATATTAATATTCTCAATTGAGAGATTAAATATTAAATTTTACACAGGCTAAAGAACCTGGCCATTATTATATTTCTAGGTCAAGTATAATAGCCACAATTAAAGATGCCTCTTTCATATGCTCTTCCCTATAAATACTCATTTATTCCTATGGCTCAATCAGTTAGCGGAATACAACAAAATCTAACAAGCTGATGGCTCACATTATTTTTTGATCTTCATTTTAATGAGAATTCCAATTTGGAAGTAGTTATTTTTATAACACAGCTAACTCATACACTACATTTTTTATAAAATGGGAAGGTCTTAAACAATTATTTGCTAGGAGTTCACCCTTAGGAATTGGACTTAAATTACAGGAATTAATTTGAGGGTCTATATCAAAATAACCTTTTAATTTTACCCTTTGAGATATAAGATTTTTAAAGAATGTAACGATATTCTATTTTCAGCTGTTGAACTTTTTTTCCAGCCCAGAACATATTCTACATAGTTTCCGGAAAAATGTTTTAATCTCTATAGGCCTATTACACATTCCTTTTTTTTTTCTTTTGAGATTATAATTACATCATTTTCCCCATCCCTTTCCCATTTGGAAACACTGGCGGTATCCACCTCATAGTTTTGGTGCAGACTTATTTATCTACCCCATCAATCCACCAAGTGGCTATTTTCTACCAGGCACTGATCCTACCAAGGAGCAGCACACACAAAGAACTTCTATTACAGTTAGGGAGGTAACAGGAACGAGGTATGTGTCACCATTGCTACATTTGTCATATACAAGTGGGGTCAGGGGTCAGGGGTAGTTCTGCTGCATTGTTTTTATCTAGTTGAAATATTAGGATGGTGTCAGAATCAAGAAATTCTGTTGAAGAGATTTTCCTCTCCTTATTTCTTAATACACACAACAGAAAGTACACAGAACCAGAGCAAACTCTTTGATCCTAAGGTCCTTTTAAATAAGTTCCCTTATCATTGTTACATGCGTGTGTGTGTGTGTGTGTGTGTGTGTGTGTGTGTGTGTGTGTGTGTATTTGTGTGTGTGTATGCACAAATGTATAGATACAGCCTGCTGAGTCCATTTTTGTTGCTTGTATGTACATAATTTCAGGACTGAACCCTTTGTACTGGATAACCACATAGAAGAGGCTATGTAACCATAATAACAAGAGAAAAAGAGGCTATCAGTTTGAGTGGAGGGGCGTGGGAGGGTTGTATGGACTGTATCTGGGAAAGCGTGGAGAAAGAAAAGTGATGAGTTCTAACTTAAAATTGTATGAGTTCTAATTTAAAATGTATTTTGAAAAGAAGAAAAGTTTCTTCTTTCTAGGTTTCTAAAATAGTTATTTGCTATTTCTGTTTCCTTAATTCCTTTAAGTAATGTATATTCTATTAAAAATGCCATCCATTTTGTTTAAATTTCCATATCATCTGTATAGAGTCACAAACAGTAAGGATTTCTATCACATTTGTAAACTGCTATGATAGTGAAGAAAGCTTATACAGGAAGGGAACATCAAAAGAACAGGTCAAGACAATTAACTTTTTGCCTTCTTTTTAGTCACTTCAAATAAGGGTTTTGTTTTTAATTATGTACATTTAATTTTGAGATTAATATAATTACCTAATTTCCCCTTCCATTTCCTCCCACCAAACCATCCTATTTACTCCTCTTTCTCTTTTTCAAATTCATGGCCTCTTATTCTTTAATTGTTGTTACATATGTATATTTGTGTGTATGTGTATATACATGTATATTATCAAAGTACATAAATATAATATGTTTGGTCCATATAATATTACTTGTATGTATATTTTTAGCACTGACCATTAGATATTTGATAACCAAGAAGTCTCACCAAAGAAGTTTTGAAGCTGAGATCCAAATTGCCAACAGTAGGCACTCATTACGTACCATCTTAAGTGGCTGCAAATAAATTTAAGTGCAATTTTGCCACAAACCACGGCTACTTAAAGGAAAAAGAAGTGTGTCAGTACTGTACCATTGTAGTCCTTGGTCCTCTAATCCGTACTCAGACAGTGCAAGGAAGGAAGCAGCATGTGTGTGTGCAGTCCACTAAGTTTATGTCCATCTGCTTACCCAACAACACTATTGGCCATGAACCTTCTTTCTAATAGTTCTGACCATGATCGTAAGTTTCAGCACATCAATGTATGAACACACTGAAAACAATGGCTTTCAAATGAAGTCATTGCTATGACTTTGCTTTATAGCCATTTCCTCCAAATTGAGACATCCCTGAGGTGATACTTCGTTTGTGTTCTAACAAATAAAGCTAGCCCCGAGATCAGAGTATAGAGCTAGCCACTGGTCAACCACAGAATCCAGGCAGTGGTGGCACACACCTTTAATCCCAGCACTTGGGATCTCATGCTTTTGATCACAGTACTTGGGAGGCATATGCCTTTAAATCCCAGCACCAGGGAGGTGAAGACAGGAAGTGATATGGCTGGGCAGAGAGAGGAATATAAAGCAGGAGGAGACAAGAGCCCACCCCTTTCAGGTGAGGTAAAAGGTGGCTGATCCTTTGTCTCTCTGATCTTTCAGCATTTACCCTGATATCTGGCTCTGAGTTTATATTATTAAGACCAATTAGAATCCATGCTACACATCCCATCATGGACAAAAGCTCATTAACATTCAGGAAGTGAACAACTCACCAATCTCAGGAAGTCCCTTCAACTTTCAAAATTCACAAAGTCTCTTCCTCCCTCAAGGTTGTGATGGGCAGGGGCGAGAGTTTCAGACCTTGTCAAGCTACCTGCCCAGAGCTCCAGGGATGCAGTTTCCGTGAGCTGTCACCAAGGCCGGGGTGGGATTTTCAAGGATGCGGCTGTCTTTGTGTTGTCCTACTCTTGTGAGAAACACCTTACCCATATGCTTGTAAGTAATCCCAAGAAACTCTGGGTCTCCAAGCTGAACTAATGGAACCATTACTTTGTTCTATCATTAGGTGTTTATATGGGAAGAATAAGCGTGTCTGTCATATAATGAATTTGAAAATGTTTTGAGTGTGTCCCCCAATGGCTCATGTGTTGGAACTTGGTCCTGAGTATGCTGATAATGAACAGTGGTCAAACCTTTAAGAGATGGGCTTTATCTTGAATTGTTCCTTCATTGAGATATTTCTCCCCAAAAGACATTAAGGTCATGGTGGATCCACACTGGTTGTTGAGAGAAGGTTGCTATGAAAGAGAGTGACTAGCCCCTCATGAGTCTCCCTGCTTCTGGTTATTTCCATGTGACTTTGTAATGTCAGCCTCCATGTTGAGGTCCTTACCAGAGCTAAACTGGAGTCAGCATTACGCCTCAAACCGCTAACACTCGCCTCTCAATACTACTCCGTTCTGAATAAAATACCCAGCCTTGAGTACCTTGTGATTACAACATAAAATTGACCAATCTGGGCGCCATTTATGTTCCTTAGTTTCTTCTCTCAAAAGCATACTCTGCTGAATGGTTTTTAATGCTTATTTTTAACTATCTCATCCACATTTTCGTCTTGCCCCATGTCTCTGACAACGGAAGAGTACATTGTTTCTTACTTCACTTTCCTTTCTTTTTCTATCTTCAGCTCCTAGGACTGAACCCAGGGCCATGTGTGTGCTCAGCAGAGCCTGCACCACAGAGATATAGCCCAGCTCCCTCAGCAATTCTTGCCGAGTAATCGGCACTTACCATGCGCCACCACACACAGAATGAGCCCTCACAGTTCGGTAGGCATGAAAGAACATTTTATAAATTCAGTCATCTTCATGATTGTGCCTTCTTCTGAAATGAGGGAAACTCCACCGACTGGCTAAATAAGTCATCGAAACGGCCTCCAGACTACTCCCAAATAGAAGAAATGAAATGATTTTATGAACTGCATTTAGAAAAGAGATGTCAGAGCTTTAAGATTCTGCATGCTTTTGTAAATTCCTGGGGAACTTAAGGTGTATAACATGACTTTTGCCAGTTATTTATAAAAATAAGATGAACTGTTTTGGAAATTAGTATTATTTAAGAAGCTTTAATTAGAAGATAGATGATGAAATAAAATACACTCCTCAATCTTAAAAATTCCCAAATACATTCAGTTTAGGGCATTTCACATAAAATGTGTCATTGTTCCATTATAAATGCCATTGATTTTACATCCTGGGAACAAATCAGAATTTCAGGTCTTCAGAGCTGTTGATGTTGTACAATGACTCTATACTTTTTTCCCCCTGATTAAAATTATAGTGTTAATTTCCCAAAGTGGTTAAACATACCCTATCTTCAGCATTCATGGGCACATACTAGGACCTTCCAAACAAACAAATTAGATGATGAAAACAGACGTTGATTTCCCAAGCATCACTGATGGGAGCTACAAGAACTCTATGGAGTACATTTAACTTAGTGAAGTCAAAACCATAACAGGACTCAGGTGGTTAAAGCTACAAGGCAAATGTGTATGGGTTTGTCCTAAATGAGGCCATGGGCTGAGCTAAAGCTAATTACCAGGAGCTAAATGTGGGCTTGAGTTATTTTTTGTTTGTTTTGTTTTCCCTCAAAGATACAGAGGGTTTGAGCAAGAAATGGTACAAAGGAATTGACAATGGAGAGGAGGTCATCTGAATAACTCTTCAAAGGACATAGGCATTCCCCTAGAGGGACAGCCAATATCAAGAGGAGGTGACTCTGGCGTTCTCCCAGAAAGCATGGGATCAGAAGGACAGGCTCCTTGTTTCCACCTGACATCTAAAGTTCAGTCAAGGCTGCAAGCTCCTGTAGTAGACTTCTATTACTTCAATTTATGCCTGTCTGGAAATACATACAATTGATTGCCAGCTCTATTGTAACAGTAAAATGGGACTTCAGATGATGTTCTTTGCCTTCTGAGCCCCAGGCACCTGCAGGCTTACCTGAGTGTCTGCCAATGTGATCTAGCCCCAGTTCAACAGGACAGGCTAGTGATGGCAAAACCCAAGTATACGGGAGAGATATGTCTTTGATATCATGGCCAATGCTATGAGAAGCTCAAAATCACATACCAAGACTTAACAGTAATGGACAGGTGTGTGGAAGAATAGAAGGTAGAGACTTGAGGGCAAAAGGGCAGGAGGGGCCAAGCACTCTCACAGTTTTTTACTTTAACACGCATCTAAAGATATGGGCAAAGACTTGGAGGCCACAGAAGGATGCTAAGCAAGTCCATGACCTGGCCATCATGGATTTTACTAAGGTCACCATCTCCTGGACTGAAGGAACCCAAGATAGAGGAAAGATGGGGCAGGAAGGAAATGTCTCGCTGGAGTAGCCAGGTAAAGAGAAGGAACCTTTCCATGAGGAGTGTCAACGGAGTCAGGGTCAGTCCTTGGAAGTCAGAGAACTGGCTGTGGCAAACTGGTTTCCTGTTCTCCTCCTGTCCTGTGGCCCCATGCGCACTGCAGAGGCACAGACAACTGCACACATAGTCTGGGGAACCAGAAGAGCCTTCCTCTGAGCAAGCTGTCTTTTCCAGATGAGTCTCCTCCAAACTCTGGCCTAAGTGTGGAATGATTACTTAAAATTTGGCTGTACGGTTCATAAGCCTGGCCAAGGTGTAGATTTGCACCAAGTTTACCAAATTTTCTTTTCACCTTAACCTGTCCCTCCCTAGAGAAGATGTTTCTGAGTTTGAAACATTGTCCTTTGGCTTTGCTAAAATCAGAAACATTCTTTGTACCTCAAAACTGTCCTTACAGTGTCCACTGAACTGAACCCTTATGTCCTCAATCCTCCCCTCACATTATCCCTTCCCACTCATGACTCAATACGTCTCTCCTAAGAAACAGAAGACAACACCAAATCCTTCGATGCCCTGTCCTCCCATCCTGCATGTATACACCCAGCATCTTCTCATGGTCACATGTGACCTAACACTGTAGACTGAATGGCACCCATTCCATACATGACTATCTTTTTTTTTTTTTTTTTTTTTTGAGATGGTTTCTCTGTGTAGCCTTGGCTGTCCTGGAACTCCCTCTGTAGACCAGGCTGGTCTCAAACCTACAGAGATCCACCTGCTTCTGCCTCCCACATGCTGGGACTAAAGGTGTGTGCCACCACTGCCTGGCACATGATTATCTTCTGATCCTTCCAGTCAGCTTACAAATGGAGTCATGAATCCACTCAACTACTTCATCTTGCTCTTCTCTTTCCTCCAGCCTGTGGCATCTTCAAGGACTAACACACACCATCTCTCTTGCGGATTTCCTTCTATTCCATTCCCAGTTGTTGCCATCTAGTCTCTGCAGAAAGATCTTGAAGACCACTCCCCCCACTGGATTCTGCTTATGGGTGAGCTGGGCCTTGCTTGTCCCCTGCGTCTCTTTCCTCCTGACTACCTACCCCCTGGGGACAGCTCCTTGTTTTCACCGTCTGCAGCTTCACTGCTCTGTCTGTGCTTCTCCACGACCATCACCCACACAAGTGGCTTGTTATCACCTTTGCTTTAAAAACTGAAAATGATCACTTCTTCCCCACAGTTATGGCTCGTCACAGAGCCCATGCCATGTATGGCCACCACGACCAGTATTGCTCTCAGCCCCTCACTGTGTCCTATTTATCAGTGGATTTTATCACCATACCTTGGCATCACTTCAAAGAACACACTGGTCCCTGATCTACATCCTTTTTTTTTTTTTTTTTTTAACCTCGCCTGTCTGTTCAGCTTCATGGTACCTCCCTAACTGTGCTGTGAAACCTGACCCTCAGGTGAAAATCCTAAACTGATGGTGTGAAGTCAGCAGGCATTCACAGAAATCACCCTTTCACTCTTGAATTCCGATCTTTTGCTGAGCTGCTGATCTGTGAGATGAGCCTCTCCTGGGATGCATTCAGGAGAAGTGAGTGGCGACATCCAGTAAACCAGCTCACAAGGCAAACAGCCGACACCAACATGCTCTGCTTCTGAACAAGGATGCCCCAGGTATTTCCATTTTGAAATCATGGCATTTCCAAGTTGCAATGGTTTTATCAGGAAGTGACCCCTCCAAACACTCTAAGACCATCTCTAAGTGCACATGTGTGTGTCCACTCGTGGTTAATCTCCACTTTCAAGATAACAGGACTTGGAACCACCCAGCAGACAAGCTTTGTATGTGTCTGTGAGGGATTAACTGAGAAGGGGTGCCAAACTGAATGAAAAGGGAGAAGTATGTAGAGTCCAAGATTTCATCTCTGTCTGTCTGACTGTCTGTCTCTGTCTCTCTGTCTCTCTCTGTGCGTGTGCAGGTGTGGGTGCGTGTGCGTGTGTGTGTGTGTGTATGTGTGTGAACATGTCTACATATGTATGATGTACATGTTTGTGAGCGTGTGTTCATGTGTATGTGTATGGATGAGCACATGCCATGGGACATGTCTGTCCTCACCTTCTATCCTGTTAGAGGCAGAGTCTTCTGTTCACCAAACCCAGCTGCCTGTAAGCTTTTGGAGAATCTCCATTCTCTCCTTCCCATCTCACCATAAGAGTGCTGAGATTACAGAACCACACCACCATGCCCATCCCTTTTTAATGTGAGTTTTGAAGAGCTGGACTCAAGTTTCCACCCTTGAAGGACAACTGCTTTACCCAATGTTGTCTTTACTTCCTCTCTACATACACAACATTAATGTTCCAACATGATGGACTCTATACCCTCAAACTGTGAGCCAGGTTGAACCCTCCCTTTATTAAGTCACTTCTTTCAAGTATTCTGTCACAGTCAAGAACAAGGAGATGAATCCAGACTATACCAATGCGTTTCTGAGGACAGCTTTCCGAGGCATATATTACCTCACTCTAAAGCACATTTCCGTTCTTTCCTGGTTTATTTGGTTTTCAGACTGAGTCAGTAGATTCAGAGGAGAACTGCCTCCTCTGTCTATATTAAAGCCTCTGTTGCTTCATTGTTCCCTGCTGTCTAAGCTAAATCCCCCTAATCAAGGTCTTGTAGCCTCTGAGAAACAGCCTTTGCTTCCTATTCACTCTACAGCTGTGGCGTGGGTGGGGCAGGCAGGAGTCAGCTCACAGGAAACTGCGAACTGTTAAATATTCTCACTTAAAAACAGGGCCATTTAATATCAGAATTTCTGAAAGATATGAATAATGGCATTAGCAGAATAAAAGGACAGCTCTTATAGACTCTATTAATATTCTACAACTCCTACCAGTTGTAAGGAGGAGAGAGCTGACATCAATTGTGTATATATATTTCAGTCTATGAAAACTCCCACCTACTCTCATACTAAGAGTGAGTTTCCAATCACATATCCAATTTCCTTTTCTCGGAAGTAATATCCCCACTCACTAAAAATGATAAATTTTGCTACTATATCCTTCAAATCTTTACTTGAGCATTAAATGACATGTTAAACTTGTCTTCAGAATTCAATCAAAAAATGACTAAGGTGAAAATAGCTGAAGGCCCATGGCATGCACCAGGGATCTCCACGTCAAGCCCTTTCAGACTCCATGAAGTTGCTTATGTCTGCTTACATGAGTTTCAAAAAGGGAGCATCCTGACGACCAATGCAAAAAACCCAGTTCTCTCCTTAAAATTAATGGACATAGTTTATTCTGAGCTAAACACAAGTGATCATAGCCCAGGAACATGAAATCAGGTTGCCCTGGATGGCATGCCTCAGCATGGACATGGTTATATGCACCTTTTATAGTCACATTGCAAAAGAAAGACATAAGTCATTGCATTTACCAATGCATCAGCAGGAAGATTAGGTTCGTCAGATTAGAGCAAAATGGATACATCTGCTACATTAGATGCTATCTGATAAGAGTCTTAGCTTTTTAGTTGGTAGGAGCTAATTAGGTATACTACAAATACAATACAAAGATTTTTCTCTAAGAATGAAAAGGATGTGAGTTTAGATACAGAATGGACAATGAATGGCTATTAAGAGGGCTAAGATCAAGATAATGTTGGCTCTAGACGTGTACAGCTTGCAAATCTCTTTAATCAAGCAGCCTTGTAGAGTCTTCGACACAACCATCGTGGCACTTTTTCTTTTCTAGGAATTTCCATTCACACCGCACATTCTGGCAGAGATGAGAAACAGCATGGGTAGCTCCAGGGTCACTGCTTTAGAAGAATCCGCCTTACGTAGCAGCTCTCCTAGGTATTAACCACCATGCCCTGCACTAACTTCGCTTACACATAATATGGGTTTGGGGATCCAGGGCCAGGCATGGGAGTGGTACAGAATCATACCATGATGACACTGATGTGACCCCAGGAGTAGCCTAAGGACAATTAAAGAAAGATTATGATTAAAGTCAGCTGGCAGATCTACTGAAGAAATACCCCAAGGAAGAGCTACGCAGAGGAGCAAATAATGTGTGGTCCACCCCAGAAAACCTTTGACATCAGAAGGGAAGTTACATTGGACAGTAGCCCCTGTGCTGGACAGCTGCTTCTCCTGAGCAAAGGATTTTGTGCTCAGGTAACGCAGAGAAAACACATGTCAGGGAGTAAAGGCGTCTGTAGGCTTTGGTCATCCTCATGCATGTCCTGCGAGGACTCTGAAGATCCAGGGCCCAAATGGGCAACTGTGGGAAGTTTGCTTCAAAGCAGAATGTCAAAGAAACCTAAATGTATGCATGGTCATAGACAAGAAGCTGTGAAATGTATGCATGGTTGTAGACAGGAAGTAGTGACATATATGCATGGTTCTAGACAGGAAGAGGTGAAATGAGCTCAGGCATGGCCATAGACAGGAAGTAGTGAGATGTATACATGGCCATAGACAGGAAGTGGTGAGATGTATACATGGCCATAGACAAGAAGTGGTGAAATGTATACAAGTCCATAGACAAGAAGTGGTAAAATGTATGCAAGTCCATAGACAGAAAGTGGTGAGATGTATGCATGGCCATAGACAGGAAGTGGTGAGATGTATGCATGGCCATAGACAGGAAGTGGTGAGATGTATGCATGGCCATAGACAGGAAGTGGCAAGATGTATGCATGGCCATAGACAGGAAGTGGCAAAATGTATGCATGGCCATAGACAGGAAGTGGTGAGATGTATACATAGCCATAGACAGGAAGAGGTGATATGTATGCATGGCCATAGACAGGAAGTGGCAAAATATATGCATAGCCATAGACAGGAAGTGGTGAGATGTATACATAGCCATAGGCAGGAAGTGGCAAAATGTATGCATGGCCATAGACAGGAAATGGGGAGATGTATGTATGACCATAGACAGGAAGTGGTAACATATGTGCATGGTTCTAGACAGGAAGGGGTGAGATGAGCTTAGGACTTCTCTCTGGATTGGGGAGTCAGTTTCTTCTCCATTTCTATGGAAATTCTGGGATTAGGGAAAAAGTGGGTACTGGCTATTCAATCCATGAAGAACAATTTATTTTACTAAGCAAATGAATGATTTATTAAATATTTTATTCTTTCAGAATTTCAAGCAGTATTCAATGAAATACAGTAACAAGCACCCCATTCCCCCTTTCCAGTGCCCCCAGGATCTCCCACATCTCACATTGGCTGGTTAGGGTAATAAGCTCAATTTTTGCCTCTTTTCCCTTTCCACCCTCCAGATCCTTCTAAATATCCACCCTTGATCTCTTTCAAATTCATGACCTCTTCTTTCATTAGTTGTTATTACATGCATATATGTATATGCATATATTATCCTAAATACATGAGAACAAGCTGTTCAGTCTGTATACTGTATACGCACGTTTTCAGGGCTGATCATGTGGTATTGAATAACCAGTTGGTGTGCTCTTCCCTGGGGAAGACTACTTCTTCTGCACCCAGCCTTACTTAGTTGTAAGTAGTTCTTTGTGTAGGACATGCTGGGAAGCTCATTCTTTGCAGAAGGTCATAGTGTGCCCTTCGGGAGCTACAGTAGCAGGTCTGTCCTCCAGATGAATTTTGGGAAGAGATTAAGAGCTTTTGCCCTCCAATAATCTTTTTGTTAAAGACAGTTCCTGAAAAGGACAGTTACGGTTTGAATACAATGTTGAACAAGTGGTCCCTTAGATGCGGGATTTGTTTGGGAAAGTGGTGGAACCTTTGGGACACAGGACATGGCTGGTGATGGTAGATCATCAGCTTGAAGTGACAACCTAGCCCTGCCTCCTGCCCTAGTTCTCTGATTCTTATTGGCCATCCTATGTGACAAATGGCCTCATGCTACCATGAGCACTGGAGCCCATGCTGCTGCTGGGCCTTATGGGCCATGATGGAGTTGCATACACTATGAGCCGAAAAGAACCCTCCTCCCTCAAGTGGCTTCTATAAGGTATTTTGTCACAGCCGTGAGAACAGTGCCTAGCACAGAGCCTCTGTGGCTCTGAGTAACCAGATGAACTCCTGGCTTCTGAGGACAAGGCTTGAGAAGAAAAACCCTTCAGAAGGCTGGCCAGGGCAGAAACCTCACTTTCTGCATTATGCTCCTCTTGTGCTCTATGGAAAGTCCCTCTTTCGCTCTCCACAGCAGTGAGTTTTTTAAAAAGGTTAGAGTCAAAGCATGTTCGAGAGAGCAGAGTGAGATATAGAGTGGGGGCAGAAGTTCCAGAGCCAAGCTGAGCTGGAAAACACACGGCCACAATCAGGGGTGTGGGGGTACAATGCATTTCCCACAGGACAGTGGGAGGCACAGAATGGCCCTACATCACTCATACACCTTACAGAAATCCTGGCAAAGCCACCTACAGGCTAGCTTATTAATATCCCGATGTTGTTTTCAGGAGAAACTGAAACTCTAAAACACGTTTTTAATGATGTGTTTTGTATATACAAGTTTTCACCCACACCACTTGCAGTTTTCCAATAAAAGCCTATCTAAATAAACAGTCTAAATTTGTTACATGAGGATGCATATTTCAGTTCTAAAATCAAAGATGAAAATCAATTCAAATTATGACTAGAATCATCATTTGGGGGAAAAAAAAAGGCCTCATGTCGGATGGGTTGTTCTCAGAAACAGAATAAGCTCTACCCCACCCCAGGAGGGTGACCTGGGGCCAGCCATGCCACATGTCCACTGGAAAAAAGAATGAAGATACTGAATTCCTAGGGAACCAAAGGTTCTGATTTGGACCTAAAGCAATGCGCTACTTAGGGGCTAGAAAAAGGCCCCCCATATGTCTCATCATGGTCCACCAAATGTGATCCCTAAAGGTCAAACCCCATCTGGATCTGAGTGACAAAGAGGAAGTCTCCCCATCTGAAAGGCTGATCTTCCTCTAAACCAGAGATCAGCAAAGACTTGGACTGTGGATCAATGAGGAGGCCGTGGGGGGAGCATGCACTCTAAGAATATCAAGCATGGGCCCTGAGTGACCTTCAGGCCCGTGTGTGTGTGTGTGTGTGTGTGTGTGTGTGTGTGGTGTGGTGTGATTGTAAAGGGTCATTTTAAAGTGAGCGTCTCTGAGAACACAGCCTGAAAGACCCACAGGATGAGAAGTAAGGCTCAGACTCACTGGGGCAGAGCAGAAGCAGAAGCTCCATTGGCACCAAACATGGTTTGCAAGAGAAGGAAGAAGCCTGGAAATAATGAGGAAGCCCCTGTGGGTGGATGCTGCTCATCTGCAGAACTGCAGCTTCAATGCCATGATGCTTTCTTTCCCAGGACCCGTATCCAGGCGGTCTTCCACATCACAGCAGGGCATCCTGGGGGTCAGAACTTCCTTTGGCCACCATACACTAAACACTCCAAAACTATCTGGAAGAATCCTGTGCCCATGGCCACTGCCAACTTCTGTGTCTAATTCCCAGGGGCATGCCATTTTCCATACCACAAGGCCAAGACAGACCATTCTCTTCTAGGAACGACCCTTCCCAAGCATTCCTTCCCTCCACACACAGGCTGCTTTGCTGTGACTCGGCCCTCTTGGACCACACAGACATCACTTGGTATCATCTCCTTCTCTTAGATCAGGTTTGGCATCTACGTTGTCAAGTCGGGTTGTTACAGGTTTTGTCTGTGCTCGAAGGCCAACTGGTTTTTATTTTCATATAGAGTGTCTTTAAAATGCCAGGACTCACAAAGGAAAAGGATCAGTGCTGCACTAAGGAAGGCAAAGCTGAGCATGGTTATGCAGGCCCGCTTCCCCCAACTTCACAGAGTGAGGTCTGTTCCCACAGTAACAATCTGCCTGGAGGTGTTAGAGACATTTGCAATTGCTCACATGGCTGCCAGCTGCTGCAGGAAGAGGGTGCTGCCCTTCCCCAAATATTGTCTGAAACTCTTGGCTTTTTCCATAGACCTCCCCCCGCCCTCCCCCCACACACAACTTCTCTTACAGTTCTCTTTAAAAATATCACTGGAAAACTACACAGAGAGTTTGTAAGACAAATCTCAGGGAGACATCAGAGAACTCAGATGAGCATGTGTGCTCTGTCATGCCACGCTTAATGATGTGCTAAGCTCTGAGAAATGTGTGCGACCATCACAGGACATGATGTTTGCCAACCTAGATGTGCATGGCAATCACAGGGCATGGCCTGAGGGTTTGTCCCAGGCGGGGGCAGTAAACAGGAGACAAACTGGGCAGCTGCTTGAGCAAGAACACATTGCTTTCCACCAACTTTATCAGTAGGCATTCACTCTAAACAATGCAAACACACAGGATAGTGAGCACATAACCTAGTCATGGTCCCTTGTTTTCACCGCCAAGCGTGATGTACTGTGATAATTACTGTGATTTTACAGGACAATCAGCATAGTAGCTCTGTGAACACTAGCAGCACCGGAAACATGTGACTACCACATGTGCTAGGAACCATAGTGGCATTGACATCATTGGGCAGGACGGATTCTTAGCTGAATTTTAATCTTATGGGACAACTGCCATACATATGGTCTCTTGTTGACTGAAACATTGTCACACAGCACATGGCAATACATAGGTGGGTATATGTATGCTAAGTTTCGTACGTAGAAACATTCAAATATATTGGCATGAATGTGCATATTCAGACATGCATACACACATTTACATGCATGTATATACAGCCATAAAATTTTAGAATTAAAAAAATTAAGATAGGCCTGTCTTAAGAGATAAAATCTGGGCATGCTCAGTTTCATAGAAAAAAATGGTACCCAGTAACTCATTAGATTCCACTTTCTTAGTGCATTCTTAAAGAAAAATCATGTATTTTCACCATGGTGATTCTACATTTAGAACATTAATTACATGGACACCCTGGTAGCTTACCCAATCCCAAGTTGTCAGCCCTAAATACATATGAGCAACCCTAAATTAGCTCAGTAGGTTTCAACTATATATAAACCTTACATATATATATATGTGTGTGTGTGTGTGTGTGTGTGTGTGTGTGTGTGTGTATTTCATGTAACAACAATAACTAAAGAAAAGGACGCTGTGGTTTTGAGAGGAAGTGGTAGAGCATGGGAGCTGGAAGGGGGAAATAGAAATACTATAACTATGGCACTCATGTGTAAAATTCTAAAATAAACAAAAACAACATTAATAATGTAACTCCCTTAACAAATAAGACTGTTTCATTTCACTTCCATACTGATGAAGGTTTATTAGAGACATCATGAATGACTAAAACAGAGGACATGGCTGGCAGCCTCTCTGACAACCATATCCAGTCACTCTCCTGTCATCCTCTGGACGTTTACCCTTCTGTCTGTTTTCAATGACAACCAGAATGGAGTTCTGCTATACATACTATTTTTTATGATTTTTGTTATTATCATTATCATTTTACATCCCAACCACAGTTTCCCCTCCGTCCCCTCCTCCCAGTCCCTCCCCCTGCCTTTCTTCTCTCCCCTCCCCACCCCTGCTCCCCATTCATCCACTCCTCCTCCATTTCATTCAGAAAAAGATAGGCCTCCCATGGATATCAACCAAATGTGGCATTTCAAGTTGCAGTAAGTCTAGGCACCTCCCCTCATATATTAAGGCTGGACAAAGCAACCCAGTATGAGAAATAAGGTCCCAGAAGCAGGACAAAGAATCAGAAACAGCTCCCGCTCCCACTGTTAGGAGTTCCACAAGAGGACCAAGCTACACAACCATAACATATGTGCAGAGGGCCTGAGTCAGTCCCATGCAGACTTCCTGGTTGTTGGTGACTCTGTAGAACTAAACACAACTAGCAAAAAAAAAGTCAATGAAATGATTCCTAATGATATTCTACTATACTCAGACTGGTGCCTGGCTCAATTGTCATCAGAGAGTCTTCATCCAGCAACTAGTGGAAGCAGATGCAGAGACCCACAGCCAAACATGAGGCAGAGCTAGGGGAATACTGCAGAATAGTGTGTAGGGGGATTATAGGAGCCAGAGGGGTCAAGGACACCAGAAGAAAATCCGCAGAATCAACTAACTTGGGCACTTATTATTTTTAAGGATGTAACACAAGTAGGATAGTAATAAGTCTTCATATTCCAGCAATTGCTAACATACCACTGATTATTTTTAATCTGGCATTTCTGAACTGTGGAATGCTTCAGCAAAGACTCAGTGACACATCTTGCACATTTATGTAATTATGTTCTTCTTACAGTTCACCAGATGTGGAACTGATGTGTCAAAATAAATGTGCATTTTAAGACTGGAAGAAAAGTGGCAAAATCCCTTCTGTGGCTATGTGCTCACTCATGGCCCAGGGACAGGACATGTGTGCACCTATTGGAATTCATTTGTTACTATCTAGACTGCTCTTAAGCTTTTCATGTATTATTTGTCCTGTGAGTTATACATTCATGACTGTCTCTTCCTCTTTGGGGGTTTTAATCTTTTTATCAAACTGAATAAATGCTCTCTATATATGTCAAGAATATTAATTTTTTGACATTCCTCTAACTTTTAAGTACTTTTTACCAACTGGTAGCTTACTTTAAAATTTCTTTATTGAATGTGCCTGTCTTTTAGACTTATGAAAGTTTTAAGTAGGTGTATAGTCACAGCTATCCAAGTTTCAGAAGGAGAAGGGGACCCAACATGCAGAATAGTAAAAGAAGGGATGACAAGGGCCATCTGTTCCAGCAGTATTGGGCCTGACAGTGACCTTGATGAGGTGACCTCAGGAAGTGCAGTATTGGCCCACAGGGACCAAGGTAGATCTCTGCTCTCCTCGGGGCATTCTTACTGCCTTAGAACCTCATTCACTCTGAATCAACATTGGGCCAAGGACAAACTGAGACCAGGGTGAAGACAGCTTTTTCAAGGTCTATTATGAATGAAAAGACAAAGGGGAGGGTGATTTATGGGAAATGAGATTAGAAGCATGATGTCTTAAAGTGTAAAAACCATAGGTAGCATGGTAACAGATAAATAAATAAAAATCTGTATTGAAAAATTCTTTTCATGTAGTATGTTCTGATCAGCACTTTCACTCCCTCAATACCTCTCAGATCCTCCCCACCTAGCCACCCACCCAAGGCCACATTGTTCTCTGTTCTTTCTCTCTCTTCTTAGAAAATAGGGAAACAAACCAGAATTTTTTAAAGTACAGGAAACCACAAGAAACACACACACACACACACAAAACACAAAGCTATAAGCTATAAGCAAAGGAACAGTAAGACCAAAAATTAAAAAAAAAAAAGACAAAACAAAGCAATATGTTACAAAAAGTCCACAAAGAGTTCGTGCTGTTGGCCACCTACTGCTGGGCAGGCAGCCTGCACCTCAGTGAGAGACTCTGTTGGAGATAGCCGTTTTTCCTGTCCAAGCTGATGACAATTGTGGACGGATTCTTGGTTAAGGATGGCTCAGAAGGATGTGGCTTTGGAATGCCAGCCTCTTGCAACCTCTCCCAGCCCACAGCATCCTTTCGGATTGCAAATGTACCTAAATTCGAGGTGATGTCAGGAGTGGTCCACACCAACTGTGAAATAACTTTGGCAACTCATTATCTTGCATGGCTAATGCAGTCTTACACTCTGCATGACCCTCACAGAATGAAATGTTTTCGGTGTTCTGGTTGGGGAATAACCTAAAAAAAAATGCAACTGGTCTTCCTAGGGTGGGATGGAGTGTTCCCTCCTACATAAGGCAGTCTTCAGTCACTGGGGTGTTCTCTTGAGGATTAACCCAAACTGTTGATTCTTCATTCTCAGCCTTCTGGTATACCAGCATTTTCTACATCACTGATTAGGAAGGAACAAGCACTCACTGATAGACTCAGAAACATAATTCCCCTTAAAGCATGACTCAGAACCTTTAAAACTAACTTCCTAGAGTGATTAGGAGGACAAGATGGAGGCCATTGATGGAACAGATTTGGTGGGTTGCGACATGGTTGCTATCATTAGATGGCTCTTAAAGTCACAAGTGGGTTTCTTTTGACACTGAAGGTAATAGCTGAATAATCCTGGTGCCTTAGTGATAAGGAATATGCCAATCCAATGGACATACATTTCCATGTTGTGGTTCACAGACAACCTCACTGCATTTCGTAATATGTGTACCTTTTTGTTCTGTGTATCACTGTATTGAATTTGAACACCTAAAATCACTAGTGCCTGAAATATGCTAGTGAGAAAAAATAGAACAACCTACTTTAGACCCCAGAGGAAACTCAAGCAGTTCTTTCTAAGTCTTATGACCATTTCTGCTGTTTTAAACAGCTAATCCCTGGGAATTCCATAGCATAGAAACAACAGAACACAAATATTGAATTCCATAAAGTCTTATTAATCATAAATTCAGGCAGCATTTCACTATTATAATATCAAGTTAAAAACAATGACTCCCCCATAGTGGATGGCAGAGTGCTAACAGGTCCCCTGGCTACTTGAGAAGCAGCACTTGTCACACAGAAGGTTCCCTCTAACCCTCACACTTAACACAAAGTCCACCATCCTTTGTGCCGCTCTCATGTGTCATCAGGGCAAAGTGCACAGCTTTGATACCAAATTAATTTAGGCCAGGGATTTCTTTTGGGATATCTC
This sequence comes from Peromyscus maniculatus bairdii, assembly GCF_049852395.1. Lineage (NCBI taxonomy): Eukaryota > Metazoa > Chordata > Mammalia > Rodentia > Cricetidae > Peromyscus > Peromyscus maniculatus. The sequence continues at coordinate 5,634,846 of NC_134866.1, read as the reverse complement.
ACCAATGTGTGCTCGGCTTAATAAGCCTGTGCAAACAGAGGTGGTTCTGTATGCTTTTGAGGATCAGGCTTGCATAAACCATTAGCTGACAAAAGAGTATTACCATATCAAATGTGTTTCCTTTTTCAACTAAAGAGTTCAGCAAATACTAATTGAGAAACAAAGGCTCACCATTCATGCAACAGATATTTGAGTTTCTGTTAGGTTTAAATATATTCTGAAACTATTGAAATTATATATTATACATTCATTTATGCATGAGCATATATGTACATAAATATAAATAAAGAATGCTGAACAGGGCCTGCACAAGACTAGGCCCACCAACACTTATTTACAAATGAGGAAGAAGCTCATGGAGCTCAAACTTTTCCCAGTTGACAGCTGCTGAGAGAGGAGGAATGGGCAGCCATCAGTGGTTGCCTAGGCTCAGTGAACAGGGTCACACTTACTCCTATAGGAGTAGTCCTGGTTAAACTTATTGGGCACAAAGCAGAAACAAAACTCCTTCTGTGACATGTTCTATACATGTATGAAATCATCAAACAAAAAAAATAAATAAAAAGCCAAAGTAGCAAACAACTGATAGGCAAGGTGGCTCTGCTTTCCTGTGGATCTCTATATCCTTCCTGCCTCCTCCGATAACACATGGCTGTTTATGGACTGAGTTCACACTAGCTTTTGTTTGTTCAAAAATCTTCTGTTATTGTAGGGCCCAAATCTGTGTTAATTATTTTAAGATCGGTTCACCAACATGGAGCGTACCCACCGTTGACAGAGCAAGAAGACATTCCTACCTACCCCATCTCACTAGAATAACTGCTCAGGGACCCTGACTGAGAAATAGAAAGAGATTCTTGGTCTGCAATGCTGACAATAGCATACAGAGGTAGAGACACACTATCCCACTGTCATTTATATTTCAGTCAAGGAACTCTTAGACACCATGTGGAGTAAGACATTGAGTGGCTGAGGTGAGTACCCTTCATTTCACACTGTGCCCTCTCACAACATATCACTGCCTCCTGGGGTTTGTACATATAATTAATGCCAGTAAATATTTGTGTTTATATATTGGAATCATTGGGTATAAGAGTGAGACATTGATATGACAAAGATAATGAGTCTGTTCCTTGCAGGTTAGTGAATTCCAGAGATTAGCTCCAATTCAATACTTTATGCAGAAACATGCCATCTAGAAAACAAAGAAAGACCCAAACTAAAGACAAGTAAGAGCCATCTCTAAAATGGTCTAAAGGGAAAATTGCCCTGCATTTGCCAATAGTCTCCATTGTCTCTGGCACATGGCTAAGGACCTGGGATGAGTCTGGGAGGTCAGAGGTCAGCTGTAATGTGGGTGCTTCTAGCCTTTCCTTTATGAATGACATAAGACCCAGAGCAAACAGCCTTCATTTCTAGATGAACCCCAGCTAAGGGATGTCTTTCTGTATGTTGTGAATATGTGTTGCTCTGATTGGTTGATAAATAAAGCCATTTGGCCTATGGCAAGGCAGCTTAGAGGCAGGTGGGAAATCCAGGCAGAGAGACAGGAAGAAGAAAGACAGAGGTAGGAGAGACACCAGCCACCACCGAAAGAGAAGTAATATGCCAGCAGACCAGTAAAGCCACAGAACATGTGACAAAACATAGATTAATAGAAATGGGTTAATTTGAGATATAAGATCTAGCTAGCAAGAGGCCTGCCATAGACCATAAAGTTTGTAAGTAACACAGCCTCTATGGGGTCCAAGGGGCTGCAGGACCGGGCAGGACACAGGAGAACTTCTGACTACAAACCCCATTCTCAAGGGGGAAATCCAGTGAGTAGAAAGTAAATAAATGTTTCATCCTGTATCTTCAGTTTTTTATCATTGCTGATTCCAGAATCATGCAGAAAGCCTGCTGAAGTAAATAGTGATGCTTCTCAAGAAACTGGGCTGGCATTAAGGGCATCAGGATTGATAGTTTCCTCCAGAAATGTCACAGAATGCACAAAGCCCTAGGTTCAATGCCCAAAAACAGCAAAAACAAAAGAAAACCAGAAGATTCATTCATAGCAGAGTTCTATACAACCAAGTGAAGAACTCAAAAATAAATGTAAAACATATTTTTTACTAAAAAAAATCCCATCAGTGCTGTATTTTATCAAAGAAAATAGTGGCCATACACTGGGCATCAGTAACATATACAATATAAGACAAATGGAAAATAAGAGTGCCACATGTAAATATGTGCATGACTTCAAAACATGGGGTATTTGATTGTATTATTTAAAGGCAATTTTAATCAAAGGTATTCACTAAATTGTTTAAGAGTGGGAATAATATGACAATAAGGAAAGTAAATGCTGAAACATATGTGCTCAATCAAAAGTTTTGGTGATAAAAATTTTATCTGTATTTATTTAGTTTCATAAGATATGAGGACTCACTGTGTTTTTCAGATTGGCCATGAACTCAAGAAGCCCTTGCCTCAGCCTCTCAAATAGCTGAGATTATAAGCATATACCAACACGTCCTATACATAAGTATTTCTCTGTTTTTTAAATATTTGTTTTATGTATATGAGCATTTTACCTGCCTTTATATCTATGCACATTGTGTGTGCCTGGTGCCTGCAGAGGTCAGGAGAGGCAGTAGATTCCCTGAACCTGAACTTACAGATGACTGTGAACTGCCATGTGGGCACTAGAATGCATTCCAGGGTATCTCAAAGAGTAGCCACTGGTCTTAAGCACTGAGTCATCACTTCAGCTTTAGATAAATATTTTAAGATGTTGAAATAACATAAACAACAAACAAAAAATATACAGCAAGGTAACAGACATTCACCTAAACTTAGTATACCAAAAGGTAAGTGATTGGACAGACCAATTACAGGACAGAGCCATACTATATAAAAAGGAAGCTCAATGCTTTGCTGTCTATACAATATCTAATTTAAATATAAAGACATGCAGGCTAAAGTTAAGAAGAGAAAAACACACCATATTATCCACTAACTGAGAAAAACTACATTGTCAGCATTTTATCAGACAAAATGTACATCAGAATAAGTGATTTTATTAGTAACAAAGAACAGGGCCTAGGCATATGGTTAGAAGCACTTGCTTCTTGGATCCAGAGTACCCGGATCGATCCCTAGAACCCACATCTAGTGGCTCACAACGGTCTGTGACTTCAGCTCCCAGGGATCCAACACCCTCTTCTGGTTTTCATGGGCACGAAACTCATGTAGGTATACACACACACACACACACACACACACACACACACACACACACACGTACACACCCGAGATAAATAAAATATTTTTAAAAGAGTAAAGAACAGCATGTGAGGAGGAGGTCAATTCATGAAGCCAAAAAGCTGAAAATACAAGCATTTAGCACAGAGTACCTGAAGCAAAACTACCTAACTTCGCCAAATAAACCCAAATTTATTATTCAAAACTGCAGTGTCATTCTGATAATTAATACATAATTAATACGAACACAGAAAATCAATCATCAGAAAAAAATCCCCAAAGATACTACCAACCTTTTCTTCCCAGTTGATCTTTGTAGGACACCCTACCCAACTATGGACATCATCAGTCAGCCATGGAATGCTGTCAAAGTAGAACATGCTCTGAACCAAGGAACAAACCTCAGACAAGACATGTGAAGAGTGTTTCCTGATCATAACCAAACCAAATTTGAAATCGAAAACAAAGTATAGGAAATGATCGTGTAGCTTCTGAAAGCTGTCCAGGCAATACACGCAACACCGACCATCCATGGAGAAACCAGTTTTCAAAACTAGGCTATGCAACAAGAAACACAAATGGTGAAAACACCCAAATGCAATATTAAAAGATGCTAAGAAGTGTGCAAAATTAAAGCAGGGCCCAAGGAGAGAAACACACTTTCTAGAACACTGCATTGAACTACTGACCCACAGCCATCCACCCTCCCCACACTCCTTGGAATTCCAAGTGTGCATCCACTGAAGTTAGCACATGCCATCAATACCACAGGAGGGATGCCATTTATTATTCTCCAAGGTCTAGTCACTGTAATAAGCTGAGCAAAAGGTGCCAAATATAACCATGTGAGGGGGAATGGGTATCAGGCTTGTTTCCAGAAGACCAATCAAAATAAGAAAACATGTTTTTAAAATCAATAGTTAATTTGGTTTGAAATGTACACACTTGAAATGTGCACATCCACAACATGCACACACAGAGAAGTCGACAAGATTCTTCATGCAAATTTTATGAATAAGATGGATTTAGACACAAACAGAATATAGCCGAATATAAATGTGCAGAATGCACTGTGAAGAGGAACGCTTTACCTTACCAAGTCAGCGGAAACAAATGTGATGAAGGAGAGGCTGCTCTGAGTTACCCAGATGCTCAAGGACCAGCTTACAATAATAAGAGTAAAAAATGTGCAGGGCCTGTGCAGGCTGTTACAGCTGCTGTGAGTTCAGTTCATACATGACGCAGCCCCGATGTCTCAGAGGAAGTCTTCCCACAAAATCCCAGCATGGGTGGGGGAGGGGGAGCCGAGGAGCTACTGGTAATGGACAGCTTCTGGGAGAGAATCTGTTTTCTTTAAGAGTGTGGCCCCTGGTAGGCTGACCACACTCCAGGGGGAGGACACCCACCCAAGAGGACATGGGCAACACAATCCGGACACAACGGGTTAATAAATAAAAGAGGAGACAATGTTGCACAGGTCGGTAATGGGTAGATCTGGAAGGATTTGGTAGCTGTGTGTGGTGATATATTGTGTACCCTAATAAAATTTGCCTGAAGATCAGAGGACAGAACAAGCCACTAGATTAAACATAGATGCCAGGCAGTGATGGCACACACCTTTAATCCTAGCACTCAGGAGGCAGAGATCCGTCTAGATCTCTGTGAGTTCAAAGCCACCCTGCTCTACATGTTATTGACTCAGTCTAGGAGAGAAAACAGAGCCAGGCAGTGGTGACACACACCTTTAATCCCAGTACTGGGAAGCACACACACCTTTAATCCCAGGAAGTGATGGCTGGGCTGGGAAAGGTAGATAAGGCATGAGGAGACAGGAACTAAAGGCTCTTTGACAGAAGCGTCCCTTTCAGCTGGAGGCTCTTTGGCTTGAGAGCTTTCAACCAAGGACTCAGAGACATTCAGTCAGAGGATTCATGGAGTTGGCGAGATGAGATGTGGCAGTGGCTTGTTCCTTTGTCTCTCTGATCTTTCAGCATTGACCCCAATATCTGGTTCTGAGGTTTTTTGTTTTTTTTTTAATTAAAAATACTGTTTAGATTTTGAACAGAAGTGAGTGAATATGATCATTTTACAATGTACAAAATTATCTAAGGATTAAATGAAAATATTAAAAATTTAAAAATACAGACTGTAAATTACTCAAATCATCCATAGTAACCAACCTTTAATTTTAACACACATGATAAGCAGTATGGATCTATCAATGTTGATATTTATATCAAGAGTTAGTCACATATTACAAATAATTTTTTATATTCTGTAAATACATGAAAATAAGTGTTTACACCTCCAAATATAAGGCAGAAACGTCCAGGTATCAACACAGGAAAATCCACAGTACTTATGAACAGCTGGTTGGCTGTCTATGTAACTTTTTTTAATATATATATCTTTTGTATGTTCTAATTTTTCTTCAAAACACAGATTACTTTTCTAATCATGAAAAATAGAAGATTATTTGCCAAAATTCTCTAAAAATACAAATTCGGCCGTGGAAGTGGCTACTCTAGCAGGAGCATGAGGAGCATGTGGATGGCTTGATCTGCTGCCCTTCCCCTCTGGAAACAACGTGGGCTGGTTAAGCACTGAAGGCTGACAGGCTTTGCCATGCACATATGTGGCTGACGATAAATTACATGACTGTCTTGGACATGAAATACCCAGACATTTCTTGAAGGTGTTATTTAGATAAGCACCCATTAAATGTCTGGTTTCCAGTGTTTTTCATGCCTGTGACATGAGGGAGTTTGAATGTGTGGTCTGAAGTCACATCCTATAAAGAGTCTGAAGTGGCTTCTGGGTCCTCCCCTCCTGAGCTAATTTCTAGAGCTGACAGACAAATAGAAGATTTTTTTTGAGTCAAGCAAAAACGTACAGTGCTAAAAGCTGTAATTCTTCAACCACTAATCCACGAACTTCTTCCTCTTGTCAAATAAAACACTTGTTACTGGTGACATAATAATGTTTTTCAAAAACAGCTTAAGTTTTAACAACCAAAAAAGAAAAATAATAATCCTTTAAAAATGTGAAAAGCAACTGCAAACTTGCTTTCAAGCTTGCAAAAGTATATGTCTGATTTCTCATCTGGCTGTCAAACTGAAATGAAATCTGACAGCATTACTTAAGAATGTTTGGTTTCTCTGCTGCGGCTTTGGTTTGGGTGCGACTTGCCCAGTCTTTGTATGTTAATGCTACTGGGTAGTAATTAAATCCTATCAAAACATTTAGGGACACTTAAAGAGCAAATGGAGCAGATAAAGTTAGCAAACCCTGGTGTCTTTATATGAAAACTGAGAGAAACTACATAGATACACACATGTTCCCAGCAGGATGTGATACACAAAGTGACCCTCATCAGAGGCTGCACCATGCTGCTTGCTCTTCTAACCTCAAACACGGTGAGTGGGATTCAGCATGTTTCTCTATAATTTAGCTTGCCTTTGGTATTATTTTTATAGTAATGCAAAGCTGTATAATATGTCCATGAAGCATCATTCTTTTGGGGATTCTCTCATTGCCTTACTTCTCTAAAATGAACCTCACAATAGGTCCTTGATTCAGACTTCTATATCACAGCGCCTATCATTGTCATGCCTTCTCTCAGCTCCTCAGCTCCAGCACTAGCCTATCTTCTGAAACTAGAGATTTTCTAGCATATTCTTCAGAAGACTGATTTTTGTTTTTGTGTTTGTTTTTTAATTTAGGTACAGGCATATTCCTGATTAAATGGAGATCAGGCAAAATTACAAGCCCCACACCCAGATCACCAGAGTCAGTATGTTATTTTGTAATATTTAAATACAGAAGTAAGCATGGTTGGTTCTCCTTCATTGAGAACTGTCGTTTGCACATTGGTTCCCTTTGCCTTTCCATCTCACACTGTGGCAATATACTGATTCATCCTCTGCTGCCTAACCTGCTTTCATAAGGCATCTTCTAGAAATTGCAGCTACTGAAACAACTAAAATATCAAGACATTTCCCAACACCTATAAGAATTCACCACTCAAGAAATATCCGTAAGGAATGACTTTACCACAAGCTCTGAGTGACTGGAGAGCCAGGAACGAGATACAGTCCTCTCAAGGTTTTAATCCAGTATGATGTAAGGATAAAACCACTACTTTGAACTCAAGTTACTTGTGTGGGGAAGACCCTATAAGTTACTTCTTCTTTCTCTTGGAAAAATAAAATTCGCCTATCGAGAAACTGCCAAATAACAGGAGTCCGAGGATGACTTGAGACTGGGTAAGTTCACAGCCAGGCATTTGAGAACCAATTTGCATTTGAGTTTTGCTTTGATAAAATAGCACGCCAATCATAGCTAAAAGACACTTTTCCATGACAAACATGGCCAGATGTAACCCAAGCTCCTGAGAACATGGCACCTGAAAGGAGGAATGCATTCTGAGCCATGGTGATTGTCAGGAAGTATTGATGCAAAAGAGGCTTTGGCAGAGCTGAGAACATTTCAAGGGCAGTGTATACTCCAGGTTTCTGCTTCCTCGAAAGCTCAATGACGTTTGTGGTTTCAAGAGGCACACTGCTGCATGATGCCAACCTCATCTCTCTGAGTCCATCTGGCTCGTCAATCTGGTCCTATCACTTACTGGCTGGTCTTTGGGCAGCTGACTTGAATGACCTCTGACCTCCAAAACAAGAGTTTCCCTGGTTGGCTGAACAGGAGATCCAATGGTATGAAGAGGTTGATGGACCAGCACATGATATAGCAAGTGCTACAGAAGTTTATTGCTCTTACTTTCCCATTTCTTAAATGTGACTGGTTCCAGAGTCAACTCTAAATGATGGAGATTCCATTGTTTACATTTTTTGCCTGGGAAATATATTCAGAGAAACTGTCATCATTAAAATCAGCTTCTTCTGTCTCCTCAAGTAATGGGTGCCAGCAGCCAGACCTCTACAGGGAAAACTACGACTCTGAATAGACCACCATAACATGCTATACCATAAGTGACCACAGGAGGTGGAAAAAAAATCTTGGAGCAATTTTTGAGTACTTGCTCAGAAAAACATAAAATTGGGCTGAAGTGAACATTCAAAGGCATCAGAAATAAACATTTGTTGGACGTCACAGGCCTAACAGAGAAGAACTTCATAATAGGCATACATTCCATGCCTATTATGTGTGTATAATGGGAATTCTTACACTTCAGATAAGAAACTATTTTAAAGGTGTATCCCTTCTTTCTTGATACTTTCTGAGGCTAGACAATAAGTATGCACATGCTAATATTTTCTTGAAGGGATGCTAATGAGGACTGCCTGGGTGCCTTCTTCCCCTCATTTCCAGGTCTCTCCAACTACATGGATTAAAACTGTGATCTGGCACCCCTTTAGAGCAACTCTCTGAGCAACTTAGTGTTCCCATCACACAACACACACACACACACACACACACACACAGGCACTCACATATATACACATAAAAATACACACTCACATATACATACATTCTCACATGTACTCACATACACACATAAACACATACACACACATTCACATGTAGCAGGCTTTTTCTTTTGGGCCACCAACCAGCTCCCAAATTATGACACGGAGACTTACTATTAGTTATGCATGCTCAGCCTTAGCTTAGGCTTGTTTCTGGCTAGCTTTTTTTCTTTAACTTAAATTAACCTGTTTCTCCTCATCTACATTTTGCCTCAGGGCTTTTTACCCCTCTTTCATTCTGTCTGTCCTACTCCATGACTGGCTGGCAGCTGCAGCTGCTTGGCTTCTGGCCCAGAGCATGTCCCTCTCTTCCTCTTCTCTTCTCCATATTCTCTCTGCCCACCAGCTCCAACTATCCCTCTATTGGCTTGCTATTGGCTGTTCAGCTTTTTATTAGGCCAATTAGGTGCCTTAGACAGCAAGATGAAACACATGCAACACATCTTTACATAACTAGAAACATGCAGCATCAAAAATGCAACACACCTTTACATAATTAAAGTAATATTCCACAAAATACACAAATGTAACAGATCTTTACATAGTTAAAGTAATATTTCACAACACTCGCATATACATACATACACACACATACACTCATATGCACTCACACACACATACATATACACACTTACACACACACACACACACACACACCATGCTAAGAGAAAGAGGACACTTTCTAAAATAATTTAGAATAGTCACATATCTACCTCTCTATACCTATAAATACACATACACAGAATGTAATTAAGTTGTTAAACTGTCATCCTAACATTTGTCCATTTTCATCATGTCATTTACACCTCATAAATAGACATCAAAGAAAATGCATTAACAAACCATCCATCACTTCCCTCTGAGAATCACAGGTGTCTACATTCCCAGGGACTTTATTCCTAGCAGTGCCTGAGCTATACAGTGGCCCCAGCAGCTGGTGACACCCATGAACTCACTGGTACACAGGGGACATGAAAGCCGGGGTGGGGCTCCCTGGGGAGGGGTTGGAGCCGTGGTCTGGAAAAGACAGCTTTCTAGAAAAGTGTCAAAGCCAGATGCAGCCGTGCTGAATGTAGAACTTGGAAGAAGCGTCTTACAAGGGATAAGATAAAAAGATCCATCCTGGCCAGGCCGTGGTGGCACACACCTTTAATCCAAACACTCAGAGGCAGAGACAGGCAGATCTCTGGGAGTTCGAGACCAGCCTGGTCTACAGAGCTGGTTCCAAGACAAGACAGTTAGGGCTCTTACACAGAGAAACTCTGTCTTGAAAAACAAAACAAACAAAAAACAAAGATCCATCACAGGGGACTTCAGGGAGGCCACACAGACACCTGGACACATGGAGCTGGAGAAGGAAGTGGGAAAGAAGTTTAATCTTGGCGGAGAGATCCTAAACTCAGTGTTGGCATAGTAGCTGGACATCCAGACAGATCTAAAATTCTAGATGCAATTAGTTTTGCTAACTCAACATTCCTCAATTTCTTACATTCCACACCTCCCCCAATGCCACCTACGCATGTTATTTGGAGGTGGTTATTTTGACTTCGTTCTGTCAAATGTTAAAGCAGCCACTTTTTATTTTTACTGTGTATTAAGTGACAGAGCTCATATCTCATTCCAGCTCATGCATGCCCCCAAGCTAACGTGACTGATATTCCAGATCTAACACACCCTCCTGGGACTCAGTGACTTCAAACACCAATGATTTATTTATATCGTGTGTTAGGAAAGGAGCAGGGCCACATGGGAAGCGTTTTCATTCCATGTGACACTGCTGGAAGTCGGTCGGTCGGTCACACGGGAGTAGAAGCTGGGCTGCTGTCGTGAGCCAAGAGGTTTCAGTGACAGGTGGCTGGGGGACACAGCAAGGACCCTGGATGAGAGCTGTGGTATGCACTCTCAGGGTAGACTGACAACTTACAGAAGAGCTCATCATGCACAAGGAGAGCCCTGGAGAGGCAGGAGGAGCTGCCCAGTCGGTCCGCCCAGCCTCAGCTCTCAAACAGCGATCATTGCCTAGAGGAAGATGGACAGCACATGCAATACTTATGTAGTAGATACCTGGAAAGTAACAAGTTAGGCTGAGCACCCCTTGCCTGAGCATCAGAAATCAGACTCATTTGAGCATTTACCACACCTGGGTTGAGTGATGGGATACGGCCAAAAGGCAGATGCACTAAAAAATAAAAAAAAATAAAAATTATAAAAGTACCTTCAGGCTATGTGTGCTATGTAAGTTATATGTGAAAAATAATGTGTTTAATTTGGTTATGTCCTTAAGATTGCTCCTTCCCCTTTTGGGAGCCTGGTGCCTGAGGTGTGGCACCTTGCACAGCCTTGGTGCAGCTGGGAGGGGCCTGGATCTGCCTTGGCTGGGTGTGCCAGGTTCTGCTGACTCCGCATGGGAGACCTTGATTTGGAGGATGTGGGGATAAGGGGTGGCTTGGGAGGGAGGGCTAGGGGTGGGAGGAGGGAGGAGGGGGGATCTGTGGGTGGTATGCACAGTGAGTAGAAGATTTTTTAATAAAAACAAACAAAAAGATTGCTCCATCTCTCATACATGTATGGATGTGTGCGTGTGTGTATGTGTGCGTGCGTGTGTAAATATTCCAAAAATCTGTAAAATCTGACTCTGAAACACTTCTGGCCCAATTCTGTAGAAAGATCAAGATGTCCATACCAGTTCTCTATTCCAAGTCTCACACACTTATGTCGGCCTTGTATAAGACACATGCACATGCAGATGCTCAGAAGGAGAACACAGGAGTCCTACCCTGAACTCTCCGTGGAGGCTTTGTTCTGCTGCTGTTAGCTTCCTCCAACATTTGTCTTTCCTCCTGGCCAGCCTGCCCTGCCCACAAAGGCACCATCTACACAGACTGTTTCCAGTCCTTCCACTGAACGATGTCTCTCCCCCCTGTCAACCCCCACGGCTTTTTCTGGGGTGTGAGCAGAATATACTGCCTTTTCTTCACTTTCTGTAGACATTCCTATGGGATACCACAGGACTAACAGTATACCCACTCTTTCCCTGAGCTGACTCCTTTATCTGTCTCTCCACACTCCCAGACAGTTACCCATAAGGGATGAAGAACGACAAAAGAGCATCACATTACATTGTGTCGGTTTGGGGAGTGAATTGACTTGTGCCTGAAATCCCAGCAAAAGGAAGCTTTGTGTTTTGGGAACATCACACAACTCTGGGTGAGTCCCCTGCATAAATACTGGAGGACACAGGAAAACACCACCCCAAGCATACAGAAGAGCTCGCTAGAGCACTTACATCATGGAACACACTTCCCTCTGCCATTTACACTAGGGTAGAAGGGATGGATGGTGATACCACTGATTTGACAGGAAACACCAGGAGGAACATAGTGATGGCGTCTCGGCTTTCGTAGTTCAGACAATGGGAGACAACAGCAGGCAAGAATCACCCTCGCTACTTGTGGTTTCACAAGCCAACTATATAGTCATATTATCTCATTTTTCTTTTAAAACCCATTTTTATTGATCCTAACAGAAACACAAGTTAAGTTAAAAGAAAATAAATGAGTTGAAATCTCAAGGCCATGAGCTGCTCAATCAGGTCTACAAAGTCTCCCGAGATATCTATCCCTTCCCAACAGTGTGTGAGATCCACCCTCCCCTTCCACTTGAATTGTTTGAGTTGATAAGTCTTTTATGACCTAGATCACCAGAGTGGCCTCTCCCCACACATCCACTGTGCCAATGAGAAGAGCCACAGAAACAAACTGATGTCTAGGAATGTCTATGTTCTAATCCAAACCACACATTTGACAAAGAGAAAGATTTGCTCAATAGTTAAATGCCATGGACACAACCAATGAGTATGTGATACAAAACGAATGAAAATAGTCCAGTGAGGTCTACAGCTACAGTGAATGCAGGATCACCCACTTGATTCAAACTCATCTCAGCAACTGAGATATTATTAATAAATGTCTGCTCTCAGTTATTATCATCTCAAAGCTCCCCACCAATATAATGCCAAATACTTGAACTCTCAGTAGCTACACAACAATATGCACTTTTTTTGTAAGGAAAAGAAATACTTTCTATGTGACTGAAATATTGACTTATTTCCTATTGGCTTCAGTGAGTGTGAGCAAAGCAGCAATACTACAAACGCCATTTAATCAGGGAATGAAAACTTGGCGACTGACCTATTATTATCAATCAGTAGCTGAAAAACACAATTTGGGGACTGACATATTTGTGACTCTCATCTGCCAGTATTTTAATAACATTTCCATTAATTAGTCTGAGAGATCGATGACTCTCTTCCAAGTGTTAATCAGCTGCTACTTTCGAATCACAAGGTCAGACGAGCTGAGGCACAGCATTGGGCTCTTATGCTGTGGGTGATTAAGGCACATTTATCCTAATCGAATTCTCAATCTGCCTTCTGTAGACAGTCCCATGCTGCCCCATCCATTCTACAGTTTGCTCTGTTTAAAGGGGATTGCAGGGACAGCAATGGTGTGTGCCCCAATCATGCAGACGCCACAAACCCACTACTAGAAATGAGACCCAATCAAGTATTAAAAGAGGGTCTAAGGAAAAGGCAAAGGCCACGTGTCACATGAACGCAGAAAGGAGAATGGAAGGGAAGTGTATATAAGGGGGGGAGGGAGATGGGAAGAGGATGTATTACAACATACTTTGTCTGAAAAAACATCTAATGATGTTTACTTTTGTAGGAAGTTACAGTTAAATCAAAAACAATTTTTTTTGAGACAGGTTTTCTCTGTGTAGTGCAGTTGGTAGCAATTCCAACCTTGATCTGGAAGTTCCAACGCCCATTGAGGCTTCGGTAACTGTCACACCTACAAGGCAGGGCCAAGAGAGGACCCTGAAGATCCGAGATCCGGATGCGCCATCTCTCTTGGTTCCTGGACCCTGGACGCTGGAGGTAGACAGAACAGAGTTCTCCAGAGAACACCGCCGGACTGCGACACACCTTTCCCAGACCCTGCAACCCACCTATCCCTTCTTTTGTAAGTTACGCCACTAAATAAACCTCCCTTTTAACTACATAGAGTGGCCTTAATAATTTCACCAATAGTGGTGTAGTTTTGGTGCCTGTCCTGGATTTCGCTCTGTAGACCAAGCTGGCCTGGAACTCACAGAGATCCGCCTGGCTCTGCCTCCTGAGTGCTGGGATTAAAGGTGTGTGCTACTGCTGCACAGCTTAAACCAAAAATTTTAAACCTGAAGGTTTTTTGTTTTGTTTTTTATAACTTTCAAGCTTCATTTGTCCACAAACACCATGACACCCACAAGTAGACAGCACAGCTAGGTTTGCAGTTCTTTGCAGTTCCTTGGGGTCTGGTGACCTTGGAAGCTACATCTAAATCTAAGATGTGCCAAAGGCACACATGCACGTGCAGGCAATAAAAGCTACAAGAAAGCAGAAATCTAGACTCACTAAGTCATTCTGTTTTTTTGTTTTTTTTTTTACTCTTTTGCTTTTTGGGGGGGCTACCACCCAGCTCCCAAATAAATCACACACGGGGGGTTCATTCTTGATTATTAATGCCCAGCCTTAGCTTGGCTTAGTGTCTTGCCAGCTTTTCTTTGAATTATCCCATCTACCTCTGGGCTTTTATGTCTTTCTTCTGTAAATCTTACTTTCACTCTTACCCCGTGGCTGGCTGGGTAGCTGGGTGGCTGGTCCCTGGCATCTTCGTCCTTCTCTCCCTTCTTCTTCTTTTTCCCAGATTCTCCAGTTTCTTCTCTCTGCCTGCCAGCCCCACCCACCCTTTCTCTTGCCTCACTGTTGGCCATTCAGCTCTTCATTAGACCATCAGGTGTTTTTTTAGACAGTCACAGTAACACAGCCTCAGAGAGTTAAACAAATGCAACATAAAAGAAGGCAACACATCTTTGCCTCATTGAAACAAATGTCCCGCAGCACAAACAAATGTAACACATCTTAAAATAATAGTCTATAACAATTCTGAACATCTCTGGCATGTCCAGGTGTATACACATCACATTGGGTTCCCTGACTGCTTAGCTGGAATGTCTGTGACAAGCAAATGAGCAACGTGCTCCAAGGCAGCTCCTCCAGCACCAGACCTCTGTCAATCACTGTGTGTGTCACACGTCATGGCAGAGGTTTTCTATCATTGATGTGTCTGTAATGCCAGCACTTCATAGTTTATCTTTAGTTTCCCAAATAAGCACAGAGTAACTGCAGTCTATTCTATTTGGGCTAATGTAAGGACAGACACTAATCTCAACCACTCTCCAAGCTCTCATTCCTAGGCTTAGAAAAAATTAGCAATATTGAATTGTTGCTACTAAAAAGGGCTCCTGGCTTGAAGACAAACTGTGCTTGGAAAAGCACGTCTCACATAGTCTTTGAAATGTGGGTGTGATTTGAGGTGATGGTCAGAAGGAGAGGTGACAGTCGCTGGCATGAGCATGTGCACATCTGTGTGGTGGTATTGTGTCCCCCGATATATTGTGCACTCTAATAAACTTATCTGGGGTCAGAGGACAGAACAGCCACTAGATAGATATAGAGGCCAGAAAATGGTGGCACTCACACCTTTAATCCTAGCATTCTAGAGGCAGAGATCCATCCAGATCTCTGTGAGTTCAAAGTCACATTGGAAACAGCCAGGCATGGTGACACACACCTTTAATCCCAGGAAGTGATGGCAGGAAGCTGAAAGGTATATAAGGCATGAGGACCAGGAACTAGAACTGAAAAAGCTTTCAGGCTTTCCAGCAGCAGTTCAGCTAAGATTCATTCTGGATGAGGACTCAGAGGCTTTCACTCTGAGGAAACAGGATCAGCTGAGGAATTGCAAGGTGAGGAAGCTGTGGCTGGTTCTGTTTCTCTGACCTTTCAGAATTCACCCCAATACCTGGCTCCCAGGTTTGTTTTTATTAAGACCTTCTAACAATTCATGCTACACATCTGTGAAATGATCTTCAGGTTCAAGGCTTCCCTGCTTACTTGGAATCTTGGACTCTGATTGTCCAAGCAAATGGCACTCATGTCCTACCGTGATGGTGTTGGCTCCATGGCTTGCTCTGACCACTGCTGGTGAGTGGACATAGTGAAGCTGTGCTGCCAACTGCTTGAGCACCCGGTTTGGATTTTGTGCTGTGGTGACACCCAGTGAGGAAATATGTGTCACTTCTAATCATGGACTTTGGGAGAGATACCTGAACCCACCTGCAACCTGGAGAGAGGCCCAGCTGAAACACACTAGCTCCCAGCGCACAGTCAGTGAGAAAGACTCTCAGGAAGCAACCCACTTAGCCTGGCATGATTTCTTTTCCAGCATTATTACATCATGTGCTGATGGACACACTATTGGAAATAATTTTGGCCCATCTCTAGAGTAGCTATACTATGGCGGTTTGGACATTTGGTCCCTGGTTGACGATGCCGTTTAAAAAAGTTATGGAGCCCCTACAAGTGGAACCTTGCTGGAGAAAGTACTACATCGCTGGGAGTGGGCTTTGAGACGTCTAGCTTCACCAACTTCCTGTTCCCTTCCCTGTTTCCTGCTCCTACTGTCATGCACATCACGCCTTTCTGCCATGATGGACCGTATCCTTCTGGAATCAGAGCCAAAAATAAACTCTCTCCCTTTGAGTTGCTTTTGGTCATGGTATCTTATCACAGCCACAGAAAAGTAACCAATACACCATCCTAAGAAATGGACTTCCATTAACCCTTTAGACACTTAGCATAATTTGTAAAACCTGAGCTCCTCCCTACAGGATGCTTCAAAGACAACAACTGACTCTTTCCCAAGTAGCTTACCTGTTATTTGCTTCATGCACCATCCGGTCTTAGGCAAATGTTCTTTTTTTCTTTGTTATTTCATTGTATGAAATTACTTGGCATTAGCTATAGTATATCTTATCAAACTCCTTGACAAAGTAAACTTTGCTTTATCCTTTTCTCTAGATAAACCATATGAGACAGCAAAGGCATTACAATATGGTTGTACTTGGTTAGAACTTGTGAAATAAGGAACTGAAATCCAGAATTGATCAAGGGAATCCCAGAATAAACCTCATTTTCCTAAATATATATTGGGTAACAAATAAGAGGATACCTCCAGAAAGCATATGAATTATGTGTTAGTTGAGATTATATGAGCATGGCTTGCAAAACCTTGCTTTAGTTTTATATTATCTCATTGTCTGAGACACAACTAAATATTGCTTCCCCACTGTATATTATTGTACAAAACTGTTCCTTGACATCATTACTAATTTAAAGTACAACATGAATAATTCAAAACAGCTACACTTATAAATAAGATAAAAGACTATATTAGTTTCTTTGGTCCAAAGCTCATTAATCAAAAACAGTATCATTTCCCATACCTTCTTATTCTTTTGTGAACCACCAGTACTCTTAGCATGTTAGAAACTGCAAAATCACATCAGAGTTACCTAATCAGAGTCTAATCATGACTACTGCCATCATCAAGTCACTGTCCTTGAGGATTAGAATGGTAGATCACAAGTTACAAGAACATGCTATAGACCACACAGAAAATCCAGGCCTCAAGTGAGGAAACTGCTTGAAATAAAATGTGTATTTCACTTGTTTCTACTCAAGCTGTTTTGTATGATATTAATATTAATTGATAGCTGGGGTTCGTTTGAATTTAGCAAACATATCATCCTCCTAGCTTAGTAACTGCAGAAAGTCTGAATTTCTTTTGTCTACAATGACTTACTTCTCACCCTCAAGGGAACTCAGCCCCCTCTTCACCACCTGTGTTTGGAATGGACCAGTGGACAATGGACCAGAACTCCTCAACCCCGCATGTCAGTACTCTTGGCTCCAGGGCCCTGATGTGGTAGATGGTTTATTCTCTTCCCATATCTTCCCTTTGGGACTTGACTTTGTGAATTCTATGGAAGAGGCAAGATCATTTTCTCCTCTTGAAACTGCTTTGGCTTTGTACCTTCTTGGAGAGATCAGGGGAACAAGACAGAGGGAGCACAGTGCTGCTTCTGAGACCCTGAGCATTACTTCCATTGTGCAGGAGCCCTCCAGTGGAACCTGGCGTCTCCTGCCAGAAAGACAAAGCCCACAGGAGTGATATACAAGGTTCCACAACTGAGGATAAGACAACATCCTCTAGTACCCAGATAGCAAGTAGCCATGAATGAATTAGGGAGCCCAACCCAAACAGGGACACCCCTTAGAAAGAGGCATACGTTTGTTCCCAAGCAGGAAACTGTAAAGTGCTTGGCCACACTATCAGAAGTACCTACCAGCATGCCTTCATCGGAAACCTCATATGGAATTTATCTCACGAGCATGGAACAAGGATGCAGCGTAACGGGGGGTTCAAGTAGTGAAATCCGTGGTTCTTACAGTGCTACGAGTGTCAGAATCGCAGGCAAGCTTGCTAACTCAGATGGCTGGGCCACTTAGAATGCAGCTAACTCTGGGATGGAGTCTGAGAGCCTACACTCCAAAAGTGTATTGACTTCAATACTTTTTATCAGTGTGAAGCCCAGCCTTGAGAATTACTGCTGTCTGTGGTGGTATTGTGTTCCCCAAAATATTGTGTACTCTAATAAATTTATCTGGGGTCAGAGAACAGACAGCCACTAGATACAAAGGCTAGAAAATGGTAGCACTCACACCTTTAATCCTAGCATTCCAGAGATAGAAATCCCTCTGGATCTCTGTGAGTTCAAGGCCACATTGGAAATAGCCAAGCATGGTGACACACGCCTTTAATCCCAGAAAGCCAGCCTTTAATCCCAGGGAGTGGTGGTAGAAAGCAGAAAGATATATAAGGCGTGAGGACCAGAAACTAGAAGCATTTTGGCTGGTTAAGCATTCAGGCTTTGGAGCAACACAGTTCAGCTGAGATTCATTCTGGATGAGGAAACAGAAGCTTCCAGTTTGAGGAAACAGGACCAGCTGAGGAATTGGCAAGGTGAGATAGCTGTGGCTTGTTCTGTCTCTCTGATCTACCAGCATTGACCCCAATAACTCGCCTCGGGTTTGGTTTTATCAATAAGAACTTTTAAGATTCCTGCTACAGCTGTCTAGGACCAAGTGGTCAGCAAAGAAGAGCAAATTAACCTTACTAAATTAAAGGAACAAACACATCTCTTTAAAAAATTCAGTTGGATGAGGGAGTCCTATCAAACCTCAGCAAAAGGAGAAATGGAGTCATGTGTCTTACATTGACATGCTGCGCCACATAAATATTAAAATGGAAAACAATGGGTTATTCTGCCTAGGCTACAAATGCTTCAGGAATTACCCCCATGCAACAATTTATGGTTATATTTTAAACTCTGTAAAAAAAAAATAGAGGCACATTAAGTGCAGGAATAAGCAGTATTTCCACAAACTATTAATATTTAAATTCTGAACATCACAGCAAGCAGAATATTTGTGTATTTGAAACTGATTGCAATAAAAAACATTTTAGAGAATATTCATGTTGTTTATGGGGTGTGCAGTTCACGGAGTATACACATATCAACATGAGTGGCTTACTTTGGTAACTTAAGCATACTTGCATTAATTAAAGCTGTGAGTATACTGGCAGTGAGTCCTGATATCTGAGTCAATGAAAGGACCTCTGCCATCTCCTTCAAACAATGAATTTAACAGACCATTAATGAGCAAACCCTATCCCAAAAGACAGCTTGTCAAAGTGAATTCATTTTGCTCAAATCAACAGCATAACCTTTAATTCTGAAAACTGACTTTTATTTTTAAAATAACACTATTTTGTTCAATTTTCACATTGAATTAATAATTCATATTCCCAATTTAAAGCTACTTTAAATTTTATTATTGTTCTAAACTAGAGCTGTAACTGGTGAAGAATGTCAAAATGAAAAGGATGCCCGTGCAGGAAAAGTTCCCCGTCTGCTTAAACTATAAATGTTTTATGTCACACCCTGCATTACACATGAGCATATCAGGTAACATTTAATTTTAAATTTTATCCCCAGGCTGCAGAAATGGCTCAGCAGTCAAGAGTGAGTAGTGCTCTTCCAGAAGTCCTGGGTTCAACTCTTCTGCCCACATGGCATCGTATTCTCTCTTCTGACCTCTGCAGACATCAGACATGCATGTGGCACACATACATATATACATTCACGCAGGTATTCACATAAACACATAAAAATATATCCAAAAATAAATTTTCCCTAATAAGTCTATCACTTATATAACTAATTTTAAGGAAAATATAATATTAATGTAAATTTTCATCATGTAATTATATAGTAGCATATGATTATAACACATATATGAGTGAAATAATACTTGAAGTTGGGTTAAATAAGTTATATAGTTTTTCAAATCACATATTATAGGAGTGCTGTGGGATGTTTTTCTGTATGCTCTGAATATGTTTTATTACCATCCATTAACAAAGAAGATGCTATGGCTTATAGCAAGGTAGGATAGAGCCAGGCAGGAAATCCAAGCAGAGATACAGAGTAAAGAAGGGAAGAGCCAGGGGCAGACACCAGCCAGTCACCAGAGGAGTAAGGTGTATTAGAACACAGATAACACCATGAAGCCATGTGGCAAAATATAGGTTAATAGAAATGGGCTAATTTAAGTTGTAAGAGCTAGTTATTAATAAGTCTGAGCAATAGGCCAAATGTTTATAGTTAATATTAAGCCTCTGAGTGATTATTTTAAAAGTGGCTGTGGGATCAGGTGGGACAGAAAAAGCCTCCCTTTACGTATGGTGGCCCAATATGGGCCAGGAATTCCCACATCAGACCTGAGAAAGCTTTAAAAAGGTTCTAAATGCACAGAAATGGAGCCAAAGCAGCTTCCTAGTTGTGTCTCTCATGCGGGCCAAGGCACAGAGACACCTGACTTGAGCTACAGCATGGCAGGTTCCTGTTGCGGTACACAGAGGCGTCTCCAAGCCATGCAGCATGCAGCATAGTGGATTTAGCTTCTGGTCATACAGACAAAAAGGGTTAAGAAACACAGTAAAAGCAGATGCAGACAGAAAAAAAATCTCTAAATGAACTACAGAGTGCTTAAAATATACATAGGCTTCAGAGAGAAAAAGAAAAAGGGTAGGGAAATTCCTTAAAAAAAAAAACAGAGTAAAGAAATAATGAGCCACATAAAGGTGGAATATACACAAAGAGTTGGGATACTATATGTTATTGTGTTGTCTTTGAATTTTTTGACTGCAGAGGAAAGAGCAAGAGTTGCTAAGAGATATTTGATTATAAATGCTGCTGGATTAATCCAACCTATATATTTTGAAAATGCCTTGACTTCAAAATTTATGTCAAAAGATATGTTACTTTGGAGAAGAGGTTATGCTTTTGTTTCCACAGAAAGTGAGAGCCTATGGATTCATTCTATGTTGGAAGAGATCAGGCTTAATTGAGGAAGACCCCCTGAAAATCCTGACTACAAACATGGAAAAATAAACCTAAATTATCTACAAGTCACGTGATGTACATTTTATCTGCTCAAATATAAAACAAAAAAATCTTTGGCTGGCTTATGTACAATGCACAGTATATATATATATATATATATATATATATATATATATATATATATATATATATCCTTTAAGGGTTTTGTATTTTCAGAACAAAGGGATTTTATACCAATAAAAATGGATGGCCCAGGTGATCCAATGTTTCAATACACCTCTGTTACAGTTTCCTCTGAGTTCTGCATTCAAAACAGTTTCAAGGCTGCTCTCTGAGATGGACCAGCTACACAAAATAGTCATGACTTAACCATAATTCTAAACTTTCTCAGAGTCCCCATAAGATTACCAGTGCCCTCAGTCAACAGGTAGCCTAGAGAACTATGCCCAAATTCCCAAAATATTGTTTATGAAGTTTGTTTTCATTTAAAGGGGTTTGTTTATAAATTGTTATTGGTCATAGTCAATCCCTTTCTAAAGAAGAAAGGGCAATATGATATAGAAATGATGGGGCAAACATATTATGATAGAAAAAAGGGCAGATTATTGAATCTACTTTAATCCAAAAAACTGTTAATCTCAAAACATTTTACAATGTTATGGATTTTAGTTTACTGATACAAATTTAAAGTTAATTTTGTTATACTGTATGTATATTTCTACTCTGCTTAAGGTACTATTATTGTATTTATGCAGCTCAATTTAAAATGTAATATATAATTAAGAAATATAGATTAATACTCATCTATAATAGCAAACTTACAGTCATGTTAGGTAGGTTTTCAAGGTCATACAGAGATATACTTCAGATAGGCAATCTTCAAACACTTCAAAGACCTACAGAATGTGGCATTTAAAATGTTTTAAGAATTTAGACTTTTCTAGACAGTGAGACACATCTGGTCCTGGCAGCACCAAATACTTCAAAGAAGATGATGGGCATCAAAGAAACAACATATGGAGTTTGTTTTCTTTATGGCAAAGACTAGCCATTTGGGCAAGGAACTGCTCTTTCCTGGACTGCTTCACAATATGCTGTATAAACTGGACATGCAGGACCCACAGGAAAGTGATCACTAAACTTTGCCAAAACAAGGCAGGATAGTCCTTCAAGTTACTGCTTCACAGAAGGAACTGCCAGACATTCTGCAGGACACAGAGGAAAGCAACTGACAAACTTTGCCAATATAGGCTGGACAGTCCTTCAAATTTCCTGCAAAAGTCTGCCAGATATTCTAGACCAGTAGGCTGAAGATGGATGACCCAACATTACAGAAGAACTTTGGGTGACTGTCCAGGCAACCAGATGCCCTTGTCATTTCTAGAGTTTTGGAAGTTGCTTACAATGCACTTCCTGTTTATGCAGGTAATATTATATCCTTCTGGGATCTTCGATGGAGTTGAAGACTAGATAGTTATAATTATAGTTTTCCTTAGTTATGATAAAAGATAATTAGATAAGAAACTTTAGACTCATAAAGATAGGATAGATGGTAGAGTGTTTTCTTTGATTTTGCCAAACAAAATAAATTAGATATTGTGATTCATTCTTACTTGATAATTGTTTTTGTTGTATATAATTTTACTATTTAAGGTTAAAACCTTCCTTTTTAATTACACAAAAAGGAGGAAATGCTGTGGGATGGTCTTTCTGTACGCTGTGAATATTTTTTTTTTTTTTTTTTACCATTGGTTAATAAAGAAGCTGCTTTGGCCTATAGCAAGGCAGGATAGAGCCAGTCAGGAAATCCAAGCAGAAATACCGGGAAAAGAAGGGCAGAGCCAGGAGCAGACAACAGCCAGCTGCCAGAGGAACAAGATGTATTAGAATACAGGTAACACCACAAAGCCACATGGAAAATACAAATTAATAGAAATGGGTTAATTTAAGTTTAAGAGCTAGTTAGTAATAAGCCTGAGCAATAGGCCAAATGGTTTGTAATTAATATTAAGCCTCTGAGTGATTATTTTAAAAGCACCTGTGCAACCGGGCAGAACAGAAAAGCCTCCATTTACAATACAATACATCCAAAGAAAATTCAAAAGACAAAAGGACAGATGAGAAACTCTTCGCAACTTAATCAAAGGCAAATGAGAGATGTCTCAAGTGAGCAATGGACTCCCTAAAACAGAAGAAAACAAAACTGGGAGTCACAAAGAAAGACAGATTAAAACATGCTTTGAACATACGAACAATGGACAAAGTTCACTGATAACATAGCTGATGTACTGCTTATAAAAAGGAAAACAGTTTTGAAGTTTGGGGGACAATCTAAATACTTGATTTAGATTGAACAAGACTGCGAGGGAGCAGGATACTTCTGTTATATGTGACAATGCTGTATCAGTCAGAATTCTTTGACAAAAACCGAGTCCGGGAAATTAAACACGAGAAACAGATGTTTGAGGAGGTGACCTGGGCTCTGCAGAACTGGAATTCATAGGGAAGCTGGAAACCTACGGGAGCTGATGCTGCAGGCTTAAGACAAGAGTGTCCTCTGCCTCTGCGAAGCTCTGTTTGCACCAAATGCCTCCAGCTGAGTGGATTCTGCCCCAAACGTCAGGGGTCATCTTCTTGAAAGCAATTAACTACACACGCTTAACCGCATCTATAAAAATACCTCTAGGGTGGTTTTCCGACTGGTGCCTGGTGGAATCACTGGTGCCATGGCTTAGCAAGGCAACACATCAAACAAGTCACCTTGAGTTTCAGGGTGGTGCTGGGAGAGCTGGATGATTGATAGGTGAGAACTCAGTACACTATTCAGTTTCCTTCTGGGTCCCTGTGAAGCTTTCATGTGATGCGTTTAAGACACTAAGCTGGCTGTTGCAACATCTCTAGAGAGATGACTCAGCAGTTAAAAGCACTGACTGCTCTTCCCGAGGACACAGGTTCAATTCCTAGAACCTACAGGGTGGCTTACAACCATCTGTCACTCAGTCCCAGGGGATCCAATGCTTTCTTCCAGCCTCTTGAGCACCAGGCATGCACATGGTATAGGCACACATATAGGCAAAACACCCACATACATAAGTAAATATTTTTAAATAACTCTAAAAACAAAGAAAAGAAAAAATGTAATTGTTATAGAAACATCTGGTCAGAACAGCATTTGCGCATCTGTGCCCTCCCTGTTGCTGGTATCGATGATGGGGAGATGATGCCAAGTACCTCTTGTTACATGTGCCTTCTCTTCTAACGCCACTTGCTATCTAGTGGTGTCATAGCCTCATCCTCAAGGCTTAGAATGTTGATTATTAAGTTCTGGAAGGTGGTACCAGCTTTCAGTCAACCGTAGGGGCAACTTTTATTTGGGAAGTTGGAGTATTCTCCAATTCCCAAATGAAGGGGTTCCCCTGATAGCTGCTTTGCCAGAACAGGATTGGTTTAGACACTCATCATCAGCTTCAAAGAATGGGTGATGAGACATTTCCATTAACCTATGAGTCAACTAATTATCTTTTTTAAAGCATTTAGGGTCATCAATGATTCATGCTGTAACATTCAACTTAGCCCCTCCTCACTGAGGCAGGAATAGATCCTCAGGACTCCCCAGGCTAGGAAGCTTGGCTACTAGCAAGCAGGCAGTAACCCCTAGAGGTGTGATGGCATCTCTACACTCTCCATTACCAGCTGGCCAGTCAGGGCTAGATACCATGCCTACCTCTAAACCTTGTAATTCCTTAGGAGACAAGATTGAGTCTCTTGGCCACTTGATTCTTTCCAAGACATTCAGATTTCATCTGCTAGTAAAATTATATTAAAAAATGCTTTCCTCTTATCAATCTAGACTCTGGCCAAGGTTACATGTACATACCCCCAAATGGAAAACCATGTTCATTCTCCAGTGGCTCCATCTCCAGGCATGTGGCCCAGGCTGACTCCTGAGACTTGGGCCCTTCATCAGTAATACAGAGACAGCAGTATCTTCCATCTTTGGTTAGAATCAAACAACAGTTGATTTTATGACCCAGGACCCCCTAACTCTGAGTATGCATGCCTCATGGGCTCATGGGTTGAGAACCAATTGGCTCTTTTATGTCTTATCTGATATTTTCAAATTAGTATTGATTTTTTTCATCAGTTCATTTTTAAAATTTGGAAAAACATCTATAGCTTATTTAATGTTTCTCCCCATCAGATTCCCCACAATGCAAGGTCATTAGAACCTTGGACCATTGCTGACAGAACCATCACTCTATTTTGTCAGACTTCTTAGTGGGCATGAATCTTCAGCATAGTGTTATCTTGGGTACCATGGAAAGGCCACTGAGAATATTACCTCCCTAAGACCAATGCTCCATGAAGCTCGTGTGGAAGGACAGGGCCCAAGCTGTCACAGTGAAAAAAAAAATCAGATGATTCTTTCTTAGACATGTATGCTTCAGTTCTGAAAACCTAAATGAAAAGTTTTTTTTTTTTATAAGTAACTCAGAGAAAAAATACTTGAAAAGCTTCTGTAATTAAACATTTCAGGGCATAATCATTAAAGCGGAGCCCACAAAGTACCTTTTCGCAGTGAATCATCTATCTCTCTGTGAAAGGAAATCAAGGACAACCTTTCCTAAATGATTTTAGTGCCGTCTCTGAGCGGGGCTCGCTTCTAAGTAAATGAAGGAGCAATGCATGACGGAGCTTCCTCTTGCCTGAGGAGACGTTAATTCCCTATCATTTCAAATTTAGCAGCCAAGCCTCAGTGGCCGACCTCAGCCTCTGCAGTGCCTGGCATCTGTCCTTGTCTCGCCGTTTTCAAATTCTTCCTTCAACACTGTAATCACTGCACTGAACTGAGGTTTCTCTTATTTCTCTGACCGTTCTTAGGATGTTGTCACCGTCTACTGATGCTCCATCTACCTCCTTCCCATCTCGTTACACAGCTCTGAGCACACAGAGCTCTTTTTTTTTTTTTACACTGATTGATGGATGGACTGATTGATGGAATGATGGATTGATTGGTGTTTGCGATGCTATGGATGGAACTCAGAGCCTTGCACAGGATAGGCAAACACTCTACTACTAGGATCAAAGGTTGTGTTTTTCAAAGAGCCTTTTTTTTCTTGATGTCTGAAATCTCAACTGATACCTAGATTCTCTAATTTGGACAGGGTACCTCCCTTCCCACTCACCTGTCTCCTGCTGTCCTAAAGCCCTAGACTCAAAATCCATGGGTATCCTAGCTTCTTCTTGACCTCAACCCTGATATGGGGCACCATGGTTCCTGGGAGAGCCTCCTGCTGTCCAGAAATCATCACCCATGGGCTCTGTCCATGACACATACAGGAAATAATAAAGGGTTTTGTAAAGGTTTCTATCGTCAACTTGACAGGATGTAGAATCGCCCTGGAGATAAATCTCTGGACTTGTTTGTGAGGCATTTTCTAGATTAGCTTAATGGATTCGGGAAGAGCCACCCTACCTGCTAGATAGAATACAAAGCAGAAACTGAGCTGAACACAAGCATTCATATCTCTGGGCTTCCTGACTGCAGATGCACTGTGATGAGCTGCCTCACACTCCTGCCTCCAGGACTCCCCTGCTGTGATGGATTGTCCATCAAACTATGAGCCAAAGTGAACACTTCCCTTCTTTGACTTGCTTTTGTTGGTGTTTATCATAAATATCAAGTGTGTCATACAGCCTGGCAGAGGGTCCACACTGCTGTTGCCCAACACAGTGGTCCTCAACTTGTAGATAAGGACTCTTTGGGGGGTCATATCAGATCTCCTGCATAACAAACATTTACATTGTGACTAACAAGAGTAGCAAAATTAAAGTTATGAAGTAGCAATGAAATAATTTTTATGACATGAGGAATTGTATTAAAGGGTCACAGTGTTAGGGAGGTTGAGAACCACTGCCCTAAGATGTCCTGTCTCCTTACACCACCTCGCTGTACTTTCCCTTCTGTGTTGGAGGTTATCTTTCCACTTGTCCCATGATATGCCCAGCTCTTCTGTCTCCCTGGGCAGATTCTCCTGTTTTCTCACTGCCACTTGCCACCCTCCAGCAACTCAGAACCGCTATATGCTGCTCATCATAGAATTTGGCTTCACTCGGCCACTCCAGGGTGTGACATCCACATAAGGAAGGCAGTATGTGAACTCTAGTCCCAGGAGCAGCCTCTCCGACATCACTTGAACTGAATGGAAGCAGCAGTGAACATACATTCCTAAGGTAGATAAGAGGTAATATGATATTTTAAACTAGGTTAAAACCCTAGCTTTGTCTTACTAAGATTGTATTAAAAAGTCTCCAGTACATCATGAGTTCTTCATAATTATCATGTTGAGTGCTCTTCCATTCTGAATCTGCCAGTGGGTCCTCTTGGATAAACTGGGTTTGACACAAAGGTGTATGAAAAGTTGCTAACCAACCAGGCTATGACACAAATGGATTCTAAACAGTAGGCTAGACTCCATGAGCTTCAACATGACTGCTTTGTTGCCATCAAGGTAAACTTGGCAAAGAGATTAGACTGGGAGAGTTTTGTGTCTGGACTCTGAACCACCCTTCATAGGCTTTGCACATTGCTGTGCCATTCTTAAAGCCTCTGTTACAATGCTGCCCGCAGAAACCTATGAGAGCTGGGGATGGAATGTCACCTGATCTGCCACCTGCCATCAGTCCCTTGCCAAACATACCAGCTGCTGGAAATGGAAGATGTCACCAAGCATACCAGGCATTGCTCAACAGGAACATGACCATTTAAAGATCCCTGGCAATCCTGTAATTCCTTACTCCATAGTTCGGGCACTTCCTCTAAGGTTATCCTTGGTCTACATTTCAAGGATGGGTTTGATTTCTTTGGGTCAAAAACACAACTCATCGGCAGCAACACTAAAGCATGTGTTGTTTTACTTCATCAGCTACACAAACGGAAAGGGGTGTGGCAGAGACTATGAGTGAGATCAGTCATCGCAACCCATCTTCCATGAATCACTCTGTTCATGAGGTCCCTGCTCACCTCCTAGGGATACACCATCAGTTCTTGCCTTTTGTGGTACACATGTCCATAAAGTTGGTACAGATATTGAATTAAAGACTGCTAAACCATCAAATGTGGGGTTAGGTTCCTCTATAACCCCAGTTGCAGCATTTAAGAACCTATCCACCCATAGTCTTATTTTGTGTGAAGGTTGTTTTTAAAATTCTTATTTAATATGTGTCGTTGACTCACAGACCTTGAAGACACAGCAGTTTGGTCTGGATGAAGCTTATCTGACCCATGAATTTCCTCCCCAGGGCACTTCACAGCCTTGAGCTTCGAACACAGGACTTCCAAAGAACCAGTGCATCGATATAAAGTGCAATGGTACAAAAAAGACACCACTGGACAGAACACAGCAAAGACACTTCAGAGCTTCATGAGAGCTGAGTGTTGCCTTTTCCAGGGCGGATGGCAAAGGGAATCTCAGGGGACTGACGACTTGTCACACTCTGAACCTGCCTGTGAAAAACACCAAGAATTGATTTTTAGAGTTATCAAAAAGCGTCAGGATAGAAAGAAATTACAAATATGGAACCTATAGTTATATTTTAGTTGCATTCCACTCAAAACAGAGGTAGAGCTGTTGAGATTTAAAATATCTGATGTTTACCACCCGCTTCTGTCTCCAGAAGAACTCGGACACTAAGCCACCTGCTTACGCTGTAGTGGAAACAAAGGGCTCCACATTCCGGGGACTTTGTTCACGTCTAGTGGTTGCCAATGCCCACGTCCACTGTCAAGTTATGCTGAAACATGAGTGAAGCCTGAGCCACGTCTGGCCCTGTGACTGACACTCAAAATAGAGTTTGACCTGGATGAGAACGAAACCTTAGCTGTTCTCTTGGTTATCAGCACCTTGTGCATTCACTCCTAAGGCCGTGATTTTTAATTATTTTTTCTCACTAAGAAATTTTACTGGACTCTTGAGGGAAAATATATCCTTGTAATTAATAGGTTTTATTCAACAGGAGGTTTTCTAGTGCTTTGAAATGAATGTCTTCCTATCAGAACTGTGTCTGTTAACTGACACCAGATGCTGGCTAGCTCTGCTGGTTACACAGTTCATGTCACATGACCTAAGGAGACAACAGTTCCTATACTGGCAGGTGTATTAAATCATGAGTAGATGGTATCTGGGAGAGAAGATGGCAGATAAACCAAGGTCTGCTTTTCACACAGACTGTAGAAACTGCTGGCATTCTGGAAACACCCATCCTCCTTGCTGGGTACCACTTTGCATAGGAGAGTGGAAGTCAGTTCACAGGAGTACCAGAGAGATGTTGAGAGGATCCCTCAGAACCTCAGGAAGACAGCAAAAACCTATCACCCAGTGTGACTAGTCAATGACAACAGGTTCACAAATAACAGAGAGGGAACAAATCTATAAACTATAATCAATATTTAAACTTCCATTCCAAGATAGCCCTACAGAAAAACAAAAATGCCAGACACTCAGATTTCAGAGAACTCCTAAATTTTGAGTGGCTTTTCTCAATGAAGTTCACCATTCCAATATCCCTTCATTATTTAATGGGGAGAAGGGCTGAGGAACTTTTTCATGGCTGGTAGTTATTGGCATCTAAATCTGCTGTTAAATCATGCTGAACACCAAGGACCCTGGATCATGTAAAGCCAGAGATCCATGTCTAGCTTAAGAGTTAACACAGAATCCCAAAAGGAAGGTATTTTGGTTAGCAGACAGGAGCATTCTCTTAGCAGCAGCTAATCATAAATTAGCATTCTGGAGGAAAGTGCACCAATTCCCCACATCAGATCCTCCATGCACAGCTACAAAAGCCTTCTGGACCCACGCAGACCTCCCACAGGACAGGCGCCCAGAAAATCTTGGCTGAAATGACTGGCTCTTTATAACTTCAATGTGGGAGACACAACTTTTTAAGATCAAACTTCTACTTTGCTGATCTAGGGTCTTGTTCCACTCTGCAGAGCTCACAACCAGACAGACTAAAGCTCACAGATGCCATTACACAGAGCAGCAGATGATGACAAAGGCCTGTTTCTGTGTCCAGTTTTGAAGACAGGACATAGAATGTGTTCACACCCCCGAAGCCTTTGGCATCCATGTGAGCCCCAGTAGGCAGGAGGTTTTGAATTCTTGATAAAGAAGGGAGTGTTCATTGCTATCCCAGGGCTCTGCATAAAATTATCCAAAGATGTGGACAAAGTGGAGGGGATCTAGAATGTGACAGAGTTTGACCAAAGCCCTCATGTGCCTACTCTATGCAGGTCCATGATGGACTCTGACCAATGTACCTTTAGTTAAGTAGCTGAACTTTACTTATTTCTCTGATCTTTCTACACCAACCCATGGGTTTCTTCCTGTGACAGACAACACAGGCACAAGCAAGCTCTCCCATGGGCCCTGTGCGCCCATGAAGATTTGAAGGGATATATTCTGTGCTTCCTGGAATACTTAATTGTTTAGTTATATCCCCCAATCAGGAGGGCAAACAGTTCAATAAAGGAAGTTTTGTGTATGTGTACCGTGCACAATTTTTAAGTCATCATAAAAGATGCTGGACAGCGACTGACTTTAAAAGATTGAGCAGTTGATTTCCCAATCATTTAAAGTTTTATTAGCTACTAAATCTTTCCTCACAGAATCATCTTCTCTGTAGACTCTAAAATAGGAGAGAGACATCACCAGCTTCTGTGAGCTTCCCAGTGACTCTATTCTCCTTCCAGAGTCCTCAGTTCTTTACATCTTTGCCAAGACAAGGAGGGATGTGTCTGGGAGTCCCTAACTCACTGATGGGAACGGGTGGGGTGGAGGTGGAGGGGAGCAGAGCAGTCCATCCCTGGGCTGGTCTCTCCTGTCTGCAGCATTTCACAACACTTCCCTTTGTATCATTGCTCAGTGAATAATGTGAAAACCACCCCCTTGTTGAGGTTATGTGTCACAATTCAAAATTAAAGAGATGAAAATTAACTTTGTGCTACAACAATGTACCCATCATTTTATACTCTCTCTCTCTCTCTCTCTCTCTCTCTCTCTCTCTCTCTCTCTCTCTCTCTCTCTCTCTCTCTCTCTCTCTCTTCTCTCTCTCACACACACACACATACACAAACTACATATACTTAACAATTCACACTTTGATGAAAATTGACATCAGCAAATATCTGTGAAATGGTTACCATACCAAGATTACAAATGCCCCACCTCCCTTTGGGTCTTGTTTTATATCCTGCCCCCATACCCACCACTAGCACATGGCAGAGTATACAGTAGCTTCAGACTAGGTTCTGAATTTGCATTCCCCAAGTGGCTGATAATTCTGAACACATTTTCATCAGAATGTCTGTCACTCATCTGTCCACTGAGTGATGTATGTTTTGAAGATAATAATAAGATTTTTATTCTTGTATACTCTACTTATCATTAAATTGTTAAATCCATACATTCTAAGTACAGGCCCTTTGTTGGGTATATTTTTTTAGCTATTTTCCCTGCTTGTACCTTGCATTTTCTATTTCAAATCAAAATGTCAATAAAGTCAATTTTATGAGGAATTTTAGTGGTTGACTAATTTTCCTGTGTTCTTTTGAAATGTTTCTCAAAACCAACAGCAGCAAAGAAGCACCCTCACACTTTCTTTGAGATGTGAATATCTTCAGAGCTAACATTTAAGTCTTTGGTACTTTTGTGTTACTTTTACACACTGAATGAGTTAGTGGCAAAGGTTTACCTTAGTGCAAGTCTCTACAGTTTTTTTTTTCCAGTGGCGATTTCTGTAAAGCTTATACTTTCTCCATGTAATTTTCTTGGAACGCTGTCAAAATATATTGAGCATGTATGCAGGGGGACTATTTATAGACAGCCCACTGTGTCCCACTGCCCTAAATGTGTGCTTATATGAACACCACATTGCCTTGATTACTGCAGATTAACAGCAAAATTTCCAAATCTAATAGGGTAAGACCTCCATATTCTATTTCTTCGGCCCCTTCTCTTCCTTCTAAACAATCTCCCCAATCCTTTGATGAGAAAGGGAGAACTGGGAATCAGTCTTCTCCCTAAACACATGTGCATAGGAACAGCAGACAATGGACTCATTAGGGCATGTATGTGTGTGATAGCTAGATAGACAGCAGACAGACAAACAGATCAATAGTCAAGTATTTAGGAGGAAGTCGGGGACACAGAAGGCACTGGATGAGGGTGGGTAGATATATAGATACCATGGCTTATATATGCAATTCTTTTAAAAAAACAAAGGAAATTAAATTTCAAACTATTTTCAACATTATTTTACAGTTTTTAACATAGAGTGTTGTACCTGTTTATCCAAATTCATTGCCAGACACTATAATTTTGGTGCTACCTAAAATGATATTTTGACCTCGTGCTGGATACTTACAAATATAATAATATAGTTTACTTCTCTCTTTTGCCCTTGTCTACTACAAAGGCACGAACCTACTCCCCAGTTCTGAGCCTTTCAACTAGGTCCCACAGGATTTCCAACAAAGAGCAATATGGTTCCACACAATCATAACAGCAGACACAGGCATGATTCTAAATTTTCTAGCGGCTATATTGGAGGTAAATTTAATTGCTTCATTATGTAGTAATTGAAATTTATTAATGCAGTAGTTAACATTCTTTTTATCAGAGCCATCTTCAAGGGTCATCACTGACACTAGTGTACATCTCAAGCTAAAGTAGATACATCTGAAGTACTGTGAAGCCAGGGATGATGACCATGCTGATATGACGGTACCGTTACTTTTTTCTAATCTGTATGTTCTTGAGTCCTTTTGTCCTCTTCCCTACTCAGGATGCTCAGTAAAACACTGAAGGGCAGAGGTGGGAAAGACCATCCTACTTGGTTCCTGATGGCAGGGGACTTTATTCAGAAGTTCAATGCTAAGCATGACCCTGTAGTTTATAATGGCCTTATCAGTTAAAGGAAGCTCTTATTCCAGTTTGCTAGGGGACTTGTAATTTACCATAAACAAGTGTTGAATTTTGTCAAATAACTCTTCAGCATCTGATGAAAAGCTGATGTAGTAACTCCACTGAAATGATGATTAATGTGGCAAATCTCAAAAATAAATCTTTCAGTATTAAACCAACTTTGCATACTTGGGGTACATCATTTATCTACCATCATTTATTTATATGTCTTTTGCATATATACCAATATTTCTGTCTTTATACACATGCACATATGTGCACATGAGTAGAAAAATTGGATAAATTCATAGTTTAGGTTTTTTGTCTAAATTCCTGAAAAATACAGTGTATATTTTTCTTTCCATGATATGTCCTTGGTGAAGGTATCAGAACAACAATGATTTGATGACATGAGTTGGGAAATGTTATCTTTTCTATTTTGTGTAATTTTTAATACTGTGATTAATTTTTTTCTTAAATCTTAGTATAACATACCAGAAAGCCATTTGTTTTAGGGCTCTTATTTAAATTAAAATATCTTAAACTTCTATTCTAATTATTTTTATTCTTTTTTCCCAGTTATTTTTAAATGTATAGATCTATTCTAATTTGATTGTCAAGGGATTCATCCCTTTTGATTGGGGTTGTAGAATTCACTGGGTAAAGTTGTACAAGTCAGTTTTCTGTTACTATAAAAACTATTTGAAATAATCAACTTTAAACAAAACAAAGGTTTATTTAGGATCATAATTTTGAAGATTTTAATGCACAGGCAGTTGGCCTTTTAAGTTACTTTTAAGTACATCGTGTCTGGAGAGTATGGTGGAGGAGGCTGTTCACCACATGGCACCCAGAAAGAAAAATAAAGAGACAAAGACTGGGGTGTCAAGATCCCCTTTGAAGATATGCCCCCCAATAGCTAAATTCACTCCACTGGGCTTCATCTACTAAAGATGCTACCATCCAGTAGAACCAATGGCTGGGGAGCAAGCCTTGAACACACGGGCCTTTGGGACATTCACATCCTAAACTGCAGTACTTGCTCACAATAGTGTCTCTTTTCTTATCCCTTCAAAGACTATAGAATCTATAAATAACCCCTCTCCTATTCCCAATGCTGATAACCTACCCCCATCCTTGTTCCTGATCAATTGGCTAGAGTTGGATTGATTGTTCTGATCTTCTCAAAGAATCAGGTTTGATTTCATTGATTACCACTATGATTTTTCTGTGTAAAATTTCAGTGTTTACACTTCTTTATTCTGATAGTTTATACTCCACTTTCTAGTTTCTTTTTTTTTCTTTTTCTTTTTTCTTTTCTTTTCTTCTTTTTTTTTTTGTTGTTGTTGTTGTTGTTGTTGGTTTTTCGAGACAGTGTTTCTCCTTGTAGTTCTCACTCTGTAGACCAGGCTGGCCTTGAACTCACAGAGATCCGCCTGGCTCTCCCTCCCAAGTGCTGGGATTAAAGGCATGCACCACCACCACCCGTCCACTTTCGGGTTTCTTAAGGTGGAAGCTGAAGTTACTAACTTGAGTCCTTTCTTCCTTCTGATAAACTGCAGATGTGATGCTCCTTCTGCACAACGCAATTCTGAATGTATTACACAAAGTGCAACACATGTTTTCATTTTATTGAGCTCAATATTCATTCTAATGTCCCTTGTAATTATTCCTTGAACTCATGGCTTATTTAGGAGTAGGTTGTTATTTTCCAAGTACGTATTGATTTCCTGGATTTCTCACGTTTTGTTATGATGGCAATCATTTCTAATTTAGTAGACTATTGCAGCCCAGACGTTCTTTCTTGGAAATTTCATACACATTTGGAAAAGTCAATAAGTTGCATTGTTGGAGGAATATTTTAGAAACCAGTTTGGTCAACTTGTTTAGTAGTGCTATTCAAACAGCTTATATTCTTATGGTTTACTTTTTTGCTTGTCCATCAGTTATTAAGATAAAGGTGTCAAA
Source organism: Peromyscus maniculatus bairdii (assembly GCF_049852395.1). Taxonomy (NCBI): domain Eukaryota; kingdom Metazoa; phylum Chordata; class Mammalia; order Rodentia; family Cricetidae; genus Peromyscus; species Peromyscus maniculatus. The sequence continues at coordinate 5,599,766 of NC_134866.1, read as the reverse complement.
ATCTCCGAATGGAATTATGAATGTAGAAACATATATTTTGAATCTCTCTTCACTGGGGTATGAGCTTAAAACCCTTTGGTCGCCATGATAAGATGATTCCACTGCCCCTACGAAATGTCCCTCTTTGCTGCTCTAGTTGAATGAGCAGGTGTGTCCTGCCATGCTTCCTCTCTGATCTTGGTAAGTCCATCATCACATGCTCATCAGAGTTGGGCAGAAGAATGGTGGTGGCACCCTCAAGTTTCTGGAGCAAGTCACACTCTCTTTCCCTCCCCCCTCCACTTTCCTAGCCCCTAAGTGGTCTACCCTAGGAAGTCCAGCCCTTTGCTCTTTCAGATTCAGATCTCCTTCTGCTCCTCAGCACATTTGCTGGGCTCTGTTTACAGCCCTCTCTGCTCTGCACCTGGAGGGCATGGGACAGAAAGCCGGGCAATCCTAGAGCCCATCTCTTTCCCTTCTATTGCAAGTGTGTTTCCTGCAGTCTATTTCCCACCATCTTAAAATTATTGTTTCATGCATTTTGTCCCTTTTTCGTTGTTTCAGGCAGAAAAGTAAATGGAGCTTCTGTTACCTCATCCTGCTTCAATGCACACATCTATAGTACAGCCTACATCAGAATGAAATGGCCACATCACTGGGTTTAAAATACTTATTCATGTTAACTTTAAATTTATTAGACAATAAAATTGCTAAAAAGCAACTTACTGTAGAATAAATATAACATAATCTGCACTGGTGCACAGAATGCCATATATTAATGGACCCTAGGGCAGCAAACCACCTCTGTGAAATAAAAGTTCGATTTAAGCAAGCAAACAAAAACAATCACAAATCATGTAGCAAGACCACATGCAAGTGGGGAGCATGTGGTGTGTGTTGACTGTCCCCCACCTCTCTGAGGGGACACTAACAGTCTTTTACTCTGACCATACACACCGCCACTGTCACTGTTGTGATGATATTTTGTGTGTGCTCGAACATATAAAGCTTGCCTGGAGATCAGAGGGCAGAGCCAGCCACTAGTTAGCCATAGAGGCCAGGCAGTGGTGGCACACACCTTTAATCCCGGCACTTGGGAGGAGGAAGCAGGAAGATCATCGGGAGTTCAAGGCCACCCTGGGCTACACGAGATTGATCCAGTCTAAAGGAGAAACAGAGCCAGACAGTGGTGGAGGCTCACGCCTTTAATCCCAGCACTAGGGAGGTGGAGACAGGAAGTGATATGGCTGGGCAGAGAGAGGAATATAAGGTTGGAGGAGACAGGAGCTCACCCCCCTTTTCAGGCTAAGGAGTTGGCAAGGTAGGAAGTGGCTGTGGCAGGCTCCTTTGTCTCTCTGGTCTTTCAGCATTCACCCCTATATCTGACTCTGGGTTTTTATTATTAAAGACCAATCAGAACTCAGACGACACTGCATTGTTTGGCCTCCTTCATTGTCGTGGCTGTGTGAGGCAGGTACCTACGCAAGTTATCATAGCTAACCGCTTCACGGTGGCTGCCGGTCACATCAGGCCTAGAGGAAACAGCTTCCCCGAGTTTGAAAGCGGCCTGGGTAAAGATAGAGGGAAGCTCTGTCTCAACGAGAACAAGAACAAGAGGAGGACAACCCACGGAACCTGGAGTGGGACACTCTAGATGTGAGTCGTCTGCTCTTCGCCCCTTGTTTATTTACCCCTTGAGAGTTCCAAACTGCCCTTCAGGCACGTTCACGAACCCATCCATGTATACAATGAGCTTCCGTCGTCTCACTTTGCATTTTCCTCTCTCGCCCACCCCTCTCCTGTTAAAACCCTTCTTTCTGACAAGCCCCTGCATTTCCCTGTTTTCTGTTGTGTGCTAACCACCTGGTTTAGTTATAAGGGTCGGTTAGTTTTGATTGTCTACCTAATAGGATTAAGAAATACCCAGAACATTAGCCAGGCACTCCTTTGGGAGTGTCTGTGACGGTGTTTCCAGAAAGGATGAAGGTGGAGAGGACGCGCCCTCCATGTGGCAACATCATACCATGCGATGCGGTCCTGAGCTAAAAGGGCAAAGGACAAAAAGCCGAGCGCTTCCTCTTCTCTCCGATCTTCCCAGCCATAATCAATCAGCCTCACACTCCTCCAACACAGCCGAGACCTGCTTCCAGTGCCATGCCCTGCCCACCATGATGGATGGTACCCTCAAGCTGGGACGGCATCCTGTGAGCATGCAGTCATAGCAACAATAAAAGTCATTCTCCACCTCCTCCAGCACCTTGTGCAGGGTGATGTCACATGTGCCTTTCTGTGTCCACAAAGCTTTCTGGGAGATGGGAGTTAGGGACAGGAACCATGAGCAAGATAACACAAAGCTCCAACCAGAGGAAAATGAGAGCATGGCTAGCAGAAGAAACACAGTGAGGCAGTAACGCCTACCTGTCTGTTAATGCTTGTTCATCTACAAATGAGGAACTTGGGCTTGGCTGGGAATGAACCTTCGGTACTCTTGGCCCTGTGGAATGGGATGAACATCATCTGGAGGCGTAGCCTGGTTTGTTACCTTGGATCTACAAGATTGCCAGGCCTTTCTGTGAGAATGTAGCCACGGATCTGAGGTGTGTTCTCTGCTCCTTCCTGCCTGAGTCAGGGGAGGATGGTACCAGTGGCCACAGAGAAAAGGAAGCCTGAAATACAGAACACTGGAGGAGCTAAGTGAGATGTTGCTTAGCAACTCTTAATAGGAAATAATTTGAACTGGGAAGTTATTTTTTCCTGAGAACTTGCTGCTCCAGTCCAAAGATAAGGATTCACTCCCCTTTCTTCCGGCAGCTCCCCTGCACGTACGCCTGGGTGCCTGGATGCTTCCACAAGGCCCCATCCTGAGAGAAAAGAAGACCTGCTTCTAAGAAATCTGACACCGTGAAGGAAAACTTCAGTTTCAGTATAAAAACAACAAGTGATCCCCAAATGCCAGTGCTCCCTACAGTGTATGGGAGAGGTGTGCAATGCACACACCCCATAGACACATGGGCTTGCTCATCTGTCAGGTCCCATTTACAGAAAATGGAGGAAGCCATCTCTAAATGCAAGCCTCACCTAGCAAGTCAGAGCTCTGTCAGCGCAAGGATTTGGCATCCCAGAAGTGCCCCCCACCGTGATGACTTTCTGAATCTCTAACATGGAAGTGGTCCAAGGAAAATAATCCGGAATTCAGAAGGTGTCCCTTGGGCACAAGTGGCCATGGGTGTGCAGAGACCAATGGGGCTGCTGCCGGGATGCCAGATGGAAACACTTTTTCTCTTCCTGCAGTTTAACTTCACGCAATTTGCTTAACCTCTCTGGAATTAAAATTTCCCATCAGCCACATACAAGCAATAATAATACTGACTTCACGAGTTTGTACCAATACAGTCAGGGGTGTCAACTCAGAGTGTGGTGTTGGAAGAAGCCTGGGAAGGTTTCCTAGAAGTCTTGTGGTAGAGCTAAGTAGACCATTTATGTTCTTTGTATATTCATTCAGCCATTTCTCTAACTGTTTGCAATCTGGTAAGTGTGCATCTGTGTGTGTGTACACATGTCTGTAAATGTATGTGTGAATGTGTGAGTGAGCTTGTATGAGTGTATGTGTGTGAGAGTCTATGTGTGTGCATGAGGTGAGTGTGTGTGTGTGTGTGTGTGTGTGTGTGTGTGTGTCTGTGTGTCTGTGTGTATCTGTGTGTGTGTGTCTGTATCTGTGTGTCTGTGGTTCTGGGTCATGTAGTCTTTAAAATACACTTTGGAGCTGGACATTTAGCTTTGTTGATGAGAGCATAGTATTAGTAAAATGCACTTTGGGCACTGGGTGGTGGCTCAGTGACTGAGATTCTGAGTTCTGATGTCCAGTACTCACTTGAGCCAGCACAGCAGCACACATCTGTAAATTCCAGCACTCCTGTGGTGAAATGGCAGGATAAGACAAGAGACTGTCTAGAAGCTCCAGGGACCAGCCCTGTAAGAGGCCCTGTCTCAAACGCGGTGGAAGAGGAGGGCTGATACCTGAGGATGTCTCTGACCACCACATGTACAATGTGGCAATGCATATTATCACTCATTCACAAGTACATAAAATATACACATTACACACACACACACACACACACACACACACACACACACACACACGGATAAGATAAATGCACATCAGACATGGAGTGGGGTTTGGGTCTCATGAAAGAACAGAGACATGACCCTAGTTAACTATGACACCAATCTCCAAGACCAGCCCCATGTTCCTCTGAAGAAAATCTCTGACAGGAGAAGGGGGAGGCTGAGAACACCAACAGAGGTAGCTACCCAATGAGGCAAGGTCTGCCAGAGCCCGGTGAGGGACACAGCAAGGCATCACGGCAAGGCCGGGATGATTTCACCACATGCTGTTTAGGACCCAACAGGAGGGAGAATTCAGAAATGCTGCCTCCACTCTGAACAGCCAGTGTTGTGTGGGATCCCAAAATAACTGTACAGAGGCTTAGTCTACCCGGTATGTGTCCTTAAAACCCACATCCCAGCAGAGTGGGCTTTGCCACTTAAAAACAAACTCCTTCATCTTTGTTTTTAGATAAAACTACTTTTTAATTTTGCTTTTCAGATCTGTGCTTCATACATAGTCCAAAATGCCTCCATGAGACACTGTCATGGCTTATGAAGAATGGCTTCCTGAGCATCTGAGGAAGAACCCGAAGGGAAGGCTTTCTCCTGTCATCTGCATGTGGAGATCTGCAGGTGGGAATAGATTTACAGCAGTCCTAATGCCAGTAAGGCAGGGAACACAGGCTGATTTTGTGCCAATTCAAAGGCCACAGAAGGCTTCTACTTTCTTCAACTTACCAACTTTCAATGAGATGTCTGCCACTTATCTACTGGCTCTTGTTGTTTTGTTTGTTTGTTTGTTTGGTTGGTTGGTTGGTTGTTTTGGGGACAGTGTTTTTCTGTGTAGCTCTGGCTGTCCTGGAACTCACTTTGTAGACCAGGCTGGCCTTGAACTCACAGAGAGCCATCTGCCTCCCTGAATGCTGGGATTAAAGGCACACGCCACCACTGCCCAGCTCTACAGGTTTTTGTGAGAAAGTATGTATACTCATCATGTAGCTGGCATCTTTTAAGGCAACAGAGCCAAGAAAGCCCCTTCTTTCTGAAGGTACAACGTCAACCCTCCCAAGTTGGCCATAGTGTTGCAAGTCTACACCATCGCAGTCCATGCTTTCTGCCACAGCTAAAACAAAGCTGTCAGGAGCAGAAGGTTTGACTTTATTCATCCTATGGGGAAAATGCAGGGCAATAGGACTCAGCTCCTTAACATGCAGGGAGGCATTTCTAAGTGGCTCCCAGTAGCTACATAAGCATCTGCCATTCTGGTCAATAGTCATCAATCCTGCTCAGAACTTGCTTCCTCACCTCCAGCATTCTGCAAGCCATTCCTACCTCAACAAATCAGAATGACCATCAGCTAGGGAGAGATGACTTGTTCTTGTCAGAAATTCACCAAACAAGACATCACTTAAAAACCTAAGTTTCACAGTGAAAACTGAAGATATTCTTTTTTTTCAGAGTATCAAGCAAGAGGGTGAACCCAATGTCCTCTTCATAGGAATAAAGAGCTAGCACTTTTGTTCCTGGAACATATGCCGATGCCCCATGACATATAAATGCTAAAGAGAATGTCCCCTGTGTAGCTAGAGTTTTCCTGGTCCTGCCTGGCCCACGGTCAGAACAAATCTCTCTCATCTGCCAGTCCTCCAGTCGCTGAGACCCAACCGAGTAAACACACAGAGACTTATATTGCTTACAAACTCTATGGCCGCAGCAGGCTTCTTGTTATCTAGTTTTTATATCTTAAATTAACCCATTTCTATTAATCTATAGGTTGCCACATGGCTTGTGTCTTACCAGTATCTTAATATCTTCTCATGCAGATGCTACAGCGGCTGGCAGCATCTCTCTGGCTCAGCCTTCCACAGCCCAGCATTCTCTCTGCTTGTCCTGCCTATACTTCCTGCCTGGCTACTGGCCAATCAATGTTTTATTTATACAGAGCCATATCCACAGCACCCCTATGTCTCTATAGCCACGTAAGTAAGTGGGTGATTGTCTTCTTGTCCATCAGTGGAGACATACTTCAAACAGTTACACATGAGAACATCTCTAACATTCAACAGACAGTGTTTTGTTCAGACAGGTTCCCTTCTCCAGTGAATCTGCAGTCTAAGGGAAAGGCTAATAGTGGGAGAGTTCTCAAATCTATGATGGGAGAGGAAGCAACAGAGCCATGAGTCACAGGAGGGACGTATTGCCCTGGGGGCAACATATACTCTCCAGAAACAAAATCTGTCAAAGATTGAATACTGCAACCCAGAAGATTGTTCAATTCCTAAATCCTAGTGCAAGTTAATATAACCGTTTAGAACCAGTCTAGAAACAGGATCTCTACAGGTTTCATTAAATGAAGAGGTCATTTAAGAGGTCCAATTCCAGTGTGATTGGTGCTCTTCTAATAAAGGGAGAGGCATATGGTGACACACTGAGAAAACACCAAGTGAAGACACAGGCAGAGATGAAGGATGTCCAGTTGTGATGGCCACGGCGGAAGCTGGAGGAGGTGAGGAAGGGGTTCCTTAAGAGCTTACAGAGAAAGCATGACCCAGCCCATAACCCAGGTTCAGGCTTCTGACTTCAGAGCTGAGGACAACACATCTAAGCCACCAAACACAACTCAGATAGTATGGCTCTTGGTGAGAGCAATCCCAGAAATGTGGACCAGCATCCAGGGCAAGCACTGTTCTTTTCTATGAGTTCTTGCCTGTCAAGGTCTGCCTCTCTTGGTATGGCTGTGCCTCAGCAATTCTAAGCAGGGGATTCATGTTGACACCATTTGTGAGCCTTCATGGAACTTCTCCAGGGGGCTGACTCTTGGGACACTGGTAGCCCCACAGCTCAGTACCCCTACAGTACTTGCTCTATAGGCTCCTGGGCAGAGATTGATGCTCCATTGTGTGTGTTAGGTAAAGGAGAGGCATTCATGCACATTTTTACTGAGTTCTTCAAAAACAAAATGTGTCCCATTTATGTCAGGACAGAAATTATGCCTCATATCTCCCTGTGCTGATTTCAGGCCCATAATGCTTCAAGTTCTTTTAATCCATAGATGACAGGCGAGCATGGCCACGTGGCCGCTCTATCAGTGAAGAAATGGTAGTGTAACCAGGAGCTCTCACAGAGCACAGGGCGAACATCAAGGACTTCCATGTGAAATGCAAATAAGAACGCTACAGTTCACCTCCCCGGCTTTACTCAGAGCTTCCAAACATCAAAAACACCACTGTAAAACTCTTTCTTTGCCTTTGCCAAGCAGCTACACAAAACAAATGTAAATCACATGCAATTACCGTAGAGTGTAATAACTTCCAGATAAGGCTGGCGTGTGCTAAACCAAAACAGCATTGGAAAGGCCCCACATACATCAACGGCCAATGTCTTGAACCCCACCCGTACCTTCCACTCCCCCCCTCAGTTATTCTTTTGAAGCTATATGATTGACAAGGTTACCCCAAGCCTCCCACCCTTCGACATGCCCGCACTTTCCCAGAGTTGCTCAAATCCCCCATCTTTACCTTGCCAGAGCTGCTGGGTAACTTTATGTGGACACCTGCCCACATGCTGAGGCAGAACTTCTCAGACTTCATTTCCTTGATATTTGGCGACTGGATTATTCTTTCGGTCTTCCACGATGGACAGCATTTAACATCATCCCTGGTTTCTGCCCACTACCAGACAGTCACACTGGTTAGGCTCACTGATGTCATGATTAAGAGCTGGTCTCTGAGGTCAGTCCTCTTGTGGGCAAACCTCTTCCCCTACCCTGCATCTCAGCATAAGCAAGATCCCTCACCAGCCACCTCCATACAAGCAGAGCAAGACAAGACAGTGCGTACTTTGTGAGAGGAAAGCACTCAGTAGGGCCTGGCCGGGTCTCCATCATCTAAGTGCTAGCTATTCTCACTCCTGTCCTGTACTGGGGAGGCTGAGGACTGCATTTTGCATGTAAGTTGCTGTAGGGTGAAGATGAGAACTCAACCTCAGCTGCTGGGAGGTAAGCGAGGTCCTTAGGGTGCACTGACTTCTTAAAGTGCCTTTGTTTACCTGGGCACTTTTCAGGAAAGTATAATGCGACATATATGACAGAGCTGAGGGTTATGCGGTATCGGAGACACCTCTTCGAAACTAGAAATGACAAAGTCAACCTTGTCTCTGGGAGGCTGGAAGGCTGTCAACTGACACTCGGCTCACTAGGCTGTGTGTACAACCCAATGGGCCCCCAGAGCAACTCCACACATCCCCTCATCAAACAGTTATCTGTGCACTGCCATGATACTGCCAGTGCCGCCCATGACCTCAGAGGAAGGGCACAGTAACTAGAGTGGGTTTTCCTCTGACTGTGATCTCTGTGCATCATTTCCAAGAGACCTGTGAGCAGGAGGGGACAACTTTCATAGTTCAGTCACCTGTTCTAGAAAATTCTCCTGTGAGGTAGTCCTTCTCAACGTTAGTTTCACCACCATCAAGGGACCATGCTGTTCTAAAGGGCAGGGGTGGTTCTGCACTTTCTGAAGTGGGGTAAACTTACTGATACATTTTCAGATAGCTAGTGTTCAGGAAGGAGCCCACATCTATGGCAGCTCAATTAAAGAACGATGTAGGATAAATTTGAATGACATAAGATGATGCTTGCACTTTAAATCTCCATCCCAACTGAATGTGTCAAGAGGACCCAGGAGAGTTGGGAAGGGCACCAGTTTTCTATGAAGGACTGGAACTTGAAACATCTCTGCTCCAGCATGGGAGCAAGCAGACCCAGAGCACAAGACATGCCTCCTGAATGCCTTGACAGCTATGGCAATGAATCCCAGACACGGGCCTTTCCTGAGCATAGTGCCTTCAGTGAGAGGAAGGAGCAGGCACAGATGTATCTGCAGAAACATGTCCAGCTTGGGGCTGGACACTCAGCCCACAGTACCAACACCAGATACCTGAACCTTCAGATGTAAATACTTCTTCCAGTGCCCAAACACTAGAAAAGGACAACCATAAAGTAGTTAAGGTCAAGTGCAAAAATCTATTCAATGACAGCTAGGAATAATAAATAAAAATGCTGAGGTACATGAGGACAGTTAATACCAACACTCTAGCTCCCAAGGGAAACCAATCTTGAGAGAGCAGGGCACAGAGTGATGATGAAACCAGCATGTTTGAGATTTCTCCAGGGACGGTTTAAAAGCAGGTAGGAAACAAAGTACGATATCATATGCTATGAAAAAGGTAAGTAAAGGCAGAGCAAGTGGATGTAAACAACAGCGAACCCGGAGATGACACAGCGGAGTGCGGCTGCCCATTAACCAAGAAGCAAGTCTCTCAACCCCGGCCTCTTTTCCTAGGATGGAGGACACCAAGCTGGGACACAGTCCCCTGCTCTCTACTCCTCAGCAGGAAGGTCAACAGTAAAGACAGGTGCTGTGAGGTGGAACACCACAGAAAACTCTGGAGAATGTCAGGGGTGACAGGTGGACTGTCACACAGAGGCGTGGAGGGCTGTTCTCTGAAGAACTATCGAACACATAGGAGAATCCTTCTTGATTAAAAAGTTCTACTATTAACAATAATCACAAAGCGACTAATGAATCTTAAGTGTCTAATTAAGAAACAGGTCTGATGGCCCTGACGGGCTCTTATTCACCATTTCTTAGGCCACAAGCTCTGGCTAAGAAATGAGTATGCTACGTAAGAGTGAGTGAATTAAGGGTTTGAAAGGAAAAATGGCAATTCTATGTCACCAACAGATGACAGTGCTGTGCATATATATAAACCAAAACCCCTAGGCAAAGAAACAGCAATAAATCTGCTGAGAACAGATCAGCAAAAAATAAAATAAAAACAAAAATAAAAAGCCCAGAATCTCATCAACATTAACAATTAGGTTAAGTAACTTTTTAAAGTTTGATTAACCTGTTTCTTTTTTTTTTACTGATATGTAATTTTTTTGTTTGAGTTTTGAAATTACAACATAATTACATTGTTTCCCCCTCCCCTTTCCTTGCTCCAAATTCTCCCACACATCCCTCTGTGCTCCTTTTCAAATTCATGGTCTCTTTTCTCATTCATTGCTGTTACAGGCATATGTGCATAGACGCATATATTCCTACAGATAGCCTACTCAGTTTGTATAACGATAACTGCATGTGTGTTACGAGCTGAGCAAGGACAACAACAACAGGCTGCCAAAGGGGGCAGGAGAAAGGCCATCTTAAAATCCCATTTACAAAGCAACAGAAATTTGCTAATTTTATGAAGAAGGGAAAGTCTTAGAGAGATACAAAAGCATCAGACATTTTAAGAGACACACTGTCTCAGACAGGGAAAGACCAACAGAAAGTCTCTCGGTGTTCTTTTTTTTTTTTTTTTTAATTTAATGCTCGCTCCCCCCCCCCACACACACTTAGATTCTTAAGATTTAAATCTTATGCCAAGAAAAATGTCAATGACTTAATAAACTATAACTCTAGACACCAACTGGATTTTCCATCGACTATGACAAACTGACTCTGAAATGTGTACGGACATGTAAGGCTGTGAACGAGGAGGGGACCCTGGCCTTCCAGACAGTGGCCTCACTAACTTAGAGAGTACTACAGCCAGGAGATGCTGGGTTCCAGCCATCCAGCAGTAAGGTGCCTTTGACTACCCTCGAGCCAATGTTAGCTCTGGACTGGCATGAATGCAGAGGTGGTCTGGTGCACCTGGTTTCAGGTGTGCAGAAGAAGGACAGCAGTGGAGGACAGGGAGGATGCCGTCCAGCGTCCAGGGGTGCACGCCAAGCCCTCTCAGAAGCTTGAGGGGACAGTAGTGAAGAGGAGGTAGAGTCACCCACTTTTTCCTGTGTCTACTATCACAGTGTCATTTTAGAGCGAGACAAACTTGAATTCACTCTGCCCTGTCTTAACTTCTGCAGCAGAAAGTATCACCAAGGACAATTTGATGGTGCTCACATAAGCAGAGACTGGCAGATCCCTAGCATGCTTGACATAGGGTTCAGCTAGAGCTCTGTAATAGACAGACTAAGAATACTTTCTCCAATGTGCGTGTTCCACCCATCCCCATCTTGACTTCGGGTCTCCATCAGCCTCTTTCTACTGCAGTTCTTCCTCTCTGTTTTCATCAACCCAAAGCTTCTCTTCATTCTGTTTCTAGATCCTTCTTTTCTGCCTCCTGTGAGGGGCCTCTGGGCTACTGAATCTCTCGCTGCTGGATATAAGACAAATTGCTAAATTGTCTTATTAATGAAAAACAGGGAGCCAAATATTGGGGTCAAAACTGAAAGATCAGAGGAATAGGACAAGCCACAGCCAACTTCACCTTACCAACCCTCAGTCTCCAGAGAGACCTACTTCCTGCATACCCATGCCTATATGCCTTTCTGTTCTGCCGTCCCATTTCCTCTCTCTGCCCAGCTACATCACTTCCTGTCTGTACAGACCTCCACACCTCCATGGTTAGTGCTTGGATTAAAGGTGTATGTCACCATACCTGGCTCTGTTCCCAGTGTGGCCTTGAACTCACAGAGATCCTCTCTGTCTCCCGAATGATAGGATTAAGGCATGTGCTACCATGGCCTGACTTCTATGTTTACTATAGTGGCTGGCTTCTTCCTCTGGTCCTCAGATCAGCTTTATTAAGATGCACAATATATTGGGGGACACAATATATCACCACATTATTTTGAAAACTAAGCTAGCATCTTGTATAAGTATCCTCAACTCAAACCTTTTCCCTACGTGATACATTATTCCACCAAGCCATCAGACAGCTGCATGAGAGGATCCTCTGAATAGCATCGCTGGCCAGACCATACTGTTAAGACATGACATCATCCAGATATGGGCAGAGACTAAGTCAAGAGCCCCAGCAGGAGCAAAATGGGTATGGGTTTGCAACAAGAATAGGAAGCAAGCTTACTCACAGGATGTGATCACGTTGGTTGAAAAGCAATGTCACTGGAGTCTGTCTTTACACAGAAAGCAAAGTGTAACTGAGGAGGAATGCATCTGCGAAACCGTCTTGGAGAGTCAGAGCACACTAAGTGATGGGGCTAAACTCCAGACTACACCAAGCAGTGGCTCCACTATCCAAACAAAGGACCAGGGATCAGCCCAGCCCTACCCCCGGCAGGACTGATGAATTCCAACAGGCGCTGTATGACCTCAGCTAGCGAGCACCTCTCCAGTAGATATTTCAAAGGATTTTCCTCTCTGTGTCTGGCTTATTTCACTTTCAACTAGACAGGAAGAATGAGATTTGGTGATTTATTGCTCAGTATGCTGACTTCAGTTGATAATAATAGATTAGATATTTCAAAAACTGCTAAAAAGAGCCAGGTGGGGTGGTGCATGCCTTTAATCCCCAAACTCAGAGTCAAAGGCAGAGGGACATGTGAATTTGAGGCTACCCTGGTCCATGTAGTACATTCTAAGCCAGCCATGGCTACATAGGGAGACGTTATCTCAAAAAAGGTTGTTAATAATAGATTTTAAACATTCTCATTTCAAAAAGGATAATTAAGTCAGGTGTCTAGTATATTAATTACTGTGACTTCATCACCTTACAAATCATATATACATCAAAGTATCACACTATAATCCATAATATACAATTATTATGTCAATTAAAAGACAAGCATATTTGTAAACCTTATTTTCAGTCATGTCTTGCTCTCAGAGTCTAAAATGAGGTCTACATAATCAAGTAAGGCTTGACTCAAGGCATGGAGATGGAGTCCACAAAAGTATGCTGATGCCTTACCTGGTCCCAGGCAGATACGGTGCCTCCAAAGCACATGAACAGGTATCCCATGGCAACCAGACATATCCAAATCACCATCGAGAACACTCGGAGCAGCTTCTTAAACACAGACTCGATGCACACAAGGATGAATATGGCAAAGAAAATTGCCAGGGCAGTGGGAACTGTTATTAAAAATGCCACATGGTCTTCTACTTCCTGGAGAGAGAAACAGAAGAGTGAGAAGTTTCAGTTAAGAAACAGAATGACAATAACTTATAAGGAAACATCACCTATGGCAATCAATGCCAAACTATGTGGGTCTAGAAATCATTTCAAAAGTAGAACAGTTCAAAAGTTTAAAAAAATTCCAAGTTTTATATTGAATAACCATGGTTTTCAAACTAGATCATGCAATACTGACTACTTAAACTAGACAAAATAGCCAGACACTCACATTTACATTTTCCAGAAAAATAGAGAAATAGATTTTATACAGAAGTGACTTCAAGAAAAGCAAATGAATGTAAGAACCCATTAACGCCAGGGGAAATTAAGGCCATCAACTTCACTGCCTGAATTAAAGGATCATAAATACCATGGTCTCAGGAAATTAAGTCACCAAATGGATTTGGAATGCTTTATTTTTTATTTTTTTTTAAAAAAAGAAACACATTTGAACTACTCCATGTCTACAATGATTAGCTTTTATTTTAATTCATGCCAATTATTGTTCTAAAGGGATCACAGGTTAATAGTGAAGGAATAGAGAGTGCTAAATATAGAAGTCTGGGAACAGGAAGGATATAAAAGAGTGCCCATAGCTGCTGTTACTCCCTCCATCTCTCTGGTACCACTAAGTGAGAGGGAAATGGGAATTCATTTATTATTAGCTTCTTATTGGTGCCATTTTCTAAATCCATTTTTATATACTTATTTTGTTTCCATTTCTTTCTTTTCTTTAATTTTTAAATTTTTTTTGGCTCTTTAAAACAGAGTTTCTCTGTGTTGCTCTGGCTGTCCTGGAATTCACTCTGTAGACCAGGTTGGTCTCGAACTCACAGAGTGCTGGGATTAAAGGCATGCACTACCCCCGCCCAGCTTGTTTCTGTTTCTACACCTACATACACACACATACACACACACACACACACACACACACACACACACACACACACACACACACAAACACACACACACAAACACACACACACTCACACACACACACTTTTTTTGTATACAAGATCAACATTATAGCATAGATACCATAACCCTTCAATTATACCAGGAAGGATTGAGATTGTATACCATCAACTGGAGTCCTGCTGTGGATGACACTTACTAGGGGACAGAACATAGTGTATCTTTAATCCTCACCCAAGGGTCTACAATCACTAACACATGACGTGAAGGTTCAGTCAAAAATCTCCGCATGGCCAGGACCGTAAGGACTCTGGTGAAGCTTTAACAACATAAAAGTAACAGTAAAGTAAGGTTTTCTGTAGCCAGGGGGTGCCTAAGGGGATCTGGGGCACACAGCCTCGCTATCCCATTAGCAGCTTCACACCAAATCCCAGTCAACCAGCCACTGAGCAGAACAGAGCAGCCAAAACCTTCATGGAGCCCAAGCAGAACTGGGACTCAGACACCCTTCAGCTCTCTTCGTTCCCTGTGCTCTCAGTGATGCATGTGTTAAATGGTCTGTGCAGGAAAAGAGCAACCATAACGAGAGAAGTACACCGTATTCAACGGCATTTCCATGTTTAACCCTGTGATGTGCTTTAATTTCTCAGATCCTTACACGAGTCCGACGAGGCAGACCTCACTCCAGTGCCATCCTAAAACTGAGAAAGTGGGGGCTCCGAGAAGTGCCCTAGGGATCAGGGGAGCAGGACTCCAACCTCAGGACGCACTGCAGGTATGCACCATGGGGGCTCAGCCCTCTCCCTGAAGCAAACTGAAGTTTAAAAGGCAAGTCTTTGCGTAGGCCAGAAGAACCAGTGTTTCGAGAACTGACAAAAACTAGCAAATCCTTGAGATGCTCTAACTCTCTCGCTCCACTGATCTCTTCACCCACCATCGAGTCCCTGGATTACTCTGCTTACCCTCAGACACCACGACAGTCCTTGCAAAGGGGAAAAATGAACAACCTCTAGGCTGTGACAGCCTGGCCCTCAGATACTATAAGAAAACGTGCCCAGGACCTGGCAGCATGACATCTGAGGGTAACCTCCTGGGGATTATGATTGCTTCACACGTGGGGCCGTGAAAACTAACTTCATATTAACCCTCTCACTATGAATTTAACTGAGCTGGGGATGAACAACTAACCCCACAGTAGCCTAAAGGCTATTTGTCCAGAACAAGTTTTCATCTGTCTCATTAATTCAGTGAAGAGGCAGTATTCAACTTTTCTGACTCCTACAGGCATAGCTTTAAAACAAAGGCCAGGGGCTGTAGGAAGTGGAAGACGTAGAGGCGCTCCTTCGGGGAGCCATGCCAGAAGAGGGGTCCACGGGAGCTTTCCCAGTGCCTTCTGGGAAGTCCTCTGCAAGATGACTCAGATCTGCTATCTCATTTGTCTATAACACTAGGCTGCTTTTTAAATGTAAGTATTAAGTCTCTCTTCTCTGGTTTTCTTATTGCTTGTTTTTAGTGTCTGATCACTAGATGGAAATTGCTTTCGGTGGCATTTCCATTAGTCACAGTGGCCAAGTGGCTGGTTTGCACAATCCTTTAGCTCCCCACAAAATATTTTAATCTCTTTTAAAATTAGAAAATAGGCAGTTTCCTCATTTTTACTAGTTCTTTGAGAATGTTGTACAAAGCATGTTGTTCATTTTCAACCCCACCCCAATTCTCGTCAGGGCCATGCCTCTTTCCTTCCCATTCCAACTCTGCATCCATTGTTTTTCACTCCTTCATGTACAGTTTATTCTGGACACTTACTACTGGATATGTGGCCTTCACTGGAGGGAGGGAGGTCAACCCACCAGGGGGCACACCCTTAAAGAAAACTGACTCTCCCAGAAGCTATCAAATGCCCCACAGCTCTTTCGCTAAGGGTAGGACTTTGTGCCCACCTCTCCTCTTCATGCTAGAATCTTCTCTGACCTGAACCCATGCAGGCCATGTGCATGCTGCCACAACTGTTGTTAATCCACATGTGCAACTACTCTACTTGGTCATCATTGACTGTCCATGGTTCTTACAATTTTCCTGCCCCATCTTCTGCCATGATCCCTAAGTATTGGGTGGAGGAATATCATATAGATGTACCATTCAGAGGTGTAACATATATATTACAAGGATATATCAAGGTTTCAGAGTTAGTGATTACAACCCAATGCACACTGTCATTTTGAACATGTTTTTAATGGAGGCAAGGCCCCTGAGCCACAGTGGGATCCTGGTGGCTGAGGACACTTTTACTCACTAGGTGGGTGACATTACCAGAAACATTATGCACACTAGCAGAGCAGCAGCAGCTTGGCCCAGTGAGACCTGCCTAGTAGAGAGCTGAGGCCCTTCCTGGCCAGCAGGACAGGACAGTCAGCTGCTGCTCATGAGGCTGGGGACCTGACTCCTGGCCAAGCCTGAACCCACTGAAAAGCAGGAAGAAGACAGCTGCCCGCTTGTTCTGCATCTGCTGATGAACTCCAGCTCTGAGTGAGGTTTAAAGGAGGCTTCTCCACAAAATAGAACCTTTTATACAGTGTCAAGGAAAACAGAGACCAGCATTCATTAGAGAATGTAAAAGCTTGTAAACTGCATTCTTCCCCAGGTCTCACCCAGTGCATCGTGCATTTTTCTTAAGGCTAAGTAAATGAAGTCAAGGAATTCTCTCAGACTGAAATTACATGGCTCTCCTTTCCCACACCATCCCCAACGGATGACAAGGAAGCCATGGAGTTACCCCCATGGCTATGTTTTAAGCAAGATGAAATTATAAAACTCTGTAACAGAAAAGAAACCAGTCACTTCTAATACAAAAATAAAAACACCAAAGCATTATCTACCTAAATAATTTTTATTTTCACTACCCCCTCCTCCTTTAGTGGAAAAAAAAGTTATCATACACACCAAATGAAATAAAATGTACTAAATTAAATGCCTTTAGCAGTACTAAAATGCTTTTAAAAGGTAAAGAGAGAGAGAGAGAGAGAGAGAGAGAGAGAGAGAGAGAGAGAATGCACAGAAAATGGGATGTACTAAAATGCTTCCCACAAAGGGAACTTTCTACAAGGTATTATCTATTGTAATGATAATGGGCTCCTATCACTCTCTTTGAAAAATTTGTCCTTCATTTTTGATGCATTTTCTGGTAATTCGGTGTGGATTCTAATTGCTAGAACTATTACACACCCATCACTTTTATTTATTACATGACAATTCCCTGGCCTCTCCGAGGCCACTCTGCAGAGCAGCAGTTTATCTGTCTTCAACATTTATTTTCCGTGTGCACTGGTATTTTTTTTTCCTGTTAAAGGTGCGAGCTTCCACTGAGACGGTAACAGACGCCCTCGTGTAAAGCAGTACTTCTCTATTAAAAATACTTCCCCGGAGTGCTCAGAAGTCATCCTGAGAGCAGCAGTGCATTTGCACTGTGTCCCGCAGCAGCGTACGAGGCGGGGCACCCCAGACACCTTCTGCACCGCACCCTGCTGCAGACTCCGGGTGGTCAGTGAACACTGCAGCACCCTGAGGGTAGTGCTGGGGGTGGGGCGTGAAAACCTGCACTTAGCCAGGCTCTCCATTTGATACAGGTGTGTGTCTGGAGACACCTGTTGTCATAGGTGTAATAGAAAAAAAAAAAAAAAAAAAAAAAAAAAAAAAAAAAAAAAAAAACACTTCCACTCCTATCTAGAGAGTTATATTTTAACACAGAATATAAAACAAATATGCAGTTGCGACCCTCTTAAACGTGCATAAAGCTAATAACCCTCCAAGTGTATAAAGCAGAAATGTACATAGAGAGAAAAGTAAACGCATCTCCTCAGAACAGAAGGTTCAAGCACCTCCCTCAAGCTGTTGACAGAGCAAGAAAACAGGACAAAAGCAAAGCCAGGCAAGCAGCGTAAACAGCAGACCTAAGTAGAAAGCTTGACTTGATTACAAGGGAGGACAACAGCTCCCCAGGGCGCAGGGGCATGCAGAACAATCCCACACTGCACACGGAGTGCAGTCTAAGGGTGGGGCCCTCGCCCAGCTTGTGCAGTGCCCTGGGTTCAATCACTAGCACATACAAAGTAATTTCGTGTCAGGTAACTTGCTGAAAAGTATCAAAACTTCGAAGTTATCCAAAAAAACCCATGTTCTTTGATAATGCAAATTGGAAATGTATACAAAAGCACATGTAAAGCACATTAAAACTCACCTCATATGTGCAAGTTAACAATAAAAAAAACCCTCTGATTGAGGGGAAAAAAGATCAACTGAACTTTGAAAGAATAATGAAACAGTGTATCAGTCGCATCACAAGCAGTAACAGCACTGGGGGATGGCGGGACTGGGGGACTGAGAAGTCCTAAAGCCCAGATCGCTTGCTATGGTGTGGGTTGGTGTTTCTGGGGACCACATTTCCCAGACTCTCTGTAATTCTTTCTTTTCTAGAGCTGAACCAAAGAGGAATCTGGGAGACACAAGTGCATCAAGTGAGTCCTCACCAAATGTCTTCAGTCAGAAGTGCGTGTGGATGGACAGTGTCCCTGAAAGCCTGGTCCTGATCTTTGCATTCATCTTACTGGGGGCTCTTTGTCTCCAACTGTGACTGCTGATGGCCAGCAGCTGAGCAGATGCTGGCTGCAGAAGGCAGGAGCCAAGAGAGTCCCACTGACCCTCTTCCACCTCCCATCCCCCAATCCTCTACCATTAAGTAAACAGCCATGTTAATCTTCACAGATTTCCTGGACCATCTAAGTTGGTGCTTTAAGGGTAATTCTTAAACCCTGATAGAAAATTACTCTCCTTTTGAGAACCAGTTGCTAATCTTCTACAAGACCTGAGAAGAGAATGAATGCACTCTAAGATGCCCAGTACTACAAAAGGTTGTCTGTCATTCAGACAACTGAGTGAATAAGGGTAGGTTAGAGATATGGTCCAACTAAAAGTATGGGACCCGGGAGCTGGAAAGATGGCTCAGGTTAGGAGCACTGTTACTCTTCCACAGGAACTGGGTTCGATTCCCACCACTCACACAGTGGCTCACAGCCATCTGTAACTCCAGTTCCAGGGAATCCATCACCCTCTTCTGGCCTCTGGAGGCACCAGGCAAATACACATGGTGTACAGACATACATGCAGGCAAAACACACACACACACATACCACCACCACCACCACCACCACCACCACCACCACCACCACCACCACCACACCACGATGTTTTAAAAAGTATGAGACTAATAAACCCTTTCAGTTGGATTTTTCTCTTGGCGCAGTGGTGGGTGGCTGTTTTCTGTACATGACGTGGTTGCTAAAGAGTCAATAACATTTCTCTCCAGCCTACAGATATCCAGACCAAGGAAAATAAAACCAGCCACAGGTAATGACTTCCCATCCTTCCTTTGGGCACATGAATACCATTTACTAGAATACACTAGATTCTTCCTGAGCTTGATGCTATCAATGGATGGAATTTTTTTTTTTTTTTTTTTTTTGCAGGGGGAATGCTATCTTCTTGAAGGAATATACTATTTATGAAGGACCAGGAAGGTCATCTATATTAGCAATTAGAACTATCAATCATTCCAGATCACCTCTGTTATGGCTTTGTTGTAAAGCTTGGTATGAAAATCCCCTTCCTTGATGGCACACACTTACAATTCCACCACCTGAGAGCAACAGGCAAGAGGATCAATATAAATTCAATACATAGCAATTTTGAGGCCAGTGTGGAATATACAAGAACTTGTCTCAAAAATAACTAGTTGATTAATTAAGACAGATAATTTAAATCAATGCTACCCAAAACAAGTAACTTTAACCAATTGTTCTTGTTTCCTTTCTACTGGTATGATAAAATACCCTTGTCAAAAATCAGCTGAGAGGAGACGGGGTCTATCTGGCTCAAAATGCCAGGTTATCCATTACAGCAGTAAGACAGCTGGTCATATCACAAGCACTCAAGAGTAGAGAGACAGTGGACATGTGTGTACTCACTAGTTCTCAGCCCTTCTCTACTTGGAGAAGGATGCTGCCCACATGGGGTGGGGTATGCCTACCTCAGTTGAAGCAATCAAGACGACCCCACACAGACACACCCACAGGTCAGCCTGATCTGGACACCTTCCTTCATGGAGACAGTCTTCCCAGGTATTTCTAAGTTGGGCTAAGTTAACAATTAAAAGCAATGGTGAAACAAGAACCAGTCATGTTAACCAATGGTGCAGGACAGTCTAGAACAAAACACCCACGTGTGGGATTTTAATCTCTAATGGGAGATATGTGAAGAATAACTACAGTCCATCAGTAGAAGTTGATTTTCTACCAGAAGGACAATGTGTTTGGATCTCCATCTTACAGTGCACTTACACAGATTCTGCTTCTCGGCTTTCAGATGCAGTTACACCCCCAAGAATCCCACCATCAATGAAAATATGATAAGTGTAAAATGTATTCAGAATACCTAAGCTAGAAAGAGCAGCTGGACTTAGCTGCAGCACCTCGGGTTTTGAAGCCTGGGAGGCTTTCCTTTGTGATAATCTGACAAAGAGTGGGTTTTGGTACTGCTGCCCAGTGTACAGGAGAAGACTGCACCGAATCACTCTAAAGTCAGGAATGAGTCTGATTCAGAGCTGCAAGCACAGTGTCTACTGAGCGAATATCATCTTCACACTATCGTTAAGTTGAAAAGTCTTACACTGAAGTATCACGAAATTGGTGGTGACTGTCTGTATATGTACATTGTACGTGTACATGGGTATGATAAAGTGAACAAAAATGGAAGTTTAGAAAAGACAAACACACTTCAATGTGAAGCTGACGCCTGGAGGGAGATGGGAATGAGATGGAACATACACTCAGAAATAAATCGCTGGGCAGATGTAGCCCACCCTGGATTAGTGGCTGTTTATGAGTAAGCAAGTAATCCAGATGTAAATCAAGGAGGATTGGGCTCAGGAAGGGAAGATTAATCAAGCTAATCGAATGATTAATCCTACTCCGCACTTACTCCCAATTCCAAAGTGCATGGCTCTTAGGTCTGAATTAACTGCCGTCTACCATGGAGACGGATTAGTTGTGAGGTTTATCCTATGTCTGAGCTGTATTCACATCTCATTGTCCACTTCATTTGACCCAGGTGATCATATCTCAGTTGATCATAGCAGTGAGTTTGTAGTATTTGTAGCTTTTATTAATTCTACTAACAGAGTAGCCTAAAATTTCCTTTCCTTAAAAATGTTTACAGGAGACTTCTAACCTGAAATCTTAAATGCTGTACCATATTCTTTTAAAATAACACAAGACACTAAAACACACACTGTACACCTTGGCATACATGCACCATACACAATAAGTCTTGTAGCTGTGATATCAAACCATGGAATAAAGGAAGGTAAAGGCTGTAAATGAAAAGCTTCATCCATGCTGATCCACTAATTTCTCTACCAAGGGACTTTGGGAGGCAGAAGCAGGCAGATCTCTGTGAGTTCAAGGCCAGCCTTGTCTGCAGGTCCACACTGTGCACTCTTGACACCCAGAGCTATGTGGTAAGAGCCTGTCTCAACAAAACAAACAACCACAAACAAACAAAGGACCTTTGTGTTTGTATTCCTGCATGTTTCAACTCTATTACAGTATTCACTCCATATATTTCAATGTCCCTAATGATTTTCATCACTAGCTTTTTTTGATTGATTTTAAATACAGTG
Source organism: Peromyscus maniculatus bairdii (assembly GCF_049852395.1). Taxonomy (NCBI): domain Eukaryota; kingdom Metazoa; phylum Chordata; class Mammalia; order Rodentia; family Cricetidae; genus Peromyscus; species Peromyscus maniculatus. The sequence continues at coordinate 5,578,069 of NC_134866.1, read as the reverse complement.
TCTTAAGACTGTAATGATCATAACTCTGATCTCTCTCCATCCCTCCCTCTCTCTCCTTCTCTCTCTCTCTCTCTCATCCTCTCTCTCTCTCTCTCTCTCATTCTCCTCCTCTCTCTCTGCCTCTCCTCCCTCCCTCTCCCTCTCTCATCCTCTCTCTCCCTCTCTCTCTCTCATCCTCCTCCTCTCTCTCTGCCCCTCTCCTCCCTCCCCCTCCCCCTCTCTCATCCTCTCTCTCTCTCTCTCTCTCTCTCTCTCTCTCTCTCTCTCTCTCTCTCTCTCTCTCTCTCTTTGCACACACACATGTGCATGCATGTCCCTCTCTGCTTGCCTCTTCTTTCTCTCCTTGTGCCTCCCTTCTCCTTATTCCTTTAGCACAGTTCGCCCTAGAGTTCTGGGCAACTCTTAAGACCCAGCTGCCCAGTCAGCTCATAGTGGTTTTCCAGGTTGACATCTGTTCCTGTGTCCACTACTCTCACCTGATCCTGGGTTCTGGAGACAAAAATATAGACCAAAGTAAAACTACAAAAGAAAAGAAAAAAAGAGTAGGGAGGTAGGGAGGCACAAGAGGAATAATTTGTAAGACTGCCAATAAGACTGCAGCAAAGCAGTCCTTCTCCTGACCCCCCTGTACCCCTTCTCCTGACCCCCCTGTACCCCTTCTCCTGACCCCCCTGTACCCCTTCTCCTGGACCCCCGTACCTCTTCTCCTGACCCCCCTGTACCCCTTCTCCTGGACCCCCGTACCTCTTCTCCTGACCCCCCTGTACCCCTTCTCCTGGACCCCCGTACCTCTTCTCCTGACCCCCCTGTACCCCTTCTCCTGGCCCCCCTGTACCCCTTCTCCTGGCCCCCCTGTACCCCTTCTCCTGGCCCCCCAGCACACCTTCTCCTGGCCCCCCAGCACCCCTCTCCTGGCCTGTCATACCCCTTCTGTATGCTTTTGTTTTATCCTTACACAAAGAGGGCATTGATTTAGCACATGACTAATTTTGTCAAAGGAAACAAATATACAAAGTGACTCAATAACTCTTTTCTCTCTCCCAAGTGCACCTGGGATTTGCAAACCAGGTATGTGTGTATATTTCTTAGTCTTTTTACCATGTTATCACAGGATAAACATTACTTTATTACTCTTGGTAATTTTATTTAAAATTACTCAAAGGTAAGAATTGAGAAGTCTAGGAGACAATATGAAGGTCGAGTTGGCAAGAATTTCTGTGTTGGGGAATGTTAAACTTTTGTCAAAATGTGACTTGTAACTAAACTATCCACACTTCTTCCTTAAAAAAAAAATAAATCAGTTCTATGCACATTTATCACATAAATGGAAGCACGTGCCTGGTCGTTCACATGCAAAATTTAACATTTCCAGTATTCGTTTTGTTTTCATCCTGAAACACCTCTGTCGACACAAGCACTTGACAGGGAGATCCTTCTGTGGCATAAAAACAACCATGACAAGGACATACTTATTTTAGGCATAGTATATGTCTCGTCTTGTCCTAACGAATCAGGGGATTTATCATACTTAAATCACAACCAAGTCCCATTCATGTGGTTCTGCTATTCATTATACTTCTTGGGAGGAATTGAGGAAAGAACAAACAGTTTAACTCAAAAGGGTTACCTACCATCATCCAGGACTGGATGCAGGTGGATCAGCAATGCTATGCTTTCCACCAGTGGCCACATGTGGGAAATGCAGCTGTGAGGAGACTGCTGCCTGGTCAGTGCTGTGTGTCACCCACCGGACTTCCTTTTTGATAGAGCTCACATTGAGTTGAGAGAATACATGCCCAGAGATAGATCTGTCTGAACTTCCCCAGCAATGCGAGGGTTAAACCGTTTTGTACAATTCACGAGCATTCCAAGTATCAGAAGCAGAAATCAATAATGGTGGGGCGTTCAGCAAGGGCTAGACTCTCCAGGAACTTGGATGGGAACACAGGACAGAGGAAGGAGTGGGAACCACAGTTAGACAGACAGCCTTAGCTGGGGGGCCCAGAACGACCAGCTACCCCCGAAATAAACAGTCACTGAAGAGATGGCTTCAGTGGGGTGCACCACTGCGTATGATGTCAGCACAGTGACAGCCTCAGCAGGTACTCAGGGAGTATTCAGCAACATAAGAAATAGGGTAAGTTAAGTGATTTCCTCAATGACAACAACCTGTCTAATAGACTAGTAGATTCGGCCTGAACACCTGCCAAAAACAATTACAGATCAAACGTGACTGTCATGGGGACCACCACCCAACACTATCTCAGCTCTATTGTTATTTTTCAATAGACTCCATGACTTCAAAATACCAGTAAGGAACCATAACTTAAAGGAATGGCTATCATGGACCATATTGCTGTCAGGACCTCCTCAGACCACAGGAATGCCATGGGTGGATTCTCTGCTCAATGGGGCAAGTCCCAGGAGGAGTTAGTATACTGAAAATGATGGATGCCACCAATTCAATGAACAAGCTATGAAGAAGCATCTCTGCCATCCGTCATCACAGAGAGAGGGAAACAAGATGCAACCATCACAGAGTGAAGACTGGGACTGTTCACAGCAGAAGAGATATCCACTATGAAAGTCAGAGATGGAAATTCCAGACCTGCTATGTTCTCCCACAGGACCATTCGGGGAAAGCCAAGTGCCCTGAGATCTGGTCCCATCTCTCCAAAACACACCACCTAGAAGAAATTAATTTAGCCCTCTGGGTATCAGTTTGTTCATGTGTTGAATGAGTCTCTCTCAATTCTCCTACTAGGCGGTTAACAGGACAACGAAAGTGCCTCTTCGGGGGGCCTTGGGATGTTAACAACCCCTGAGCTGTTTCTTGGCCACTTGGATCACCTCCTCCTGAGCCTGGCCCCATTTCATTTGACAAACAAGGGAACCATAATGTGTGGTAAACGGTCTACCTAAGGTCACAGATGTCAGAACACCGACAGGAAGGAAATCAAAGTTCCAAGACAGAGCGATGCTCTTAACCATTTTACACGATTGCCAATTTTCTTCTTCATTCTCCCTAGACATGTTCTTAAGTAGCTCAGGCTGGCTTCAAACTTCAAAGTGTGTCTGAGGATGACCTTGAACTCTGATCCTCCTGCATCCACCCTTTAAGCACTGAGATTGTAGGTATGTGTGCGGCAAAGCCTAGTTCTCCACTGTCATGTTTAAACAGAGAAGGTAATATCCATGGATGGCTTCCAATTTCCATGTGTACCTGCATACTTCTTTATGTTACGACCAACATGCCTGCACAAAATTAAGAGTTTTTCCTTGGCCCTTGTGTAGACCTCAGGTAAAATGTAACTGAAATGACTTAGTAACTGGCTGGCTGCAAATTACAAACACCTGCACAGGAACACAGTGCCTCTCTGCACGGAGACGCCTGAAAAGACGGCTCTTAAGCCACCTCTGCTCTGGTTCTGGGGAAATGCTCTGTTCCCTTCTCCTCCTATAATTGTGGAACTACAGAAAGCACACACTGAAACCCCCGTTCTTTAGAGAGGCAGGGCAGGTCTGTCTGTCATCCCAGACTCAAAAGTGAGTGGTGCTCCTGTCAAGGGCAGGTGCTGAAGGACTGGATCCATCAAGACCTGTTCCCCCTGCAAATGCTTGTGCCTGTTTGTTCTGAAAGACGAGCATTCTTCGCAGTGGATAGAGATGAAAGAAATTGTCTGATACATTTGCCCTGAGGGGGAAAACCTAGTGATGGAAAAATTAATGTGTAGTGAAAAGTACTTACACTTACTGCTTCTAAAAGCTAGCTCACTGTATCACTGTAAAAGTGGGTGGGCCATATGCTCAGATGCACATACTGCATATTTATAGTTAATAAAAGTACATATTCTTACTTCAGGACATGATACAAAACCTACTTTATTGAAATATCTGACTAAATTTATGGGAATATAACTTTCCCATTCAAATGCTGACTACTCCTAATCATAAATTTTAGTCAAAACAAACATGGCCAGAGCCACCTGGTATTCTGACACACAAAATTTATGTCAACCTTTCCTAACAATGAAGGCAATTTTTGAGCAAAGCTGGCAGATTTCTGACATAATAAATGAGAAGATTTTGTTCTGAAAGGAGGTTTTCATGCATTCAGTAATGAGAGCCAGCTCTAAAACTCAAAGTGACATGATACTATTTACAACTTAGTTTGGTCTCATTAGCTCTAAGTTTTCTGTTTCAGGGTCGCCCTGACAACCATCCAATGAGGCACTTGGTAGACACTCGGCAAACCAATGTCAAAAACATCATGAGTCAGCTTTGTATTGGAACTTCCCACGGCAAGCAAAGAAAACGTGTTCACCTTATCCACAGAAATACAAAAGCAGAAATACAAACTATCCCAACAATTGCGCTATCTAACTCTTCATCTTTTGATACTTCTTAGCAAGTGTGAGACATTAGTCTTGTTTTTAGACTTTTAGATTGAAAACAATCAATTATACAAGATTAGCCTTTATTTCTACAGAATAATGAAAATACGGCAAAGATCCATGTGACACTGTGCTCAGTATGGTAGAATCACGGACTGACTGTGGATTGAAATTAAGTGATATAAAATGTTAACAGCATCAGTTAGGATAATACCAAATCAAAACACAGGTTGCCATCCCCCTGTCCCTGCTTTTTTTCTTTTAATTTTCACTCATACCTCCATCAAGGTTTCATGTAGCCCAGGCTAGACTGGAACTCACAATGGCATGAGAATGACCTTGCATTTCCTAATACTCTTCCTCCCATCTACTGTGCTGGATTCCAGGAATGTTAACAACACAATGGTTGTATGTGGTGCTGTAGATGGAACTCAGGGCTTCCATGCTAGGCAAGCACTCTGCCCACTGAGTACATCTCCATCCCCCTTTATCCTTCTGAATACAAATTCAAAACCGATTTATATAAAGGCAGCAATAAATAGCAAAAAAGATTTCTATGTACTTGGATTATCCTGGTATCATTTTGTGACCCAAAATACACTAGGAGGTAGGAGCTGTGTTCAAGAAAACTGCCACCCATTTGTTACTGTAAGAACTCATGAAGGACTAATGGAAATCAAAACCAGGCAGACGCATGGGAATGAAGGAAACTATCCAAGATTTTAGGCAGTAAAAACTAGATCTATTTCACTGCTGAATTACATGAGGGCTCAGCCATTCCAGAGAGTGCGCTAAGGCAGAGAGATGGCAGACCCAGAGCTGAAGTGGCATTTCCATCCGCCAAGGTGGACCTCCCAGAAGTCACGGTCTGCTCAGTCGGAGAAAAGAATGGATCTCCACCTATGTAAGCAAGGGTCTAACAGGACCCTATTGCATCTGCTGTGTTTCTGCCTTAACTGTTTTATCATCATCATCGTTATTATTATTGTTGTTGTTATTATCATTATCTGGATGGGGGATTTCCTCTTTGAAAGTGGAGATAGTGGCTCCAATTGCTCTACAAGCAAAATAGAAAAGCGTCTTTGTGGAGTGGTGGAGTGAGGAGTCTCACAGTCTCTCCTCCTGTGGCATGGCTTTGAAGGACCGTCCCCTCATCTCTCGGGCTTTTCTCCCTTTAGAGAACCCTGGAGCCAGCGTCCCCACCTGAAGGTAAACTTTGGACCACATCCAGGCATCCGCCCTGGAACAGGTCTTCTGTTTACACTAAAAATTTACATAGTAGACCTGAAGCCAGCCAGGGGCACTGAGGAACAGAATCCATTTCATGTCATATGTGGACCTTGGTCTGGGTGCCAGCCAAGTTACCAAAAACACCCACTCTGGTTAAAATGATTTGGCATATTAAGAAACAGTAGTGATGCCCTTTAAAATGGCAGTGAGGCCCTACTTCTAGCTGAGGAGCTATAGGCAGCTGATGCCTGCGGCAAGAAGGAGAGTCACTTTTCTTTGAGGGGTGGCCACTGGCAGGTTTCCCTGCACCAGAGGATAACCCCACAGCCACGCATGTATGCGCAGCATTAAGGACTCAGAGTTATTTTTTTTTAAAAAGACTTGAAGAAGGAAGGGAGATAAACTCAGGAGGGCCAGGCATGGGGAGGGCTAGATATGATTAGCTACATTGTATATGTCTAGGGAATTTTCAAAGACTTTTTAAAAGATACCATTCCAACATTTAAACCAACAGAACATAAAGGGAACTCTCTAAAGACAACTCAGAAGAGCCAGCCTTCAGTCTTCCACGAATTTCTCACTGACCCATTCAAGAGCACCGAATTCAACATGGTTTATGTCAGAGCATTCTAACATGGAAAACAGAGTAGTGTGCCCGGGGAACAAGAAGTTCACACTTGTGTCCCTAGACTAAGGGCACTATAAATAGGCCATCACCTGCTCCTCTCCATTTAGGAAGGAACCAGCTAGAAGGATTTGAATTACACGTTCACACAGAGACACTTAGGAAGAACACGTTTCCAAAGGACAACCGTGATGCGTTTTCTTGCCAGCAGTATGAGAATGAGGAGAGCACTTCAGAGGCTGCTGGCCAGCAGTCCTGCCGGCCCCCACCCCCAAATCTCTCTTTCTTTTTGGTCTTGTCAGTAGTGACAAGAAATAAATTTTGGTTACCTGGCAGGGGTGGAGGCTGCTCTCCTCTCACACCTAGGCTACAGGGATCAAAGGGGCTCCCTTGCTTTGCCTGCTGCAGGAGAGGGCCAGTGACGTCATGGCCTGCCACGTTGGATTTTCTCTCCTTACCTTACGGAACTCAATCAGAAAACAGGACCCACACCGGTGGGGGCATTAAAAAAAAAAAAAAAACTGAGCCATGATGGAAACTTTTCTATTGCTTCATAGTATGAACACCATATGGCTCAGTGTATCTAAAACAAATTGCCAAATACCTAACAGAGTTTCTGTGCCCTTGAGGCAGCATGAGCTGAATCTGCTAGTCTTGCTCCGGGAGACTGATGAATACAGGCATGTATTTACACCCTAAGCTCAGGAAATATCATCCAGTGGAGACAGCCCCAGATCAACCACTGACCACACAACTCACGAGACTATCCAGGCCTCGCACACGCACACAGTCTGCACACACAAATCATGGGCAGGGGGAAAAGTTTGAACCACACTGAAGAGAGCGCTAAGAGGAAGTTACCTCCATCTACAGATTTCCTCTCAGGGCTCAAGGGAGCCAGCCCAAGATTCCTGACTGAAAATTATGAACCAGAAAACCTGGCATCAGCTTTTGGGCTGCGTTAAGGCCCCCAGTGATGAAAACACGCTTTAACCATCTTCAGGGAACCATGAGCCGGGTCATGCACTTCTCGAAAATGGGAAAAGCAGCGAGGGTCCCTCCAAATCTCAGCTCACTTGTAGTCTCTGGGGATGAGCCATGGGCATCTACTCAACACTCCATCACTTTCTCTCTACAGGGCTAAGCACGGATAGATTCAAAAGCATAGATGCACATTATCTGGTTTTCATTTTCGCTGTCGTGAACCCCTTTCCCAAGTCAGCTTATACTAAGAGTTAAATAATGCCCAGACCGAACTCAAAGAGAGCTGGGGGCCATTCCACGGACCGAGATGGGAGGCAGCAGTCGCGCCCAGGAAGCCTGAGGATTGCCTCTGCTTGCTGCGGGCAGCGGCGCTGGGTGAACGCGCCGAGTTGGCCACGGGGCGCAGAGATGCTGAACCCACACGCCCTGCCCGTCCACCTGGAGCACGCCCTGGCAACTTTATTTTGGGCAAAGCCTTCCAAGGAAACTTTTCCTCTGCCCACAGCTCTCGCCCGAGCCACGCCGGCCTCGGGCAGGACATAACGGGGTGAGGAGCAGCCCGGGGCGGGACACGGTCGCCAACGAGGTCCCCACGGAGCCACGGGGAGGCCACTCACCAGCCCGAGCGCGAAGAAGACGGCTAGCAGGGCGAGGCAGGCGCCCATGACGATGAGCAGCAGGAAGACGATGAGCGGGTGCTGCTGGCTCATGCAGTAGTAGGACTCGTAGAGCCAGTCCCGGGACCGCTGCAGCCCCTCGCCGCCGCCCGCCGCCGCCGCCGCGGCCGCCTCGGCGCGGTCCCGCAGGTAGCGGCGCCGCCGCATCGCCTCCTGCCACATCGGGGCGGCTAGCTGAGCGCCCGCGGTGCGCGCCCGGCCCGGGCAGCGCCGCTCTGCGGTCGCCTACCGCCTGCCGCCCCCGCGCCCGCCGCAGCGACCCGCCGGCTGCCCGCCCGCCCGGAGCTGTGCGCAGGGGGGCCTCGGGCGCGGGCGGAGCTCGCAGCCCCGGGCTGGGCGCGCTGACGCGCGGGCGGGGGCCGGGGGCGGCCTCAGGGCAGCTCCCGGGCGCCGCCGCCGCCGCCACCGCCGCCGCCACCGCGCGCGAGGGCGGGAGCGCCACCCGGCCCCTCGGCCCGCCTCGCCCCACCCCGCGCGCGGCGCACGGGCCTCCGCGCAGGGGCGGCGCCCGGCCCCGCGCCCACCACCGCCCCCCGACGGCCGGACGGCCGGGCCCAGCTGCGGGGAAAGCTGCTGCGGAGCGCGTCCTTGTCCTCCACCCTGCTACAGGCCACACCGTGGGGAGCCCCCTCCTCCCCCTGTTGGACCTCGGACAGGCAGAGTGAGGCTCCGGTCCTGCTCTCCACTATAACAGAGCACAAGCCTGGGGCTACCCTCGGCCTCCTCGGGTCTCCCACCTGGCTGCCAGGGTCCCCATTGCCTCTGCATGATCTCTCGGGACATCCAGGAGGGACGCTGCCATGCTCCAATACCCCCAGCCTCTGGAGAGGGGTCCCGCATGCCTGACCACTGCCCCCTTTTAGTGTCCCTACTTAGCGGGAGCTGGCTTCCTTTTCACCTTCTCCACAGTACCTTGTCTCCCAGAGCTAGGCAGGGGTTAGGTCCCTGCCGGGGGCTTGTGGGAGTCCTCTTGAAAGAACAGCCCCAAGAGCTCAATCACACAGTGAGCAGCGGCACTTGCAGTCCTCAGGTAGATGGCCTCACCTGTGCTCTGCGCTTTGCTCTTCACACTTGGCAAGTTCCCCATGAACCTTGGTGTCAGGTATCACAGGTGGCCCCAGATCCCCTTCAGTCTAGCAGGGATTGGCATGGAAGTTGTACCAAGGAGCAGGATTGGGTCTCTGTGTGGGCAAGCTTGGCCTGGGATTCAGTCACTCCACGCCACTTGCTACTTTGAGGGACCAGGTGCACAAGGCATGGAAGACCTCGCTAGATCCTCTGTGGGCAGTCTCGGCGGGCATCTGGGGAGGCAGTGTCGCCTGCCTCCTTGTGCCTGCGACTTGAGGCCATTGTCGCTCTTTTCTAGTTTCTTGATGCCAGGTCTAACCACTGATCTTCGAAGGACTGCTTCTAGAGGGTTCCTATTCTACTGCCCTTCAATCCAAAGACACTCAGAACCCATTTTCTCCCCCAAGTCATTTTCTGAGTCCCAAACACAACAAAGGATCAACAGCTATTCCCCTGTCTCAGTGGGTGATCGGCCCCAGGAGTGCATTGCCTGAGACCCCTGCATCTTCTCTGGGTGGGGCCTGTCCACCTGAGCTGCAAACCAGCATGGGCAGGTGACTAGCTCCGTGACTGGCCGGCCACTGCTGGACCTAGGCCATGCGAAGGGACTCAGACCCAGAGATTCCCAGGGATTTTATTTTTGACCACAGTCCATGACAGCTGGATGCAGAGGGTGAAGACACAGCTGTGCTAACCTCTGCAGAGGCAGGGATGGGGTTAATGGGATAGTAGACTTGAAATCCAGGACATGTGATCCTCGGAAGGGCTTCCTACCATCCTCCACACGCAGTCCTGTGCTTTTTCTATACGAAGGGGGAAGCCAGGGACAGGAAGAAGAGGTCTGTATCACCTGGTAGTGCTTTTTCACTGCCACGAAGGGTGCAGTCAGTACCAGTGGAACCGAACGTGCCTCCCTGCTCTGCTAAACACAAGCTCACCCTGGGCCACACCTTCACGACCCAGCCTCGACCTCTCCTGCAGGCCCAAACCTTCTGATTGGCTGGGCCTTTCTTTTGAACCAGGAAATATGAATACTGTATTCTGAGGTTTTACGGGTGTTTAAACATTCTGAAAGCAAGCTCCAGCGGCCAATAGTACTAATGCATAGAACTTAAAATAACCAGGGCTGACCCGCTTGAAGGAATCACCGCCGAGTGGGCTGCGCAGATTCTGCGGGGAAAAGCTGCAAACCGTCCCAGAGCAGGACTGTCTGGGTTGGGCAGAACTGTGCATTTCCAGTCCTCCCTGATAGCTAGCAACACGCTGTTACTCATCTCCTCTCCAGCTCGCATTTCTTCAGCGCAAGCACTAAAAAGCATCCTCCTTCACCCACACAAGAAGGAAGAAAAGATAATCTGGGATCTAAGTATAGGGGGTGGGGGGCTGTAAGACTTATGAGGGAGCAGTAAATGCTTACTTTTTTTTCCCTCTAGCAGCAAAAGGTATTTTAATACCCACTGTCCATGACGTAATATGGTAAAGAACCGTAACTCAGGAGATTTTGTTAAGATAATATTAAATTATTTTGTAAAAATAAAGGCAAATTTTAATTGGAACGATTCTGCATGGGCCTTTAGGAGATGTTTAGTTACCTACTTTCATTTAATTAAACAAATATTTATGTTGTGCCTCCCATCCAGTGCACTAAATGCTCAGTGTGTGTGTGTGTGTGTGTATCCATTCTGAGACCCTTGGAGGAGTTTCCAGTGTGTTTACAAAGACAGAGCCCTGCAGAGCCACCAGGAACAAAAGCCAACGTTCCCCTCTTTTTCTCTCCTTTCAGCTTCAACGGAGTCAACACAGACCAAGGTCTTAGAAAGGATGCCCCATAAAAATCAAGCCTGTGTCAGCCTCCTCTGCGATTTCATCGGGGTTTATTGTTTTGTTTTGTTTGGGGGCTTATTTTTATGGGCGCCTCTGTCAATGTTTTATATGCAATACTAAAAAAAGTGAACTATTAAAATGATTAGTATTTTATCAGTGTTTTGGGACCCATGGAACCAAGAATCTTTTACAAAGTTCGCAACCGGTTTTATTTTGAAAGGGAGACAAAAGAAGAGGAACAATAACCCCTCAGCAGCATGAAACAAAATGAAAAATAACCTTCAGTAGAAAGCCAAGACATGAAATATAGGCTCATGACACTAAAGGGACCCCAAGGAGTCTTCTGGCTCGTTTCTACGCCTTCAGGTATCAAGACTGCTGCACTGCAGCAAGACGTGGGGAGCAAGGGGGCTTGCCCGTGAATGTACCCCGCATCAATCTGCGACAAAATGCACAAGGAAATCGACGACAGAGGCTCTAACGGGGCCTGAGGGGGGCGAGGAAAAGCACATTTGAAAACTTCACCTCCTCGGCAACACTAGAGGGCAGCCTTCTATCTCGCTAGGGAGGAGCCGCGGGAAGGCTCTCTGGGGTATGACTCCCTGAACTTGGTGCAAGGTTCTGCTAGCATTACCTTAAATTCTTAATTATTTTCAAAGAAGCGCCTTGCATTTCCATTTTGCTGCTGGCCCTGCAAATCAGAAAGCCGTTCTCCTAGCAAGCTGTATCCAACAGCATTCCCTTCTACTCCTGCATGTGGAACCTCTGGGTTGCCAGGCTGAAAACAAGGTCTTCTCTGTCCAAGCTCCGCCCCTACCTCCTGATCAGACTTCACACCGTATGCCCCATCTCACTGACCGAAAACTAAGTTATCACACTGCAGGACAGGTGTATGCACAAGTGAGTTTCACTTTAAAGTAACCGATCTCTTAGTTCCTATTTCAGATCCAGCTGGATTAGCTCAGTCAATAAGGGCCATGCCATACTCCCAATGTCCACAGTGTCCTCATTGATTAAATAAAACAGGCCAATAAGCCTCATCAAAGGCAGAGGTGGACACATGCCAACCAACCCAGGAATACAGGTGAGCTGAGCATAGCACTTCCCTGCCTGTTCATGTTTCTCTCTGGCAAATATATTGCTAAAATTTATATAATAAAGAATGAATGGTCTGCCAACAGAGTCATAATCACCGTGAAAGGTGTTCTGTGTACTCAGCTAACATTTACACTTTAATTGAAATAGACTCTTTTCTTTGCTATGGCAAAAATAGGTAAGACATCTTAAGGAAAGGATTGATTTGGGGGCGTGGCTTTAGAGATCTCAGTTCATGCATGTCACTTAGTTCTGTGATGGTCCAATAGCAAGAAGAACAGAGTAAAGAGGCTCGCTTGATGACAGACAAGTGAGAGTGTTGGGGTGTGGGAGTGGAGAGATAGATATGGAACTGAAGATGGGGAGAAAGAGATCAATGAATTAACTCACCAATGAAGTCAGAGCTCTGTGATGGTTAATATGGGTTGTCAATCTGACAGGATCCAGGGTCACCTGGGAGAGAAACCTCTAGGCATGACTGGAAAAGAGTCTCTAGATTGAGTTAGTTGAAATGGACAGTATCATTTCATGGGCTGGGGTCCTGGGACAGATGAAAAGGAGAACTAGACCAGAATTGAACATCATCATTCATCACTCTGCTTCCTGGCTGCAGCAGGACCGGAGCCGCTCCCTGCTCCAGCCACCATAGCCTCCCTGCCGTGATAGACTCTGTCTTTAAACTGCAAGCCAACATGAACCCTTGTCTCTTAAATTGCTTCTCTTGGTTATTTTATTGTAGTGATAAGAAACGTAACTCATCTAAAAATATAGACCCTTATCATTCCAAAGCTTCCTCCAGCTGGGAACCAAGACCCGAGACTTGGCAAAGGGGTATAGAGAACATGACCCTTCGTATCCAAACCATAGCAGTAAATGCCTTTAAAGCTGTTAGGGAATAACCTAGATATACTTTAAGATTGAAGCATAATATTTTGAGAGAAACAAGAAATTCTCTCTGTGGCAAATACTGCTATGACATTGTTCAAGGGTATTTCTGTCCAATTCCATCTCTTGTTTCATTCAGATAACATAGGTTGAGGTTTTAAACCACTGCACATGGTTTGATTCATGGCTTTATTTTTGAGTTTGAAAATAAATCAAACTTACTGCTAGTGTTATTTCATACTGTCTGATAATAACTCATCAGTGTTCAGATAATAACTTTCTTAAAGTACTGGATTTTGTTCTGTCTGTAATGTCTGTGTTTTTCTTTGGAAAAATCATGTAAAAACTCTGAGTTTTAGCTAATTTATCTTTGAAGTAATAAACTGGATTTATTTATTGTAGGTGCTTTCAAACAAAATTATTATACTATGCTAAATAAAGGGACCTTCTTTAACCCTCTTTTTCAGATCAAGGAGAAAACTCTTTTATACCCAATTTAAAAATTAAAGGTAATATAAATTAAACTATTTTTAAAGAATTTTTCTGTTTGTTAATAAGTGCTGTTTACTTCAAGCTATTTCTTTTAAGAAGGAAAATATATTATTTGCAGCATGCCAAGTCAACTTTGTGCACACAGAAGACATTTTTTTGGTTTTAATGCCCTTCTCTATCAGATGATAAGTTCAATAAGGATAGAAGGGTTTTGTGTCTTCTCTTCAATGGCCATAATTTACAAAACACAAATGGATGGATGGATGGATGGATGGATGGATGGATGCATGGATGGATGGATGGATAGATGGATGGATGAATGGATGGGTGTGTGGGTGGGTGGGTGGATGGATGGATGGATGGATGGGTTTGTGGGTGGGTGGATGGATGGGTGGGTAGATGGATGGATGGATAGATGGGTGAATGGATGGATAGATGGATAGGTGGGTGAGTGGATGGATGGATGGGTGGGTGGGTGGGTGGATGGATGAATGAGTAGATGAGTGAATGAATAGAAAAGTTAGTCTACTTCTTTTTAAAAGGTAGCACAATGCATGAGTGACAACAGAACTCTCTAACCAGGATCTGCTCTGCAGGTTTCAGATTCTAAGGGGGCTGGACTGATATATATGCATTTGCTACAAGATGAGACAGTGTCCTTCCTTTACCGTCTGCTTTGAACAGTTCAAATCTCATCATGCTTTGAACTGTAAAATGGCAAAATCTCCACAAAGACTGAATGCCCATTTCTGCGAATTCCACTGGACCAATCCAGCAAAGGGCTAGAGCCTGAAGAAATGTCAGTACAGTAGATGTGTTCATGAAAAGAGATTATCTAAAGAAATGACCACTTGAGTTAGTTCTATCAAGAGAAAATGGCATTTGGTACTGTGAGTTCCCAGTAACTCATCGTGGAAAAAAAAAAAAAAAAAAAACACAATTGCAAGAGATATTGGTACAGCTTCACAGGATTTGTGAAGTATCCAGTGAGAAGCTTAAAGACATGAACTTGACAGGAGTAGAAAAAGCCAAACTCATAAACACCCTTCCTTAGTTGCAACTCACTGGGATGGTCCAACTTAGAGAGGTCAGATGAAGAAGACCACTCAGAATCAGCCAGCTAGGGTTGCTGGATTTTGCATTTGTTCTTGCTGGCTCTTTTAACATGAACAATCCATTTCTAAACTTAATTTCCATCACTATGATCCATGCATACAAATTGAGCTGCAGATTTCCAATTATGAATTAAGAAAATTTGCTATTAAGTAGAAGCAGTTACATTTTGGGGTGCTTTTGACCAGTGTACTGAATATCAAAACATAGGATACCTTCTCATCTCCTCAGACCTAAAGAATTAGGCACTTTCCTCCCAGATGGAACCTGGCCACAGTCTGGATTCTCTCACAGATGGATGGATGTGAGTTGAATGTTAACTTCTGCCAAACCTCCTGCCAAGGCCAAGGTACTTGCAGCCCTGCGGAGCTAGACTCCAGTTTCTACCTCTTACTGAGGCAGCTGCCCACATCTCCCAAACCATGCAGCTTTGCCAGCTTCACAAGACTCTACTCAAGTCTCAGGCAGTCCCTTCTCCCATCGCCTGCTCCTGCTTGCAGCTGCCTTGCTCCGGTTCTAATGTTGTATAGTTTTATCCGGATCCAGGTCCCAGGAATGCAGAGCGGAAGGGAAGGCCCCGGTCCCTCTTATCACCCCTGCTTCAGCCCTCTTTCTAGACCCATACCCTGGCCTCTGCCTGTGTGCACACTTCACACTCTTTCTCACCATCTGCTTCCCTTGCCCGAAGTCATTTTCTGTGTGCTTGGGGTGGGGGTGGGGGTGGCCAGGAGGAATTTAATCTGACCCCCACCTTCTGTCTATTCTCAACACAAGTAGCTGGTTGCTTGATCCTGGCTTTATTCCGAAACAGTGAGACGCAGTTGTCAAACAATATTTTAGGAGCTCAGAGGCTTAAGGAACATATTTCATGAGAATGTGTGTTTAGAAACACATTGTTGTGGAAAACTAATATTCAGGCTTATCACATCATCCCCTATAATACTATAGTGATCATTTACACCAATGGAGGTAAAGATGTCTGGACACTGGGTTTCTACCAACAGAATATTTGAACACACAGATTCATAGTATTTAAATGGTTGAATAAAACTAGATAAAGAAAATCTTGTCCCAGTATTCTAAAAGGACAGAATCCACCCTCTCCAGCACATGAGCCCATGGCCACCTGCCGTTCAGTTCGCACAGCTCTCTTGCACTTGATATGGATGGTGCCTGGGACAGTGGTCAGAAGGTTGCTGGGTTCCTGTGGCCGGCCAACCGCCTTAGGTTAAATGAGCTCCAAATGGCCAGATACGGTTAATGTGCCAACTCTATCTAGACAGGCAGTGTTTACAGTGTTACTGGGGAACACTGAAGACATTTCATGCTCAGCAGGCTAAAGGAATAAAACAGCCATCTGAACCTAGACACTTGTTATTGCCTTACAATCCACTAACTAATACATGGTAAAAGGTCTGTCTCCCCGCTGAGGCCCTTACTTCTAAATGAATTCTTCCCGGGAGCCAACAAGTGGAGGGTTTATTTGAAAAAAAATTGATAGATAAAAAAAAACAAAAAGGAAAGAAAATAATGGTTAAAGTATCTTAAATTAAATACAGAAATGACATTAGGCTGTGAGTTGCACAACATTGGTTCAACTTGCTGAATGTGATGTTTTATTAGTGTGCTAATGCCTGTTTTTTGGGCACTGTTTGCAGAGTGCATCCTGTACAGTGCTCCATCACTTTTCTTACACCGAGGGTAAATTCTGCAGTAATATTTATTTTTATAACTTTGTAAATATGTACTACAATTATGCTTATTTCAGATAAAAGTTTTACAAAATTTCACCACGCTGGCATGTTGCAATATAATAACTACCAACTTTTTGTACTTCCTAAGAACAGTATTATAGGACAATTTAAGGGTAAATGATTATAGAGTGGGAAGTCAGAAATCACCAGTGATTGTGTGTAACAAGAACAAATTAGTCTAATGATTCACACATCACCCATTGGAGCCCTTCTTTGGGTTAGACTATCCCAAATGTTTTTCCTTCCTGGGTGTAATGTATTCCTTCTTCAAACGAAGGATCTACCAAGCAGTATTTGTGTGAAATGCAACAAGATGAACTCTAAAATGGAATTTGTAAAGTAATTTCTGTGCTTATCCAGAGACTAAGACTTCTTTTCTAGATATCAACAGGAAGATAAGCCCCTAGATGTATAGAAAGGCTGAGTTGTCCCCAGAGAGTCTTATCATAGAAGATTGCAACCCAAGCCCAAGGCAGGAGCTCTTACCCCACCCTGCCTTTCACCTGACTCTTCTAAATGAATAAATCTTGGGGATGTCTGATCCTTCCATTAAGAATGCTTATTGCAACTATTTATTTTCGTTTGGTCATTAGTCCAGGATCATAAGTTCTCAATAAAGACCTTTGGGAAGGGGTCTCTTACCAGACTACCTATAGTGACAGTAATACTTTATTTCTGTTATTACTTCTTTATTTGTATCACAACACACAAGTCATCTTCTCATTCTCCAAGTCCCCTTTTCCCTCTTCTCAGGAAATTCCCATTTTTCACTAGCTAGTTGATTGACACCCCATCCACTTCCCAGGAAGGGTTAGCAGATTGATGACTGTCCTCTGATGGTTCAGTTTAAAACAGAGCCAAATTAGGATGATACTTCTAACAGTTTTGGAAATAGGTGGGATACAAATTTCAATTAAATAATAGTTACCCGGAGACAGGGATCAAAGATAATTAAAAATGAGCTAATTTTAAAGTGATTAATGGGCATATATGAAATCTAGACTCGATGATTTTAGAATGCTTATTTACCTGGGGGAATTAATGTGACACATTATTCCAAGGAGTCAATCATAGGATAAAGGCTGCAGACCAGAAACCAGGGCCCCATGCACACTTTGCATTATGGAGCCTTTTAGAGAAGCTTCCTTTGGTAACTGGTCTTCTCGATCTCACAGTGGTCCAAGGCCAGCCACTCAGATATGTGGAGAAACTGACTTCTTTGTGTCCCCATAAATATTTTGAGCTTTCTGTGAAGACTATGCTTCCTGGGTCAGGAGGTAAAAAGGTCTGTCCAGTGCAATATTTCAGCCTGATTCTGAGCCAAGCAGGCCCCTTTATAACTACCCAGGCTGTCATTCACAGGAAGGAGCCCCAGTTTAAGGATCCACCTGACTTCACCAGCATCACCTCAGTGTCATTTAGAAGGGACAAGAGAGGGCTCCCGTGATCCCCCAGTGTCAGAACTGCTCACTCTACTAACAGCCTCTGGCGTGTGCCCACCCTGACCGTCCATCTGCTGATGGAGTGGGTAACTTGTGGTCATGCTGGTCAGGGTTCAGTGATGCTCCAGACTAACACAACTCCTGGTATTCCCTACAGGCCTTGGCCTGGGCTGCCGGGACCCTGTTAGACCCCAGCAAAGTGGTGAATTCTCATCTCAGCTATCTTAGGGGCCTTCTTCTGGAATTCAGGGGCCTGAGAGGAATTTGGGATGCTGTTGATCATAAATAATTAATGGTGAGGCCAGTAACACTAGGAAGCCTCCTCTTCCTTCTCTCTGCTCTCCAACACAGTCGGTGTTATGAGTCACACATGCTTTGGGAGCTCTGGCATCACACACTATACTGATGTGACTATCCCATCTTCCTGTGGTTGAACGCTTTGACTGCCATGCTGAACATCCCCAGAATCTACTTCCTACCAAGGGGTCATGGAATCAGAGCACACATCCTCTCAGGACCCTTCTCTCTCTCTCTCTCTCTCTCTCTCTCTCTCTCTCTCTCTCACACACACACACACACACACACACACACACACACTTTTGCTTCTTGCTGTCCAGTTTGGGGCCTTCTATTTTCTGTTCTTTATGTGCTCCTTTTCATCATGCTTGAAGCTAAATGCAGTCTCAGATCTGGGTCCCCAGGCCCACCATGTAGTACACTGAAAAACATACTGGTACTTAAGCTTCGGATGAGAAGACTCCTGTGTAGCGGGCTTTTTCTTTGGGGCCACCAAACAGCTCCCAAATCATGACAGGGAGATTTATTTAGTAATTATGAATATTTGACTTAGCTTATGCTAGTTTCTGGCTAGTTCTTTTTAACTTAAATTGACCTGTTTCTCTTTATCGACCTTTTGCCTCGGGGATTTTTGCCTTTCTTTCCATCTGTCTTACTTTCCTGCTTCCTCCAGTGTCTGGCTGTCTGTCAGCTTCCTGGTTTCTGGGTCTGGGCATGTCCCTCTTTTTCTTCCTTGTTCGTTTCTCCTCCTCTCTTCTCCCTCTCTGGAGCTAGATTTCTCCTCCTATTTATTCTCTCTGCCCTCGAGCCCCACCTCTCCTTTCTCTGACTAGCTATTGGCCATTCACCTCTTTATTAGACCAATCAAGTGCCATAGGCAGGCAAGGCGAAACAAATGCAACATATCGTTACATAATTAAACACACGTCCTTACATCCTTAAACAAATGCAGCATAAACAAAAGCAACACATCTTTGCCTAGTTAAAGTAATATTCCACAACACTGCTGACTGTCTGTGACTCAATAATCCAGGTGATCACCCAGCCTGAGAGGAGATCTGTGGGAGGCTCCATGATGAGGTCCTTGGTTCTCCATGAGGTCCTCGGTTTCCAGAACCATCTCTCCCCATCCAGATGAGTATTCTCTGAACTTGCCACATTTAATCCCAGTTTAACCATGGCTGGTGAATACCCCCACATTCATGGGATAGCAGTCTGAATGAGAAGAGATTGAGAATAAAGGGACATTGCTTCTGGAACACTCTTTCCTCTATCAAGCTGTGAGAACTATCACCTTCAAGCAGAACTCCCCTCCCATGAACAGGGTATCAACCTGCCTTCAAACCAGTCACAGCAGAACAGAAGTCACCACCGTGGTGACATTCACTGGGATCCACTACTTCCCAGAACATGGACCAAGCAGATGCCTAAACTAAACTGTTAACACTGGCAGAGTCAGCAAGGAATAAAAGGTAGATCGCCTTTCCAGGCCTCCAGGTACTGATTCCAGGGAACTTGAAGAAATGCAGTCAGTGCAGCCTTGTTTTCTCGACAATGCCTTTCTTTCCCAAGGACTGCCTCCTTGAAAACTCAAGGCCACCGCTAAGACTAAAACATAAGCAGCATTCTCTTTGTTCTTAGCAAAGTTAGTCCTCACCTCTCCTGGGACTCCAGAGGCATACACTTTAGGAAGAGGGAAAAAAACTTAATAGTGAAATTATAGCATATGTCTGAAATGTTTCCAGGGTTGTGCTACCATCCTTCACTCAGGTGATGGTTGTAACATAGGAACAGCTACTCAGCACAGAGCTCACACATGAACAAAGCCACTGGAGATGCTTCAGGGGCACAATGTTAAAGACAACAGCATGAAATTGAAGGGGTACATTTTGACTCAACACAAGGTGAGTCACTGAAAATGCTGCAGATTATCTAGTGAACTAGTAATGATTAAGGTTAAGATCTGCAGTAAATAGTTACAGATCAGGCAAGGGGAGTTCTGAGTCTAGTATTTCAAAGTGCTTGAATGGAAGCTGATAAGTGTAACTACAACAAATAGAGGACTGATAAAGGAGTCATGTTTTAAATGACAATTGTATTTGTGTTAAAATTCTGCATGTGGGACGAGAAACTTAATATCCCTCATCTTTCAGAATTCAGAGCTGCCCAATGACAGCATGCCTAGGCTGGAGACTATTGATTCTCAGTAAATGTCACAGGCTTAGCTCACAGCCTGACAACTAACCTTGGCATGTTTCCATGGAATCTGTCCATTTCTCAGATCTAATGCAGGTAACATTGCAAAACTGAGTCTAGAGTGAATGTTCTCTAACCCCACAAAATATTTTTAGAGACCATGAAACATCTGTCTTAAGTTTTACAGTTTGGATCACGGAAGCAAATGAGACTAGGAAAAGTGATTAATTGTTATTGCTTATACATTTTAAACTATCACGACATTGTTTTGCTTTAGCAAGTGCAAAAATGTTGAAGTAAAATAATTTTATTCAGTTAGAACTAATTCATTGATGTTGTGAGATGCTGCACAGTAAAGCATGGGCTGGTGAGATAGGTCAGCGGGCAGATGTGCTTCCTGCAGAGTCTGACAGACCTGAGTTCAACACCCAGAAAACCCACGGTGGAAGGAGAGAACTGACCCCTGCAAGTTGTCCGATGACCTCTACACATGTGCCATCGTGTTACCCCCTCTCTCACACACAACACACACACATACAGACACAGACACAGACACAGACACAGACACACACACACACACACACACAGAGAGAGAGAGAGAGAGAGAGAGAGAGAGAGAGAGAGAAATACACAAATACAATTTAAATTAAAAAAATAAAGCTTACTTGTTCTAGGGAATTAGTCTTTCTGCGCTGGCTAACTTCCTCAACCACATAAGTACTGCTTTCAGAAATCCATGATTTCATTTTCAAAGCACAAAATTAATTTAGGTCAATACCATTATTGATAATAATTATTGTTACCTAGATACCAAATTATGAAGATTAATTAAATAAATCCTTTTAAAATATAATCACCATTATTATTGAATGTAATGATCTAGAAATACATTCTTACTTTAAATTTAAATTTAAATCTGTGGCTTACCATCTGCTTGCTTTATATCATTTCATGTTCTGGTAAAATCGTACTCATTTACATAACTATGGGGTTTGTATATATTTTAATTATAACATAATTCATAAATACATTGGTAATCTTTTGAGATGGAGTCTTGCTATAATGGCTGGTCTGCAGACCCTGGGTTCATGAAATCCTCAAGCTTTAACCATCCAGTGATGGGACTAAAGGGACATGCTTCCATGCCAGGTTAGAATCAAATTTAAAATAGTAGTGTACGAGCAATGCTTTCCTCTTCTTTTTGATGTGTATAGACATGTATATGTGTGTATGTTAATGTCTGCATATGTTTGTATGTGTGTGAACATTAAGGTGTGTGTTAATGTATGTATGTATATGTGTGTGCATATACGCATGTAAATGTGTGTGTGGACATGTGTGTGGACTGGCCCCAGTTTCTATGAATGTGTGTGAGGTCAGAGAACAGCCTAGGCTGTCATTCTTCAGAAGAGGGCAGCCTCCCTAGGTACTCAATCTGACTAGACTGGCTGGCCAAGGAGCATCACGGATGTGCTCCTCTCTGCTTCCTCGGCAAAGGAGTTGCAAGCATATGCCACCATGCCCAGGTTTTTGGTTTGTTGTTGTTGTTGTTGTTGTTGGTGGTG